>NC_057405.1:40340129-40669768 GCF_019320065.1 Cervus canadensis
GTCGTGTCCAGCTCTTTGCGACCGCATGGACTGCAGCACGCCAGGCCTCCCTGTCCATCTCCAACTCTTGGAGCTTGCTCAAACTCATGCGCATTGAGTCGGTGATGCCATCCAACCATCATCCTCTGTCGTCCCCTTCTCTTCCCGCCTTCAATCTTTCCCAGCATCAGGGTCTTTTCCAATGAGTCAGCTCTTCTCATCAGGTGGCCAAAGTATTGGAGTTTCAGCTTCAGCATCAGTCCTTCCAATGAATATTCAGGAGTGATTTCCCTTAGGATGGACTGGTTTGATCTCCTTGCAGTCCAAGGGACTCTCAAGAGTCTTCTCCAACACCACAGTTCAAAAGCGTCAATTCTTCAGCACTAAGCTTTCATTATAGTCTAACTCTTACATCCATACATGACTACTGGAAAAACCACAGCATTGACTACATGGACCTTTGTAGGCAAAGTAATGTCTCTGCTTTTTCATATGCTGTCTAGGTTTGTCATAGCTTTTTTTCCAAGGAGCAAGCATCTTTTAATTTCATGGCTGTAGTCACCATCTGCAATGATTTTGGAGCCCCCAAAAATAAAGTCTGTCACTGTTTCCATTGTTTCCCCATCTATTTGCCATGAAGTGATGGGACCAGATGCCATGATCTTAGCTTTTTGAATGTGGGACTTATATTATACTGAGCTTTTTAGGTCTAGGAATTTACTAGTCAATTTTTAACAACTTGGGGCTTCCCAAATGATGCAGTGGTAAAGAATCCACCTGCCAATGCAGGAGATACAAGAGATGTGAGTCTGATTCCTGGGTCAGAAAGATCCCCTTGAGTAGGAAATGGCAACCTGCTACAGTATTCTTGCCAGGAAAATTCCTTGGACAGAGGAGCCTGGTGGGCTACAGTCCATGGGATCACAGAGTTGGACATGACTGATCACACACACACAACACACACATTAACAATTTTATCTTAAGCGTATATTGTCTCTAGCTGCTACTTGAGTTGCACTAGCAGATCTAGATAGATCTCATTCATCTAACATCAGCTTCACTGGTGAAATTCTAGGGGCTAGAAAACCTGTTTCAACACAGGTTATGTTCTGAAGGATACAGCTCCATTGAGAACTAGCCAGATAAGATTTATTATTTACTGTAATTAGGGGAAGACTGAATAGAGTTGAATGCATGTGAGAATTAGTCCTAAGTTCTAGGACTCCATCATTGAAATTTGAAGAAGAGCCATGCTTAAAAACAATGCAAAGTCCCTGATATTGTAATTGAATAAGGATGTCAATTGGCAAGTTCCATACACACACACTCACAAATGGTATACTTCATTACCTGGTTTATTAGCCTATCAGAGGGTTAGTTTTTCCCTTCAATCCCAATTGGAATTTCATTTTTCTCTGGCATCATTATGAACATAATAGAGCATACCTGTTACACGGCTAAAGTTGAGTGAGTGATGAACAGATTGCAAATACATCAGTGCTTTTAAATCACAGCTGCTGTGGGCCTTTATGTTCTTACTAGAAGATTGTTGTTCAGATTATTGGGCAGATGGCCTATAGGGAGATATATTCAGCAAGTAAGTCTTTATAATATGTTAAGCCATCTCAGCAGGATGCTGAGAGAGCATAATGAAGTTTAATAACATGAGTATTGAGGCCTGGTACTAATGGCTCTTCAGGGTCAATATGTGATCTTCTGGTTTCAAGCATTGTATTTTTGGTTTCTCGGTTATTTACGTATATAAATCTGCTGCTCTGTTGACTCCTAACCAAAAGACTTGTAATTATGATGACATTTTAAGTACATTTTACTGTAGCTCCCAGTTCTCACAGCAAATATATTGATTTTTTTAAAAACCAACTTGATTAGATCAATCAATCAGATTGATCCAATTAGATAAAAAATAACATGACTTGTTATTTTTTACATTTCTACTTCATGAAATATTTTTCTCTGTTTCAGTAAGTGATATACTTTACCTGACCCTGGAGTTCATATTATTTTCTTTATTTTGTTACAGAACAATTGATATCTAATACAGTATTTTATTGGGGCTTCCCAGGTGACGCTAGTGGTAAATATCCTGCCAATGCAGGAGACCTAAGACATGTGGGTTAGATTCCTTGGTTGGGAAGATCCCCTTGAGGAGGGCATGGCAACTCACTCCTGTATTCTTGCCTGGAGAAGCCCATGGACAGAGGAGGCTGGCAGGCTACACAGTCCATAGGGTTGAAAGAGTTGGACAGTGTAAGTGAAGTGACTTAGCACACACAATATTTTATCTATTCTTACTACCAGAGAAAAGGAAAACAGATTAAAAACAATGGGAATTCTAGACTTACCCACATTGTATTAAGCTTTTCAACCCACCCCATGCCAGCATCTAGTTTAAAAACAGAGGGACTGAAAAAATCTAGTTCTAATAAGCCCATTTTATCCTCTATCTGTTCTACCTTTCTTCCCCAGCTTTATCTTCAATTGCAGTTCTGAATGACATGTGCCCACCATAATCTTTCTGTGACTTGCATTAGGATGTACTCTGGGCTCAAAAGATTGCTCAATGAGGATCACAGGACCTCTCAGGGAGGAATCCTATTCCAGTATAGATGAGCCAAACTAGTTAATAATTCATTTTGACCATTGAACTGTTCACACTTTCAGCTCGTGTAATATAAGAATATATGTCTCCAAATAGAACTGACATTATAGCTAAATTTACAAGTAAAATGACAAATGGCATTTATTGCATTCTTGTATGGAGTCGTTTATGTAATATTTTTCTAGTATTTGAATTACCTACTTACCTAATTAGGGTATTTACTCATGAAGGAAATGAAGAAGAAATTGCTTGCAGAGCACATTTGTTTTAGGTCACAAATTTCACCCACTTCATTATACTTCCTGGTGAGAAACTGAATAACAAGAAAAAGATTGTTTTTTGAGGGTGAAGTGGCAGGTATTAAGAAAAATTTAGTCAAAAATTCTTTTTACTAACGATGCTAAGCACAGTGGTGTTTAATAAATATTTACTGAATAAGTAAGTGTAGAGTTTCAAGGATATATTGCTTAAAAATAAGGTTTGTTTTTCTCTTATACATGAAATATAACCCTCTTACAGAAAAAATAGAAATTCAGAAAGAAGTTGCAAAACATCATTTTAATGACTGTAGTTTCCAATTATGTGTATATACTATGAATCCCCTGAACCATTCTCCTACTCTATGGAGGGTACTGATTAATATTCTCATTATTTAGAGGTATAAAACAGTGTCAGAAACAAAGCATCTTTCTATGAGATAGGTTTGCATTTTTCTCCTTGGAAATCTATAAGTGAAATTATTGCTTCAGAAAGCATGCTCATTTTAATCACTTTCTAGATTTTTTTTCCCCAAGTTGCTCTACTAAAATGTGTTTTCATCTTTCTACTTCTATGGAATTAGATTATTATTTTCACCACACTATTTCTGTTGTTGATTATCATTTTCTCATAAAACAATTCAGTTGACCATCTAACTGCCTTTTGTGAACAGTCTCCTACTCACTGTCATCTTCAAACATTTTAGGTCCATTTGTAAATACAATCATAATCTGTCTATATCACCAAAAAGCACACAAATCCATTAACTAGCCAAAATGTTAGTAAATATCTGTTGCTGTAGCTTCTAAGCCAAATAATTGTCAGCCAGAGAACAGTTTACTTATCTTTTGCAAGTGCCAGTTCATTGTTCATTATTATTATTCTATTTTCAGTAATATTCAGAACATTCCAAAACTAAGTTACAGAAAAGGTAAAAAAAAGAAAATAGAACAAAATATTCTAAACAAAAATTTAAGTTAAGGTGCCTCTATCCCCCCAAAAAAGAAAGAAAGATGCCTTCATCCTAAAATATAGAGAAGGAATTGGCCACCCACTCCAGTATTCTTTTCTGGAGAACCCCATGGATAGAAGAACCTGATGGGCTAGAGACCATGGTGTCACAAGAGTTGGAAATGACTTAAGGACTGAACAACAATCCTAAGATAAACATGTTTTTAAAAACTTTTTAATTTCAAGTGATAGGAACAGATAGTTTCATGGTGTAAATACTGGAAATAGTAAATTTCTCACATATAGGCTGAATACCCAAAAGACTAAAAACTAAAGAGATGACTTTTGATCACTGAATGCACATTACTGCATAGCAATTACTAAGTCGATTTTGTGTTCTTCAGTAACCCATGAGCCATCATCTCCTGTTTCTTTTCATTATAATAAGAGTCATTTCATGTTTGTATTGGAGATATATCAGTTGAAGAAGAGTACTGTGCATTTCACCTGGATTGCTGTAGATTGAACAAATGAAGAAATTGCCAACTAAATGCAGGGATTCCAAACCATCTCTACTGAAATAGTATATCTACTCAATTTGACTATTTATTAAAAGGTCATCAGCTTTGATAGATACAATGTACTTTCTTTGTAAATTACGTATGAATATCTTCCTTCATATTTTTCTATATTATGTACGTCTGAAGTTTCTAGTTTCTCATTTCCTACCTTAACCTAATAATTCTCCTCTCCAAAATACAATAATTTCTCTTTAAACCCCATGTTCTAGAAATACATCATGCAATCAATCCATTTCATTGAAAATGATTTCAGAGTATATGAACATTTTGATGTGCACTTATCAGTTGTTGATTTTTCTTGTCTGCTTTATCAATAATTTATATTTGTGTTTTCAGATTCCAAGAAAACAAAAACACCTACAGAAGGTATTGGGAATATTTCCTTTTTCTGTCTTATGTTTAATGAACCCCAAGCAGAATTCCTTTTTAAAGGATTCCCATGAAAGAAAAAAATATATATGGGATTAAAAAGAGAGAGAGAGAAATATTGAGAAAGAACAAGAAAGAGTCGAGTCTTTACTGACAATAATTCTATGAAAAATATTTGGCAGTAATAAAACTAAATACTGCATATGTTTGCTTTTCATATTAATTGTTTTCAAAGAAATGTTTGCTGGACAAGAAATTTAGCAGTGTTCAGTATCAAGCATTTATTTTGCTAGAAAGCACAAATTTAATTAATCTTGGATATACCATCATCAATGAAACGGAATCGTTTAAGTCTTGAAGAGAATGATAAACTATTGGCAAGTATACATGTGTCCTCTGTTTGTATGTGTTTATGTGTCCAGAATGTTTTATATGTATTTAAAAAGACTACAATATATAATTCTTTTAAATGATTAAACAGTATCATCTTAGATCCATTGTCAAATAATGCTTTACAGTCAACTTATGGAAACACCTATAATAGTCAGCAATACCTCAGGTCAACACTTACCGTGAAATTTAAGGGGAGAGAATGAGGGGAGGGACTGAAAAAATTAAAATCAAACCAGTGTGTTGGGGGAGTATATTTTATCTTTGACAATTTCATGAGCAATGGTTTTCTGTTTATATTTCTTTCAACAGAACTACCCAAGGGAAAAAGTAAGGAAATGCATGCAAAGTATATATTTTTTTCTATTTACTTACAATTATTGGCTTGCTGTTATCCTTAAACTTGTGGTTTTGGATCTTCCTTTTTTATGTTTTATGCATGGGGACTCTCTATTTTTGTCAGAATGAAAGAGTGTACAACCCGGGGAGAGGCTGGTCAGAGTGAACTGAAAAGCATGGCACTCTAATTTCTTTGAGTCCTGTTCAAATCCATGCAGTCATCTAATAATATCCACAGTCATCACCAAAAAATATAACTTTGTTCCATTAACCGAAAGGGTATTATATTATGTTACTGTAAACGTAGTCTCTGTAATCTGGTTAGTTCTGTAGTTAGAAAATAGAAGGGAAATTCTTTTTCAGGCTAGATTTACAGTCTCTTTTCTGCTTGCTTTCTTCTTGTGATCCATAAATATTTTGGTATGTTCACATGATGTATGACATTTTGTCCATAAAATGATTCTTTTTCCCTATAAGCACTATGAGCTCTGTGAAACTGCATTGTTTAGGATGCATAACTTAGGCAACACCCAGTGTTGCTTTAACACATATTATTAAAGCTTGCTTGCCGACAGTTCAGTAAAGCTTGGTGCTTTGAGGTTGTATCTTTTGCAGATGTATACTCTTCTCTGAAGATATGGGGTATGTTGAACAAACAGAAACAAAAATGTCCAATTTAACCCTGTTCAATTAGCCATTAAAAGCCATCAATTTCCCAGTAGGTAGCACTTTAAAAATTCTAGGAGAAATTAAAAACATATTTAAAAATAGATACCAAGTTAAAAAAAAAAAAGATTTATGTGCACTTTGGTCTGGCAAAAGTTAGGACATTGAGACTCCTTAAGTCATAAAAGTGCTCTAGAAAGTCCTGTGAAGAGAATCATGAAATGGTACCGCAGCTCAGCCAGGGGGAGCAATCTGTCTACAGAGGAGTTTGTGGTCCTTCGGTCCTGGATTTCTCTGTGGGCACAGCAGCTGCTGGGCAGCGGCACAATGATGTGGAAAACGCTCTGTACACCACTTCTCCAGCAGGGAAATGCGGGACACCTGGAGATCTGGAAAATGGTATTAAGTGACATATATATGTGACCTTAAGGCACTTACTTTATTACAGTCTGTATGATTTAAAAGTTCCCACAGACACTGCAACTTCTTGATAATCTTCAGAGTATTGATATATTTGATAAATAAACATGCCTTCCCAGACATTTGTTTAGCATCCCAACTGTCTCTCTGCTTGGGAAGTTCTGTGGGTTGTGACTTGGACAGTAACAAGGACAGGAAAAAAGAGGTTTCCTCCTTATAAATTAACTTATTTGCTCTAGTTTATCATCTGGACCTGCTTTTGTTGTTCTTGTTGTCATATTTATTTATTGGATTTAGTGACTTTTTTTTTTTACTTCAAGATTACTTTATTCAGTTATACTTCTCCAATCCTATATTCTTATTTTGCTATAACCACAACTTGTTGGTTATTTATTTTGTTTTGTTTTTCAGTTTAATACAAATCTTGGTAGAGGAAATGGGGAAAGTGTACATGGGACCTTCCTGTATATGGTTTTGTCAATTCTAATGATCTATATTTTTTCAAAATGAAAAGTAAAAAAAATTAAAAATCAATTGTAAATATGATTTCACAGTCCTTGTAGATATAATGGTAAATTAATTTGTATTTATTAAGACAATTCCATAATTACATTTTGATTATCCCATATAATAAATGCTCGATAGCCTTTTCCTCCATATCATCCCAAATTAACACAGGTGTTTTTCTGCTTGCAGAATAATATTCTGATGTGATTGGAAGACCCTTATTTTAACTTTGAAATCTCACAGATAGCTCGTAATCGATTTTGAGGCATACCCAAGTCTACTTCCAGTATTTTTTGATTGTTATCACTTTAGAAATTTCTTAGAAATATTTTTGTAGTTGGTGGTTCAGCTCAGCAATAAATTAAGCAATGCATTTAATTACTCTATGTTTTCCAGACAATTTTTGGTAATGTTCTTAATTGTGTTGTTAACTAAGTCGCCTGAGCTTCTTCCTTTTGACTTGTAACATTTGATCAAGCCATCCATTGTATTTGTTTTATTGTCTGCCTGCTATCTTGGGAGTGGCTAAATCACTCATTATACCATCACAACTACAAGCCTGTAAACAAAACTGTATGCTTGAAAGATTGATGTGATGACCTTAGGAAATTTGATGACACTCTATGTTTCTAAAATAAAGTTCTAAGAACTCTTTCAGTGTAAACATCTTCTAGTCTCAAAAATATATGCACTAAATAAAACTTAAAGAAATCTCATTCTTTTTCTTTAAAAAATCAGATATTAATGTGTCTATGTTAAAGCACTTGACAATCATCTAAATTAACTTGACAAGCTCGTCAAGGCAAAATAAGTAAGAATAGAAGTGTAGATAATAGCACTTCATATAAAATTAGTACCTGCGCTTCATATAAAATTAGTGCTTATTTTAATATAAATGTCAGCTTAATCGTGAGGCCAGAATAATGCTTTGTCTCATATAATACTGGCAAAAGTGTGTTCTTAAAAAGAAACACTGTCTGAAAAGGACTCTGTAAGAAGCATTTGTCCTGAAAACAAGGGAATTGTGTTGTGCTTCTTCCTGAAAATTCTTAGTCTATTTTTAGTGCCTTAAATCTGCCTCAGCAAAGCCTTTGTCTTAGCTAAACAAATATCTTTTCAATACAAGAAAATTTCACCTTATAATAAAAAGTCCAGAGGAAATCTGTTCATCCTTATCTGAGGATTATTTTAAAGCAACTGCAATAATTATCCTTATTGCTTACTTTTTATCCCAAATTTATTTCATATTGATCTAGTCAGTAAGAAAATTTAAACTTTTTCCATCCTTTATAGACCTTATGATATCTTTCTAGATTCTTATCTGTGAAAAATTTTAATTCCTCTCATATTCAGAATATCTTTATTGCTGTTGTATGAGGAAAAACTGAGAAGAAATGGAAAAACTTATTTTAAATATATGTCGATATTAATCTTCATGGCAGCTATTATTGGTGCAATACTGCGCTAGTACATGTATGTGTCTTTGTCTTAGAACAATTAAGTTGGAAAATAAAATTGGAGTAATAATAATAAAGCACAAATAATGTATTTCAGAACAGGAAAAGAAAGAAAAACACATGGAACCAGGTAACGGTTTTTAAATTCCTCCATCCTCTTAATTTTGAGATATTAATTTGCAATTGAATGCTGAAATGCCATCAAATAGCATGGAATGTTAATTTTTTTTTTCTTTTCTTGTTTGATTCAGCAAAGTCATCAAAGAAGGAACAGTCAGGTGAGTCAGACTGGGGCTGCAGGGGTCTTTCTGGCTGATGTCCAGGCTTTATTAATGCTGCAGCCTCAGACAGGGGGTAAGGGCCAAGACAGGGGGAACGGGCAGGAAATCCTTCCATCTTATGAGATGTCATTTTTCCATGCTCTGGACATAGAGTTAATGTCAAGGCCATGTAAGAAAATGGAAGTAATACGTTACATTCTTGCTACTCAATGTGTGTTCTGTGAACCAGCAGTGTAAGGGTCTCCTGAGAGATTGTTAGAGATGCAGAATCTCTGGTCCCATGCCAGACCCACTGAATCAGAATCTGCAACTTCCTAATATCCCCAGTGGATTTGTCAATGCAGTATGAGAAGCCCTGTTATAGTCTAGTGTAAAAAACAAAAATAAAAGCAAAACCCTTCCTGTAAATGCATCTGATATTGCTTTGTTTTTAAATAGAAAATATTTAATTCTAGCAGATATTCTCAAAAATGTCCTTTATTGACACATCTTGAGTACTCAGGGTAGTTGCAGTGAGAGAAATAAACTATATCTTCAATCTATTTACATTTGAATGAGGGGGAAAAAAACGAATTGAGAATCAGACAAGCAGAAAAAACACACATACAAACAAACAAAAACTAAGAATTCAGTACCTGTAGATATCAAATGATTTTCTTAAAGTTTCCAGGCATTTAATAACTTGCCCTATCTGTTGTTTCAAATGAGTATAAATGTATTTCCTGATGAAGGAACTTTAATGATCTGTGTGTGTATGTGTGTAGGTAATCATAGCCTCATATGATGTCCATTAGTCACTCCTCCCACCATAATATATTTAAATGGAAATAGCATTTACATTAGCGATACATTAAAATAAAAATTGGGTTTCCCAGGTGGCACTAGTGGTAAAGAACCTGCCTGCCAATGCAGGAGATGTAAGAGACTCAGGTTTGATCCTTGGGCTGGGAAAAAACCCTGGAGGAAGGTACAGCAACCCACTCCAGTATTCTTACCTGGAAAATTCTATGGACAGAGGAGCCTAGCTGGCTGTGGCCCATAGGGTTGCAGAGTTGGACCCGAATGAAGTGACTTAGCACACATGCACAAAATAAAAACTGCAATATTATGTAAACAACCAGGCAAATCTACTAAATTACTTCTACCCCTATCACAAACCACAGCAAGTCAGATTCGAAACCACATTTCTTATTCTTCTTTCAGGTTTGTAAAACATCCTCAGCAAACCCAAATCATTTAGGTGATTCTCCAACTAGTTCCCATGGCATCATTTTATTTTTCATATAAAAACACTTAACATACTTTTATGATCATATTACCTTTTCTGTTTCCCAGTTTAAATAGAAATTAGAAGATGAGGATCATTTTTTATATCTTTATCCCCACAGTGCCTATTATAATGTCAAGAACATTTTTGATACTTGATAATGTTTGATTGGATGAAAAAAATATCAAATATGATAATAAATTTTTGAAAAAACATAAACATGAATAACTCTTAAATAATTTATAATATGTAATAATCTCACTTTCACCACATTATGTATTCCAGGGTAACGTTCCCACCATTTGGCCATAACATATATTCTTACTTGTGTACATATGCAGAAAGTTAAATTAGAGCATACATCAGAGAGATATAAACATGGAGAGACATGAAGACTGATGATGGGTATAATCAGTTTTAAGAGTTTTAATAACTAAACATTAAGATCTAATATTTGACAAAATGCAGTAATCTAAATTTCTTGAAATTTTTTCTTGCAACTATTGGGTAATTTATTGATTCATTTTCTTCTTTTCATACCATTTTGTAAACTTTAAGGAAACTGCATTGGCTTATATATAAAATCAATCTGTTCTTATATAATTTAAAATGGAAAACAAAATGAATGAGTCATGAATGAGCATTCTGTGTTGGGAGAAGGTATATGAATATCAGAAATCTGTGGTTCATGAAAGTAGAAATGAAAGTTGCTCAGTCCTGTCCAACTCTTTATGACCCCATGGACTGTATAGTCCATGGAATTCTCCAGGACAGAATACTGGAGTGCATTGCCCTTCTCCAGGGGATCTTCCCAACCCAGGGATCGAACCCAGGTCTCCCTCATTGCAGGCAGGTTTACCAGCTGAGCCACAAGGGAATCCCAGGAATATCAGAACTGGTAGCCTATCCCTTCTCCAGGGAATCTTCCGGATCCAGGAATCGAACCGGGGTCTCCTGCATTGCAGGCAAATTCTTTACCAACTGAGCTATCAAGGAAGCCTTAATATATTTAAAATTTATAAAAGAAAATAGCACAACATTGTATGTTCTTTTTCTCAGATATACTTTTTTCTTTAGTTTACAAGGCTATAATATAGTCTTTTTAAAAATGAAAATAGCTGTAAAACTATTTGAGAGAGACCCAAGGAGACTTATAACTGATTTAGACCTTATTATTTTTTTGTCCTTAACAGCTCCAAGTGAAAAACACATTAAAGCAAGTATGTTGACTAAAACTTGAAAAAACAAAAAGCATATTTCAGCAGCTTACTCATTTAACTTTCTGCTTAGACAATGCTAATGCTAATTTTTAAGGCTGACTTACCAAATGTTCCTTGCTCTGATTATGTGTTGTGTTAAACAAATATGCATACTTACTCAACCTTGTATGTTTTGTGAATCAGTTCTTAAGACTTACCTACAGAACTTTCATTTGTAAATGTTAATTTGTCTAGATCATAACATCTTTTAGAATTGTTTGTATTTTTGTTTCCCATTGTACAGAATGACAAGTGATCTTTTCAGTTTTTTTAAACATAATAGGCAATTTTCTTAATGGTTAATCACTTGATCAAACCAGGAGGCAACATAATTTGTCTACCAGTGAAAGTTATTGTGTCTTTAATGAAATGAAACCCTACAATTTTATTATTTATTTATTACTCTTACAATATCATAATTTTTTAAGGCTTTTATCCTCAAAATTTTTTAAATTTATATATTTTTAATTGAAGGATGATTGCTTTACAATATTATTTGTTTCTGCCATACATCAACATATATCAGTCATAAGTATACATATGTCCCCTCCCTTTTGAACCTTAGATTTTTAATAACTATCAACTGGTAGCTGTAACATACTGTGGCATTTGCATCTATGAAATTTTGACAATACACTAAAGAATAAATGCTTTTTTCTTTGTTGGCATTTCTCAATTAGATGAAGTATCTAACAGATTGTCATTAATGACAATTATTTTAGGGAAAATGGTGTGTGAGCTTAGAACAAAATATTCTTTCAGCTTCTCTAAACTTTGTCTTAAGATCAAACCACGTTTTTATTCATGGTGTAAATATGTTTATGTTTTCTTTTGACTT
Organism: Cervus canadensis; assembly: GCF_019320065.1. Lineage (NCBI taxonomy): Eukaryota > Metazoa > Chordata > Mammalia > Artiodactyla > Cervidae > Cervus > Cervus canadensis. The sequence goes on from NC_057405.1 coordinate 40,352,312, forward strand.
AGAGTTACATAAGTATTAACGATAGTACTAGTACAAAAAGAGAATACATGTTTTATTTACTGCCAGGTTTTTGAGACAGAGTATGTCATTGGTAAATATATCAGAGAAAAATGGAAGATATAATGTTGTGTAGCTTGGTGTCTTTTTAAAAATTACAGTTGAAAGTGTTTACATAGACATTTTAGACCTTAAGGAAAGGTGTAACATGAATCTAAAATTCCACTTATGTTTTCATGAAAATTTTTACTTGAATATAAGCTGATTAGAACTTCATATTACTGAGTATTTAGTATGCTAATACTCAGTCTGTAGAAATGCATAATCAAGAAAATATATAAAACAAAATTGATAATTTTGCTGCAGTGATTCAGAACTTTAGATTGGAGATTACTCTGAAAATGAACATTTTCTTCCTAGGAAAATGTGACATTTAGATAAAAATACTCATTTGCGATGAAAAAAAAATTCTGTAAGTTCTGCTATCTATGAAACACTATCCAATCAAGTTTTGAAGAGATCAGCATCTTTTGCAGGAAATTAGCAAATTTAGCTTGCCAAATCATCTTAGACTCAATATAAAAGTCTCAAAAGAATTGATATCCATTTCCTTGTATAGTTGAATGATTTGAACTTGACATAGGCATTATCTCCCAGTATAGAAGTTAATTAAAAACAATTCATAAATTATTTAAAATCTATGCTAGCAATGTGACCGTCCATTTCCCCAACTAAGAACTTGTTTTTTTTTGTTTGTTTGTTTTGGTTTTTTTTTGGTCTTGAAACCACGCAACAGAAGAATATTTCCATAGCTTCCATATATGGTGAGCTATTTATAAAGTTAATGCTTAAGTCATCTCATTACAAATACTGTTGAAAATTCCTTCTGTTACTCACAAAGTATGGGCCACATAGTATTGTGTATATAACCATTCAGGATATGATTTTACATTATCTTAAATTATGAGAGCAAGTGAGAAAGTGAGATGTATAGTTTAATATAAATTAAGTATTTATGGGATAATTGAATTAACAAGGGAAGGTGAGATTGGCAGGACTAGTGCAAATCTATGGAAAAAGTAAAAGGTAATTTGTCTTCAGCACTCAATTAAAGGAAATAACTAGAATGTGAGTTGAATTTGTGGTGTAGAATTATTTGTTCTAGGTCCTAAGGAAATCAAGATTAGTATAAGAAAAACACTGGAGAACGTAGACTAGTTTGGAGCTATATCACTACAGGGTGGATGTTCTCATGGTGTCATGAGCTTGAAGAAAAGAGAAATCATTCTGGTTCAGTGATGTAGCATACACTACGGAAGGGCACTTACTGCCTCCACATGTAAAGTTATGCATCAGTGATTATGTGGATGGAGGAGGAGTGCCTTTTACCAACAGAGATGCCAAACCTAGATTTACAATTTCTGCAGGTCGATAAAGATTCCATTATAATTGTTATTGTTCAATCACTGAGTTGAGTCCGACTTTTTGTGACCCCATGAACTGCAGCACACCAGGCTTCCCTGTCCTTCACTATCTCCCAGAGTTTGCTCAGACTCATTTCCATTGAGTTGATGATGCCATCCAACTATCTCATTCTCTGTTGTTCTCTTCTCCTCCTGCCCTCGGTCTTTCCCAGCATCAGGGTCCTTTCCAGTGAGTCAGATCTTCACATCAGGTGGCCAAAATATTGGAGCTTCAGCTTTAGCATCAGTCCTTTCAGTGAATATTCAGGACTGATCTCCTTTAGGATGGACTGGTTGGATCTCCTTACAGTCCAAGGGACTCTCAAGAGTCTTCTCCAACACCATAGTTCAAAAGCATCAATTCTCCAGCACTCAGTCTTTATGGTCCAACTCTCACACCTGTTCATGACCACTGGAAAAGCCATAGCTTTGACTAGACGGACCTTTGTTGGCAAAGTAATGTCTCTGCTTTTTAATATGCTGTCTAGGTTTGTCATAGCTTTTCTTCCAGGGAGCAATAGTCTTTTAATTTCATCATTGCTATCACCATCTGCCGTGATTTTGGAACCCAAGAAAAAAAAGTCTGTCACTGTTTCCATTGTTTCCCCATCTATTTTTGCCATGAGTGATGGGACCTAATGCCATGATCTTCGTTTTTTGAATGTTGAGTTTTAAACATTTTTAAACGGCTTTTTAACAGCTGTTTTACACAGTTTTAAACAGCTTTTTCACTCTCCTCTTTCACCTTCATCAAGGGACTCTAGTTCCTCTTCACTTTCTGCTATAGGGTCGAATCCTCTGCATATCTGAGGTTATTGATATTTCTCATGGCAATCTTGATTCCTGCTTGTGCTTTATCCAGCCCGGCATTTCACATGATGTACTCTGCATATAAGTTAAGTAAGCAGGGGGACAATAAACAGCCATTGCGTACTCCTTTCCCAATTTTCAACCAGTTCATTGTTCCATGCCTGGTTCTAACCATTGCTTCCTGACCTGCATACAGATTTCTCAGAAAACAGGTAAGTTAGTCTAGTATTCCCATCTCTTTAAGAATTTTCCACAGTTACTTGTGATCTACACAGTCAAAGGCTTTAGCATAGTCAATGTAGCAGAAGCAGATGTTTTTCTTTAAATTCTATTTTTTTTTTTTCTTACAATGCAAAATGTTGGCAGTTTGATCTCTGGTTCCTCTGCCTTCTCTAAATCCAGATGTACATCTGGAAGTTCTCAGTTCATGTACTATTTAAGCCTAGCTTGAAGGATTTTGATCTTTAGCTTGCTGGCATGTGAAATTAGTACAATTGTGCAGTAGTTTGAACATTTTTTGGCATTGCCTTTCTTTGGGATTGGAATGAAAATTGACCTTTTCCATTTTCATACTGCATTAAAAAAATGCCTCAACACACCCAGTTCTCCTTCCTTCAGTCCACTGCACATCCCCCCCAACTCCTTACCACCACATTGGATAATGAAATAGGGGTTGATGGTATGACTACTTATTTTCATGAAGGAAGGGGGTAAAACAAGTAGATTTTTAGATGCAGATCTTTTACACTACTCTTGGTGATCAAGAGGGAATATAGTTGACAGTGCTTAGCAAATACATTAGACATCACTCTCTTTTTCCAAAAGAACACTTCGAGGACCAGTATTCTTCAAACCTTTGTAAAGTACTGCCATACATTGATTTATTCCTCTTATCAAGGACAGCAGGGCTTTGATAATATTTTCTTGTGCATATTTGACCAGCCTGTGGTCAGTTTGAATTATGAGTAAAAAAGATACCAAAGACCCAGATCAGAGCCAAAGTCTAGTTATTTTTAATTGTGGGTCTAAATTTGAATTAAATAACAACAATCAGGAATTTTTCATTTCTTGGTTTTAGCACCACACTGGATTTTTGTGTTATGCTCAACCACCAAGCCTGACTCTGCTCATCACCTTAACTACATTTCAATACCTACATGTGTGAGTCACACAACTGCACACATCTATCTCTTGATCTACCAATATATGTCATGATCTTCCAGGAATATCCAGTATGCAGAATTTAAAGCCTAAGTACCTTTGAATTTATTCAAATATATGATACTAGAAGACTATTTGGGAACAGCTGATAATACTTAGAAAGTGACATGGCTTTTTTACTCAGTTTAAATATTCTGTCATGGAAATTTCTGGGGAAAAAGATCTATAGGCCTGAACTAGTAGATCTGATATCAGTGAGATGTGTCTAGACCACAGGTTGCATGTCCTATATGACACTGTATCTCATCATTTAGGGCAGACTGGGTTTATTTGTATTATTCCAGAATAATAATTACTAGCAACTCTTTTCACCTGCTTAGTTTGGATGATAAATTATATGATCACTACCCAAATCACATATGATGCTGCCTGATTGAACTTAAAATAGCACTGATACAATGCCAGGTGCTGGTTTGGGAATTTAAGTACCATAAAAACTAGACTGTAATAGACCTGGGGCTGATTTAGATTGTAGGGCAAGATGTGCTTCTTATTTAATCCTACTTATAAAGCCACAGTTGGTGTCCTGGGTGCCATCCTGAAACTGGAAAATGTCATGGTTCAGAGCTTAAGAATATTCATCAAGTTTGGTTCAAAGAAAACCAAGCTAGATAAAGGAGTACTAGCAGAAGTAGAATCTGAGTTCAGTTTAGAACAAGGAAGCATGGAGGAAGAGGAAAGAGTTTCAAAAGAGAAAATCAGAAATAAACTTTATGGAAATATAATGAGTACAGCAAAATAACACTAAAATGTATGACTATTGAGACAAGTGCAATGTGACTTGAGTCTTATTAATAAAGCAATCTCTTGATATTGTGTTTTAAATGATGGCATGGTATTGGGGCAGATCTAAAGTTTTCCAGTAGGACAGGAACAAAAGAGACCTAAAACAATTCCACTTGATCAAAATCTGATGTAAGAAAAAAACAGCCATTTCAATAGAGAATGGAGAGATTATTTCTGAGTATTGCTGATGCAGTTGGTATTCATTGCAAAGAAGTAATTTATTCCTACTTTGTACAACTTCAAAATATCAGTTCTGGATGGTTTCAGAAATTGAACAAAACAAGGCATTAAATAAGTATAGGAAGATATATTTTTATATTATTTTGAAATACAGTTGAATCTCAAAAATTACATGCAAATTCAAGTCATAAAAAGTTTAATATATTTTATTATATTAAAATTAAAGCCAATCAATAGATACCATAAAGAGATAAAAGACAAGCTACATATTTGGAAAAGATGTTTGTAGCCTGTATTAGTAACTAGAGATTAGTAGTGAAAAAAAACTCTAAAAAAGGACAAAGAACTTGATAGAATAGTGGGTAGAAAAATGAATAAAAGATATAAGCAAGTATCAAAAATAAAACAAGAAAGACACAAAATGGCCTAAAAATATGTCAAAATAGATTTAGTGTGTTAATAATAATGAAAATTTTCTTAAAATCACAGTAATACTATTTTACACATATCAAATTGACCCCATTACAAAAATGGAGGAAAATGTTCATTCTGGTGATGGTTATGCTATGAAACAATAGAAACTCTTACATATACTGGTGGTATAAATGTAAAACTTTGGAAAAATATGGCATTTATTTAAACAAGAGTGCATGCTATGACCTAGCACTTTCACTTCTAAGAAAATTCTTGCACATTGCACCAGGATTCATATGCAGGAATATTCATAGCAGCAGCATTTATAATAATACAAAATTGGACAGGACCCAGTGTTCATTGGCAGGGGAATGTATAATATGTAGAATATGTATACAGTGGGGTGCTACACAACAGTGAAAGCGATCAACTACAGCTACTCATATCAGCATGACTTGTGTAAAAAGTTTAAGTAAACAGTGAATCAAATAGGAGAGTGACAAAAACATGAGGGGGACTCTGCTAGTAGGGGCTATGTCAGAGGTTTTGTAGAGACTACCTGGAAGCAAAGCAAAAAAATATTAATTGGCTGTGACGTATATTGCCTTATTTGGGAAAACTTAGTTATTTGACTCTTAACGATAATTGCTCTTGAGTACCATTTTCTTGATTCAAGAAAAATCTTGAATCTTGTTGACTCTGCCTTTGGTTTCTTTCAAACCACTAAAGCTGTTAAAGTCTAGTAGGCCATCTTGTTAAACTATTTTAACACTGCATCTCAACACATTTTGAAGGAAGCCAATTACAAGAATTAAAAAAAAAAAATTCCATTTATATATCACTAAACAATAAAACTCAACCTGTGTATACTGGCCTTACCTTTGTTTGAAGATAAATTCATGTAATAAAAAACTACAGAAAAATAAATGATTTATACAGAAATTAGGGCAGTGATATTCTGAGATGAAGAGAGAGGTATGCAATGAGTAGTGAGACAAATAAGAGGTTTCAAAGAGATTGGTGATATTTTATTACCTAAGCTTACAGGGGGTTGGAAAGGTATGCATTTTTCACAAGGATTGTATCTTGGAAGAGAACGTCTGTATTACTTCACAACTGGTTACAAAAAAATTCAAGCACATTAAAGCCAAGTTTTCTCTGCTGCTTGCTTTGCTCTTAGGTGCCACATACATTTTATCCTTTAGGTAGTTTTAGTCTTGTCTGACTTCAAATACTCTAAGGTATTGACCTGGCATGTCTAATATCCATTTCTTGTTCTTTAATATCTGAATTTACAGAGACTGAACGAACCAAAGAAGAGGTTGGTTCTGCCTCATCGAAAAAAGGTCAGTGCAGCTTAAAGAAAAAGATGTCATGACTATAACTTCTTTATGCTAAAGTTTCTAACTTAATGTATTGTTTAATGCTTATCAGTTCAGTTTAGCCGCTCAGTCGTGTCCGACTCTTTGCAACCCCATGAATCACAGCACTCCAGGCCTCCCTGTCCATCACCAACTCCCGGAATTTACTCAAACTCATGTCCATTGAGTTGGTGATGCCATCCAGCTATCCCATCCTCTGTCGTCCCCTTCTCCTCCTGCCCCCAATCCTTCCCAGCATCAGGGTCTTTTCCAGTGAGTCAACTCTTTGCATGAGGTGGCCAAAGTATTGGAGTTTCAGCTTCAGCATCAGTCCTTCCAATGAACACCCAGGACTGATCTCCTTTAGGATGGACTGGTTGGATCTCCTTGCAGTCCAAGGGACTCCCAAGAGTCTTCTCCAACACCACAGTTCAAAAGCATCAATTCTTCGGTGCTCAGCTTTCTTCACAGTCCAACTCTCACATCCATACATGACCACTGGAAAAACCATAGCCTTGACTAGACGGACCTTTGTTGGCAAAGTAATGTCTCTGCTTTTTAATATGCTATTTAGGTTGTAAGTGTCTTTTAATTTCATGGCTGCAATCACCATCTGCAGTGATTTTGGAGCCCCGAAAAATAAAGTCAGCCACTGTTTCTACTATTTCCCCATCTATTTGCCATGAAGTGATGGGACTGGATGCCATGATCTTAGTTTTCTGAATGTTGAGCTTTAAGCCAACTTTTTCACTCTCCTCTTTCACTTTCATCAAGAGGCTTTTTAGTCCCTCTTCACTTTCTGCCATAAGGGTGGTGTCATCTGCATATCTGAGATTATTGATATTTCTCCCGGCAATCTTGATTCCACCTTGTGCTCATTCCAGTCCAGCGTTTCTCATGATGTATTCTGCATATAAGTTAAATAAGCAGGGTGACAATATACAGCCTTGATGTACTCCTTTTCCTATTTGGAACCAGTCTGTTGTTCCACGTCCAGTTCTAACTGTTGCTTCCTGAGCTGTGTATAGGTTTCTCAAGAGGCGGGTCAAGTGGTCTGGTATTCCCATCTCTTTCAGAGATGCTTATAGAAGAGCTTTATTTATTGATTTTACTATTTCACTGATACGGAACAAAGTCACTTTGCACAAGATTTGTAGTACCTATGTTAACAAGGCTTTGTCTTCAATACTCTGATGCCAAAATTTTTTATTCCTTTAGGGTCATAATCTAAAGATAGTAATTATAGTCTAATTGTAAGTTCGTTTTTGAAAGTAAATTGAAGAAATGCAACTGTGTAAACTCCACAGAATCCAATCATCTGGAGAGCATTCAAACTCATTACAGTGATTCGTATGTTTAGGGTTTGAACAAACAGAATTTTGACTAGTAGAACTTCCATGAACAATGTTCACTTTATGTAAGAATAGTGTAAAATTAGAAAATACGTTCCTTTGGATGCTTGCCTGGAAAGAAATATATTAGGAAGTTTGGAATTTAAGTTTTTAAATCTATTTTTCTTGTTATATCTAATCAGAAGCAACCATTATGTGAATATTGACTCCTCTTAGTTGATACTCTAAAGAATATCTTTAAGAACATTAATATATGTTAATAATATTCAGTATGATGAGAAATTTATATATTCTCCATTCAAAATAAACTGGGATAATATTGAAATTTGTGATTTTGCTTTACAAATAGATATGAAATCAATAATATATCCAGTATCTTTGGAAGAATCTCAAGGCACAGTTTAGCAACCCTATCCTCCACACACACATATACAAACACTACACACATACCCTTTCCCATATATGCCACTAAAATGACTTAACATTTTTCTTCTTAAAAGCTCTTTATTGCATATGCTCTTTAGGAAAATATGTATCAAGGCTATAGGGAGATATAAAATATATATGATACATATCCACATTCCCAAGCTTTATATATATATATATATATATTCATATATATATATGAATACATGGATATATTGATAAATGTATATATTAGTTAATCAAGTAAGCTATAAATTAATATGTTAGTTATATAAACTAGTGTATAAGTTACTATACACATGTATATACTGATGAAAGACAAATAATTAAAGGATACTTAAAGGAAATATAAACTGTACTATAAGATAATACTTAATTAGAACCAGTTGAATTATTTAATGGGTTTGCTTTTTCAAATATAACTCTACTTATTATTCTGAATTTATAGTAGATAGAAATAAAATCTGTTTCTTAGACAGCTTTTTTCTTAGTAACCTATTATTTGTGATGTCATTTTTGAGATAAGTGACCATGATACCTGTTTCATTAACATGTTTTACTAGGTATCGATTTGCCATAAGTGGCAGAGCCTTGAATTTATTGGGAGTCCATATTAATATATGTCATTCTTTTATGAGGTCTTATTCTGAAATCACTTTTGCTTGTCTGCATTAAGTGTAATGAGTACAACCTGGGTGCTTCAGAATGGGTAATTCCATGGTGTCAATAACAAGGCTAAGGGTCTAAATACAGTTTCACAGGGTACATAGATCTAGTAAGTAACTATAAGGTAAGGACATCTATATATGTTGAAGCAAGAACAGAAGGAAGGCAGAGTTGTGTTCAAAATCTTCAGTTGTGAATGAGACCAGTTGGGATGTCCAAGTAGCAGTTATATGGATTTTATCTGGAATTAGATTTCACATATTGAGCCTCAAGAAATCTTTGATTGTCAAGACAGTCTGGAGACAGAGTTAAGAAGGAAAGATTTGAAAACTAGTAGCTGACCCATGCACAGACTATGAATCACTTGGAAGCTATATATTTAGGGTAGAAATATGAGCACACATAATATGGAGTTCCATAATAAGGCTTCCCTGGTGGCTCAGAGGTTAAAGCGTCTGCCTCCAATGTGGGAGACCTGGGTTCGATCCCTGGGTTGGGAAGATCCCCTGGAGAAGGAAATGGCAACCCACTCCAGTATTCTTGCCTGGAGAATCCCATGGTCGGAGGAGTCTGGTAGGCTACAGTCCACAGGGTCGCGAAGAGTCGGACACCACTGAGCGACTTCACTTTCACTTTCACTTTCAATATGGAGTTAGTCAAGTCCCATTAGAGTAAACAGACATACTGAATTAATATTGAATCTTAATTTAGTGAATTCACTGAAATATTCAACCAAGAATGATCTCTGAGTTTAGAGTAAGGCCAAGCATTTTGGTTGGGATTAATTAGAACTGATTGCTAGGCTCAGAATGAAATGCAAGGAGGTAAATAACCTGTTTATGAAAATAGAGTGTTGGCATTAGTTACTTTGCCTCTAGTTAATCTTATCTCGTACCTCAATCATTAATTTAAATATGACTTTACGTATTAGATTTCCTTGCAGCTATAGAAAATGAACAGAAACAAGTGTTCCTTCCAAAGCCGCCATAAATATTTTGAAACTCAGGTAGGACTTAACCAGTTTGACAAGTGACATAACATTTAAAGGAGACTCTTCTCATTTGTCAGGTAGTTTCATTTCTTCTTATCAGTGACAATTAATCACACATGAAATATATATTGTTTCATCATACATATAGTAACCAACCCCCAATCGCCTTTGGGCTTTCTTTGTTTTTAAGATACTGGACTTTATTATTCAACATTGAGGCTTGAACTAGGAACTGTGTTACAATGTTTAGTGGAAACTACTGAGTTTACAATCATTTTAATGTTCAAAGTTAGAAAAATAATTAAAAATTTTAAATTAATCACAGTGTGCCAGTTTGTATCTGGTATAAATTGTTTAATCTTAAGCTTGCTTTTAAGTCAAATTTTATTTGGAGATATATAGTATTAAATCATCAGTATGATAATTATCTTACTGTTTTATATTTGTTTTGAAGTTTTCAAATACTTTTCACTTTCATTCAACATATACTTGTGGATCATACACTATGTGAAAACTTAAAGAAATATTCAGATATTACTTAAGCAATTAAAATTAAATTCATGGATATATGAACCTTGATTGGCTCCATGAGTTATTTAGGCCTCATTTTTTTTTTTTCTTGCTTTCAGCTAAATGTTTTCCATATGATCATAGTTTATGTTTGAAAGCCAACAGGGTAAATAGATAAATAGAGATAAAGTGCCATAGGAGTTTAAAAATTATTCTTACCTTAGGAAAAGCAAAAGATTTGCTTTAAAAGGTGACTTTAAATTTAAGCCCTAAGTAACAGGTAGTCTTTTGTTACATAATAATTAGTTGAAAGAGTATCTTGGGCCTATGTAACAGAGGAAGGCAAAGCAGAGGGAAACTGCATGGTGTCTATGAAGAGTAATAAAAGTCTCAAGAAAAAAAAAAAAGAGTCTCAAGAATACAATATAAATTAATACAACTAGTGCTAATAATGCTGTAAGGGGGCCTGATTTTAAAATTCAGCTCTATCTTATGAGCACTAAGGAGTCAGAGAAGAATTGTAAGTATAGGAATGATACTCAGACTTTTGCTTTAGAAAATTAATAGACGCTTGCTCCTTGGAAGAAAAGTTATGACCAACCTAGACAGCATATTAAAAAGCAGAGACATTACTTTGCCAACAAAGGTCCATCTAGTCAAAGCTATGGTTTTTTCAGTAGTCATGTATGGATGTGAGAGTTGGACTATAAAGAAATCTGAGCACAGAAGAATTGATGCTTTTGAACTGTGGTGTTGGAGAAGATGCTTGAGAGTCCCTTGGACTGCAAGGAGATCCAACCAGTCCATCCTAAAGGAGATCAGTCCTGGGTGTTCATTGGAACGACTGACGCTGAAGCTGAAATTCCAATACTTAGGCCCCCTGATGCGAAGAACTGACTCATTTGAAAAGACCCTGATGCTGGGAAAGATTGAAGGTATGAGGAGAAGGGCACGACAGAGGATGAGATGGTTGGATGGCGTCACCGACTCAATGGACAGGAGTTTGAGTAAACTCTGGGAGTTGGCAATGGACAGGGAGGCCTGGCGTGCTGCAGTCCATGGGGTCGCAAAAAGTTGCACACAACTGAGCGACTGAACTGACTGACTGAACTGAGGCTCATTAGGAAGTTTGGCAATGATATAGGCAATGTCCATTAGGATCTGATATTAGTCATGAAATTGGAAAGAAGGGATATTATATGAGCGCTATTATAAAATAGATTCTATGGAACTTGACAAGGTTGTCCAACTTTGCAAGGGAAAGGTTCAGAAATTATCTAATAAAAAGTTTGAAGCTGAGTACTAGAAGAATATTGGAGGAGGAAAGGGCCACCCACCCCAGTATTCTTGCCTGGGAAATACCATGGAGAGAGGAGCCTGGTGAGCTACAGTCCATGGGGTCACAAAAGAGTCAGACAAACTTAACTAGTAAACAACAACAACTAGAAGAATATTATTTAATATAAATATGAAATGATAAAAATGAAAATGAATAATAAAATGGGTAATAAAAATGAAAAAGATAAAAATAAACTATTTTGTGAGAGAAGACAAGATTAATTTTAGACATTTGAAGTAAAGTGCTGTGGCACATGCAAGTAACGTCAAGTGAATTAAATCAGACAAAGGCATGTGTCATCTAATTTTACTCATGAGTAGAATATAAAAAACAAACAGGAAACTAAAATAAATCAACAAAGAAAACAAAACCTAACATGTAGATATAGAGATCAGAGTGGTGGGGAAGGTTCAGGGGGGATGAATGTGTAAATACGATAGTAAAGATCGGAAACTAAATTTTTGGTGGTGAGCATTCTATAATTTATTCAAAAGTAGAAATATAATCTTGTACACATAGAAGTTGCATAACATTATTAATCAATGTTACCTCAATAGTATTATATAGTAAGATATAAATACTAAAGCCACTAGCTTTAATTTGAGAAAGCATCTTTTGGTATCTTTGTAATAAAAGTGAGATTGAGGTTTGCGATAAGCTGGAACTTTGCAGGTAATTAAACAGTGATAAAGTAAATGAAAACAAACCTGAAACTATAAGAAAACCCACTTCTCCACCTCACAGTTCCTTTCAGGACTGTCTGTCCATAATCAAGGCATTAGTGTGTAAGAATGATATAGCTGCTTTGTTTCCTTCGTAGCTGGAATCTTTGTGCAGCACAAATCTACTTTTTCCCCTAAAATAGACCCCTCCAAATGTTGATCAGTATGAATGGTGTGATCCAAGTGGTGTGATCACTCATCTAGAGCCAGACATCCTGGAATGAGAAGTCACGTGGGCCTTAGGAAGCATCACTATGAACAATGCTAATGGAAGTGATGGAGTTCCAGCTGAGCTATTATCAAATCCTAAAAGATGATGCTTTGAAAGTGTTGCACTCAATATGCCAGCAAATTTGCAAAACTCAGGAGTGGCCACCAAACTGGAAAAGGTCAGTTTTCATTCCAATCCCAAAGAAAAGCAATGCCAAAGAATGTTCAAGCTACTGCACAATTACACTCATTTGACACGCTAGCAAAGTAATGCACAAAATTCTACAAGGTAGGCTTCAACAGTATGTGAACTGTGAACTTCAGGATGTTCAAACTGGATTTAGAAAAGACAGAGGGACCAAAGGTCAAATTGCCAACATCTGATGATGGATCATAGAAAAAGAAAGAGCTTTCCAGAAAAACATCTACTTCTGCTTTATTTACTACGCTAAAGCATATGACTGTGTGGATCACAACAAACTGTAGGAAATTCTTCAAGAGATGAAAATACCAGACCACCTTATCTGCCTCCTGAGAAACCTGTATTCTGGTCAATAAGCAACAGTTAGAACCGGACATGGAAAAACGGACTGGTTCCAAATTGGGAAAGGAGTATGTCCAAGCTATGTATGGTCACTCTGCTTGTTTAACTTATGTGCAGAGTACATCATGCAAAATGCTGGACTGGATGAAGTTCAAGCCCGATCAAGATTGCCAGTACAATGTCAATAACCTCAGATATGCAGAGGACACCACCCTTGTGGCAAAAAGCGAAAAGGGACTAAAGAGCCTCTTGATGAAAGTGAAAGAGGAGAGTGAAAAAGCTGGCTTAAAACTCAGCATTCAAAAAACTAAGATCATGGCATCCAGCCCCATCCCTTTATGGCAAATAGGTTGGGGAACAATGGAAGCAGTGACAGAGTTTATTTTCCTGGGCTCCAAAATCACTGCAGATAACGACTGCAACTGTGAAATTAAAAGACACTTACTCCTTGGAAGAAAAGCTATGACAAACTTAGATCACATATTAAAAAGCAGAGACATTACTTTGCTTTTATGGACCAACAAAGGTCCATATGGTCAAAGCTATGGTTTTTCCAGTAGTCAAGTATGAATGTGAGAGTTGGACCATTAAGAAGGCTGAGCACTGAAGAATTGATGCTTTTGAACTGTGGTGTTGGAGAAGACGCTTGAGAGTCCCTTGGACTGCAAGATCAAACCAGTCAATTCTAAAGAAAATCACTCTTTAATATTCATTGGAAGAACTGATGCTGATGCTGCAGTTGAAGCTCCAATACTTTGGCCACCTGATGCAAAGAGCTGGCTCATTAGAAAAGACCCTGATGCTGGGAAAGATTGAAGGCAGGAGGTGAAGGGGGTGACAGATGATGAGATGGTTGGATGGCATCACTGATTCAATGGACATGAGTTTGAGCAAGCTCCAGGAGATGGTGAAGGACAAGGAAGCCTGTATTATGCAGTCCATGGAGTCACAAAGAATTGGATAGGATTTAGCAACTGTACAACAATAAAAAGTCTGATATTACATGCAGAAGACAACATGCAACCAAGTTGGTTTTATTTCTGGAATGCAATTTCAAAAATCAACATAATTAACGATAATAATATAAAGGGAAATTAAACTTTTCATAAATGATGCATTTGATGTATTTCATATTAAAGTAGAAAGAAACTTCCCTATTCTGAGACTATATATACAAAAACTATTAACAAATATTATACTCAATGGAGAAAATGGAAAGATTTCTCACTGAGAATTGGAAAAGACAAGGATGTCTGTTATCAGCACTTGTACTAAATATTATACTAGGTATTCCAACCCTTGCAATAAAGTGAGAAAAAGAAGTAATTTGTACAGAAATAAAAAAATTAAAAATAAAACTTTATTCACAGGTGAAATTGTCTATTTGAAAATTTTTTTTGAAAATTTCTAAAGAATCTACAGATGAACTATTACAACTGAGTGAACTTAGGAAGTTTTATATAAAACTCTTCCCTTTTTTCGCTCTAGTTAATATCATTAACTTTTTGAAAAGATCATGGTCATTTACACTGCAGACACTTTAGGTTTTCTATAATAGTTTCTTCAGAATATTTCTTAATATGTTCTTTATATCCTATGTTTGATTAAATCTTGGCTTAACTTGATTCCATTTGAATGCTTCGGCAAGGATACTTCAGAGGTGATACTGTTGTATATCACACTGTGTGTCATTAGAAGCGCAGAATGTCTGGATGTCCCATTATGAATGAGTTGTTCTAAGTTTCATCAGTGTGTTAAGTTGGTGACAACCACATTTTCGCTTCAAAGTTGTAGCTCTTGAGGGTGAACTCGGGTATGATGGCAATATTCAGTTGCCCATTCATCCTTCTTCTAATAGTTGCCAATGTCCTCTGAAGATCCTTGCTTTAATCAGTTATTGCAGTACACTGACTTTGTCTGAACTCTATTTCTTGGATGTATAAACAGGTAAACAGATAATTTTACTGCTCCACCAACAGTAGTAAAATTTCAGTAGTTCTTCAGAAATAGCACCAAAGTAATACTTTTTTTTTTTTTTTGGTTACTTGTAATTTGGGATGACTTCATTTAGTATTTAAGCAAATCTCAAGCATGGCGACACTGTCCTTTGAGCTAATTAAGCGATATTAAGCATGAATTTAAATGAGCACCTTGTTGACATTTTCAAGATGCTAAGTGGTTCCAGCAATAACCTGGAATGTAAGTCGATTAATCATAATCCTATCAAGCAGAACTCTTCACAGAGCTTGTTTATCAAAGCAACATGTAAAAGAATAAGGTGGGAAACAGTATGTAAAAACTAGTAGGAAGAGGGCAAGGGATTATTTTTATTTCTCTAATTCTTTCAGAGTAGACTTATAATAGTAGGTTTCTGTTGAATTATAGAGAAATGAGAAGTATTGAAAAAGCTTTAAAATAGCCTGTTTAGAAGAAATCTTTGGCATTGAATGAGTTACAAAATGCCTTTTTGTGCAGAAGCAGCATTTCCATTGGAACTTTTATTTAAACCTTATCTCTGCTTTGCAGCTGTACCTGGAAAGAAGGAAGAGAAAACAACCAAGACAGTGGAGCAAGGTAAAAAAAAATGAAGGAGGTTGACATTATCTTCTTTAGAAAGACAACAACGTGAGGAGGAAAGCACTGGATTCAGACAGGCGGACGACAATAACCTTTAAATCGATTGCTCTCTATCACTGTCCTTGTATGTTTCTCTGTGCCAGGGAGAGTGTGAGGTGGCAATCTGGGTTTTTGTTCTTTTGTATAACTAAACTGAGTGTAAGTTCAGAACAGGAAAGCTCCACAAACTGCTTAATTACACCAAGAACAATGCTGAAGATTGTTGGGAATAAGGAAAACTTTCAGGCCAATTGGTAGACATTGTTTCCTGTGTGATTTGTGGTTTTAACACCACCTGATTGATCATAGTTTAAAGAACAGCGATGAAACAATTCTGTTTATGCAAGAACAATTTCTACTGCTTGAAAAATAATATGTTAAAACAAAGTGAAAAACCAGCAATACAAGTAAATTACTTGAGTCTGTATTACGACTTCAGCAATTGATTCTCCCAAGAGGTCTAAAATTTCAGGATTATAAGTCACAATGCTATAAATAATGCATTTTCTTTTTACTTATGCAGCTATATAATAAACATATCACTCTAGAATATGCTTGAGGAAAATACTACAGCATAGTAGAGTAAAAGCATTTGAGGTGATGTTATGCCTTCTGTTAGAGCTCACATTGCTAATGATTTTAATTGTTGTTCCCTCAATCCTTTGGCTTCTAATATACTATAATATTATAATATTAATTATAATCAGTAGGTGAGGTTAGAACTAGCATAATTTTGTCAAGAATAAAATGAAAATAATTTCTCCTTAGAGACAAATTCCTAATATCAGAAATTTAGATATTTTTACATAAATATATTAAGAAAATCATTCAAACCCTCATATTTCAGATAAGTAAACTAAGTCAAGGATTGACTAATTTAAAAAATTAGTCAAGGATTGACTTCCTTGGGCTTATCAAAATAAAAATCACATTGAAAAAGTTTTCAAATTCATTTTGGTTTCTGCGGAGTACCTGGACTTTTAGAGTTCAGTTGAATGTTTCTGTCAGCCTCTTTTTGAGGCAGATATGTTCGTCTCTGAAATATAAAGTTGAGGTTTAGGAGCATGGATCCCAGTCTCAACTTGTTGACCTTGATAATGTTCTGAGCCTAAATTTCTTCTCTAAAAAATAGGGTTAATTATACTTGACCTGCCTGTCTGATTAGATGTGGAGTTCAAAATATATGTGAAAGGATCTGAAAAAATGTAAACTCCTAGTTAAGTATTTAGTATTTACTAGACCTTTTTCCTTATGAAATCAGCTTCAGTATAAGTGAGAATCAAATCACTTTGCTTTCATTAAGCTTCATAGTTTTACTCTTCTCTAGTATAAAGGTGTTGGCTGCTCATCTTATGGCATTTGCAAATTGTTTTTATAACCACAGCAAATTAAGAGAAGACTTACTAGAATATAAAATGCCCACATTAATAATAGTACCTAACATATAACTGATTTAAGCACAGATTGTTTTATTTCTTTTTACCTTCATGTTCATGTCAGTTTATTAATTATATAATGTTGCCTCAGAAAGTTCAGAGACTGGAAATGGCTCTTAGAGATGTGAATTTACTCCTTCAGATGATTTTATAATTCATTCTTTTACTAAACTCATTTTATTTTATAAACACTTAGGCACTTGGCTTATATAAAAATGAGTCTTTCAATGATTTTAATATTGATTTAGTAAATCATTTCAGTTTTAAATAGTATAAAGCAGTGGCTTCATATTTTTAAACTACACAGATCATAAAAAATAGGGTATTTGGATTACCTGAATATTTTTGTGATGATATATCTATGACAAATAATTTATATGAAAAATATATTTTGTGATTTTAATAAATTAAGGAATTTATGTGAGAATAAATCACTTACATTCTATAGATTTCATCATAATATTCTAATATTTATTCCTGAGATGATGTTTGACTATTGTGTAGTTCTCTTATTTATATAGATTTTATATTTAGAAGTATAAATAGTCTAAAACTAGTTCATAATGCATTGAAGTACAATTAAATGGTTTATAAAGAGTTATTTTCATTATTTTAAATTTGAACTTACAAACTCTTTTAGGGACAAACTTTTACGCGTACTTCTTAATAGGTTTCAAATACACTTTCTGATCTATGTAAAATTGAGTATATTGAACCTCTGGACCTATTCTGCATTATGATTGCTAGGGAAGCATTGATTAAGCTAAACTTTATGCTATGGAAAATTCATATAGAAATAGGTGAAAAAATTTTATGTTAATGTAATTTAGTAAACTGGACCTCATATCATGTAAGAATTAGAAATTTAGTTAATTTAACTTTTGCAAAAGTCTAAAAGTATACCTCTAATTTTATCTGTAATTCATTGAGGGATCATGTGGTTTTCAGTTGTTCTCATAAAGATCGTACATTGGCTAGACAAGAATTTTGAGTGTTAAGAAAATCTTTATAAATTTCCCCACTTTAATGATACACACACACCACAAACACCATTAGCAATTTCTCTTTGTTTAGAAAGAAATTACCTAGAAGCATCAGGAGACACAAATATATTCCATAGTACATGTTGCTGTCCTTATAGTGAGAGCCAAGGAATGCCAAAGATAAAACATCACAACACACTCTACTGTATGAGGATTTGTCTTTATATTTATTGTATATTATATTTAGAAAGAATACATCACCTTTCATTGGTGGTTTAGTCACTAAGTCATGTCCGACTCTTTGTGACCCCATGGATTGCAGTCAGCCTAGCTCCTTTATCGATGGGACTTTCCAGGCAAGAATACTGGCCTGGGTTGCCATTTCTTACTCCAGCGGAACTCCCTGACCCAGGGATTGAACCTATGCCTCCTGCAAATCCTGCATTGCAGGCAGATTCTTTACCACTGAGCCACCAGGGAAACCACTTCAGTGTAATTTCATTTCATTAAGCTTGGTTAATTCACATTTCATTAAGCTTGGTTTATTTATTGATATTTAATTTCTCATATTTAGTGTACTTTTTTCTCCTTGGTATTACTTTTCAAAATTGACCTGTCCCCCTAAGTCCAATTTCCCTCTCTCTTTTTTAATCTTGCTTTCTCTCAGAAGAAAATCTTTGGTAATATTTGCTTGTTACTAGCCAGAAGATCAAAGCAGTCACTCTCAGGAAGCGTTCAGTGAAGTCTTACTTACCGGGGCAGGGCAGGAGACCAGTCAAGACAATTAACTTTAACGATCTGAGTTGTAGATTAGAGTCCCAGCATCTCCTTATTTCTAATTTTCTTCCTTCAGTGTGATTTCAATCTAACTTTTGGTGAAGAAAATAGTAATAAATCAAATCATTCACATATCATCTTTCTTTTTCTTTCATTCATACCTGTGCATGATATCACTTAATGTATGACAAAACCCACTACAATATTGTAAAGTAATTAGCCTCCAACTAATAAAAATAAATGAAAAAAAAGAAAGAAAAAAAAAGAATTTATTCTAAGGGACTCTAACAGTGCTGGCATGTAGGAAGTATTCAATAAGTACTTGTGAGTTAAATAAAAACATAGAGGAATTGTTGAAGAAAGGAATATTAGGTGATGCAGATTGCAATAATCTGTTCCTCTAATACTGTACAATTATGATATTTTAGTAAATCACATGTGATTTCTGATAGCAAAAGTTGTCAAATATTTCGGAAACCAGAGGATAACTGATTAAATCTTCCAACTACCCTCATTTTAAAGTAAAAACACTAGATGAAATTAATAATTAAATCTGCTGCTGCTGCTGCGCTGTGCTGTCATGTCTGACTCTTTGAGATCCCATGGACTGTAGCCCACCAGGCTCCTCTGTCCATGGAGTTTTCCAGGTAAGAATACTAGAGTGGGGTGCCATTGTCCTCTCCAGGGGATCTTCCAGACCCAGGGATTGGGCCCTCTTCTCTTGCATCACCTGCATTGGTAGGGAGATTCTTTACCACTAGCACCACCTGGGAAGCCCAACTAAATATTAATTGATAATTAATTACACCATTATTAGGATCTTTGTAGAAGGTATTCTTACATAACAAAACCTTGTGGTGAACCACCATATGGATAAAAATTTTGAGTAAATTACATTTTAGCAATTGTACCTTCTATATTGTGAATTTTTAAAAAACTTAAAATGAAAGAGAAAATTTAGTAATTGCCCAGTGAGGTCAATGTTTAAATGTGAATATAGAAACATTAGGCCTTATCATTATTTTTAGTGGTTTTACAATTATAAAGGTGAATTAGCTGATCTTCCACTCCTTTAAATTATAAAAAAACTGTCTATCAGAAGGCTGGTCTAGAAAGACTTATTTCTAAGATTCTAAGTCTCAAATGTTAAGGGAAAACATACTTTATAAACTTGGAAAATTTAGTATCCCAAAATTAAGCTGCAAATTTCATTACTGGAATATTCAGCATAGTTTTCCATCCTCTTAACAATTAAAAATCACTTCAAAATCTACTTAAGTACAAACATGACAAAAATATTCATGAAAAATGATTAAATAGAATTTAAGTGCCTATTAACAACCAAGAATAAATTTGAACACAGTAATTTTATTAAGAGTAAAATTGTGGATCATAAATGTATCAAATACAGTTCATTTCCTGTAATAAAAATTGTATTTTGCTTAAAATGAAGAAATATTTCTAAATTTGTAAGTACAGTAATTTGTGTCCACTTGAGCTTTTGTCTTTTTTTGGCTTTTTGCTATTTTGTAAACAGTGGTATCCCACATCATTGTATTAGTGTTTTAAATTGTCACAGAGGCAAGTGAAACCCAATGCTATTTACATGCTTTGTGTATTTGTCACTGTCCTCAGACACTTTTCAGATTTTCTTCTATTCTTTGTAAATGAACTGGTCTATTTTAGAACCTGTGATATGTGTTTGTTGTAGATTAATCCCATACTTTCAAGTGAATGTTAATAATTTCTAACAGTAGTGATTTCTCTGAGAGAAACTTATTTAAATAATAAATGTTTATAATTCATGATGTGTCAACACTATAAAAAATAGAAACAATTTTATATTTAAGATCAATGGAGTAAAACTGAAAGTGTAGTTGATACATACTGTATTTAATTATTTGCTTAATGTGTGTTATAAAATAACCTATTTTCACATGTGGACTAAGTCATGCTGTTGACCCTCAATAAATGTTAAATGATAATAATAACACTATTGATTCCTGTGAATTCCAAACTTTTGACATTAGTTTGTACTTCGGTTGTTTAATATTTATTGAGCGCCCACAACAGACTAGGCGCTGGGAATGGGTGTGAGGAGTATGGAGTGGGCTTCGGAGAAAATATGGTCTATACACATAGCTCGTGAATCATCTGTAAAAGTGAGCGTACTCTGCTTGCTTACATATTTTGTATATTTTCAACAGAACTTTTTGCAATTTTCCACTATCTCATTTGCTCACATAACATATTTCACCATTTCTTGCTCTTGTTTTAATACTTTTAGAATGTTCTCACAGTCGCTTGATTTCATGAATGGCAATTTCCTTCTCATCCCTTCTCTCTCACCATTTTTGTTGTTGTTTAATTGCTAAGTCATGTCTGAATCTTTGCCGCCCCCCCACCCCCACCCATTGACTGTAGCCTGCTAGACTCTTCTGTCCATGGCATTTTCTCAGGCAAGAATACTGAAGTGGGTTACCATTTCCTATTACAGGGGATCTTCCCAACCCTGGGAATGAACCCATGTCTCCTACATTGGCAGGCAGAATCTTTATCACTGAGCCACCAGGGAAGTCTTAGGATATTCTATAGTCAAGTTATTAAGTCACACAGAGAGATATACTGTCCACATTCCAGTTTTCATTTTGCAATATTCTGCTTTTTGGCTGTGAAAATGAACCACTCCTCTGCCTAATGTGACCTAGGTGCCTATCTTTTTCATTCCTTTGCTTAGAGCCTGGGCATTTCATAGAGAGGCACACTAAAACTGTAAGATTATCCCAAGAACCTGTCCATACACTTTATACTAGGATCACCGCTGTACCACCATCTTACCTTTCTAACTCTGGAAAAGAGGAACTAGCTGTTAGATAAGCCAGATTAAGTCACCTGACCTTACCAGAGCAGACAGTGTATCCAGGGATAATGTGTCCCACTCTGTCTATGGTGGCTTCCCTCGTGGCTCAGATGGTAAAGCGTCTACCTGCAATACGGGAGACCAGGGTTTGACCCCTGGGTCTGGAAGACTCTGTCTGTACTTTACCCCTTCCATGATTCATCAAAGTACTTTCTTAATGGAAATTGTATCCATCTTTTAGGCTCCTAAAAACAACAACAAACTTTTTACATCAAGCATATACTCTTGCTACATCTATCTTATAATTATGGAACTTTGTCTTGATTCAATGTCCAACAATCTTTAAGTACACTAATGGAATGTAGTTATATACCATTTCTAAAGCCCAGTCAAATCAAATTGAAATGTGAAGAAAAGTTGTCATATGCTTTCTGAATTTAATGGCAATGCACTTCAGATTTCTTTTGGCAATACTTAATGTAATTTAATAATTTTAAAGCAATTTAAAGTGCATATTTATTATCATCATCTACATCTTAATATTAAGTTTATGGTTCTTTAGGAAATCCCTAAATCTGTAAAGGACCATTCTCATCCTCTTTATAATAAAAGTTCTCTTACAAATCTTACTTTTACTCATGGAGAATTTTGATCACTAGCCTGAGGATTTGGTCAGTAAAAACTATTTTTAATTATTTAGTATAGATATTTGAAGATTACAGTTTTGTTCTCCAGAGAGAAAATTTGACTTTTGTTTGTTCCTTTGCTATTCCGCACTAGAGTGTATAAAAACTGAGGAAATGCTTTATAGTGTTTACCTTACAACATACCAAGAAAATACCTCCTTACAAGCTCAAGAATTATTAAGCTGCTAATTTTGTATCTCTTTTCTACTGATATTTGCTTTCACTCCTACTTTTATCCTGAAACAACCTATGTGTTTGTTCTCTTTTTTTCTTTAGGGATTTTTAATAGAAAGTATATTATAAGCTGCTATGTTACAAACCTAAGTAGCCAGAACAGAGATTGGGGAGAATTTTTTTTAATCCCTTCTTTATTGAATTTTTTCTTTTGTGTATAAATTCATTTTCTACCAAAAACCTATTCAGGAAAAAAAACAAGTAGGCATATACTATACACTGTCTTGAATAAAATTACTTAAAATCAATTGCTATGTCATACCCTGTAACAAATTAGTGGAGTTTAAGCTAAAAAATTAATTTAAGCTAAAATACTCTAAAAATCAAGTTGCAGATATTATCTGAAATCATCTGCTCTGCACAAAAATGCATTGTTACTTTCTTCTAATTGTAAAGTACACATTATAGACCAACTAATTTCAGGAGTAAACATGAAAATTTTTCACCATTCTACATAAAATTTGGTTGCACTTTATTGACTATATTACAGTCCCAGTTTTTTGTAGAATGATGGTACATTATATGTTAAAGAAAAAGCAGTTTTTAAAACCTGAAAATTCAGTGCAGATACTCCTTTGGAACTATGAAATGGCAAAATATAACTCAAAAATTTTTTTATCATTTTGACTTGCAAATTTGGGGTTGCATTTCATTTGATTTTGTATCAGAAAGAGCTACTAGGTCAGGTAACTCATAAAAAACATCTATAGTCTCGTTAAAACTCTTGGCAATAAAAATCATGGTCATCAATTATTAGCTTGGAGTTAGCACTTGTATTGTTGGTCCTTGAAAAGAAATAGCTGTTAAAACCTAATAATGATTAGAAATACTAATTACCTTAATAGAATATATAGTTATCTCAAAATAAAACTTAAGGCTTGGTCTATCCCTTATAAAACACCAAAACAATTTATTCTGTGACATTAGGCTGGTTACTTGCTTGAAAGCCTCCTTTACAAGCTGAGATTATTTTACTAAGCATTCTGTACAGACTTTTCTAGTCTTAATATTGTCTAATTCTCATTTGTAAGAAATGTCTCCCATGCACGAAACATTTCCACTTTGTCCCAAATGCTGAAGAATAAACTTATTTTTCTGATTGTAAGTACAATCTGTGCAAATATACAAACAGGAAAATCAGATTCAGATTCTAACATTAAAATATTTCTGAATATTATATAAATCTGCTAAATAGAATCCTAGTATTTGAAGTATTTAGTTCACTTGAATTTCAAAATGTACACTTAAATTTTACTTAAGTTTCAAAAAGTACATCTCTGGAGCAAAGCATGCCATTAAATGTCCAGTGAAATGACATGAAGATTCTCTAAATATTAATTTAGCCATAAGAATCAGTGATAATGATGCAGAGGATGCAGAAATTCTTCCCATAACACACTCACACAAAAGAATCTATAAAAAAATGAAACAGAAGAAGAAATTGTCTCAAGAGAGAAGAGAGTGTGGATAGCACAACTGTCAGTGAATTATGGTTTCACTATTGGCTTGGACTATTTCCAAACAAAATAACAATGACTTTCTAAGTATTGTCGGTCAGTTCAGTATGTGTCATATTCTCTCATGAGCAAAACTTTATTTGTATTGATACAATAACAGAAAAAAAATGTTTCGACTTAAGATCTTTAAAGACTCCTCATCACTCAATTCAGTTCAGTTCAGTCAGTCAGTAGTGTCCAACTCTTTGTGACCCCAAGAAGTGCAGCATGCCAGGCCTCCCTGTCCATCACCAACTCCCAGAGTTTACCCAAACTCGTGTCCATTGAGTTGGTGATGCCACCCAACCATCTCATCCTCTGTCTTCCCCTTCTCCTCCTGCCCTCGATCTTTCCCAGCATCAGGGTCTTTTCAAATGAGTCAGATCTTCACATCAAGTGGCCAAAGTATTGGAGTTTCAGCTTCAACATCGGTCCTTCCAATGAACAACCAGGACTAATCTCCTTTAGGATGGGCTGGTTGGATCTCCTTGCAGTTCAAGGGACTCTTAAGAGTCTTCTCCAACACTACAGTTCAAAAGCATCAATTCTTCGGTGCTCAGCTTTCTTTATAGACCAAAGCTTTATAGCTTTCTCACATCCATACATCCTCATCACTGGAAGGATATAAATTCAAATTCTCCACCAACCCTCAGTGTGACTTCTAGCCTTGGCTCATATGCTTCTCACTCATTTTGTACACCCACTGGTCACACCACCTAAATTTTCACACTACATTGTTTTCTCATGTTGTTCCTTGTATTGAAAATGTCTTTCCAACTCTTCTTTGATAGCAGATTTTATATGCAATTTCATAGTTGACCATAGATGCCAGTACTTTTGTGAAGTCTTTTCTTTTTTCTTTTTTTTTTCATTTATTTTTATTAGTTGGAGGCTAATTACTTTACAGTATTGTAGTGGTTTTTGTCGTACATTGACATGAATCAGCCATGGATTTACATGTATTCCCCATCCCGATCCCCCCTCCCACCTCCCTCTCCACCCGATTCCTCTGGGTCTTCCCAATGCACCAGGCCCGAGCACTTGTCTCATGCATCCATCCTGGGCTGGTGATCTGTTTCACCCTAGATAATATACATGTTTCAGTGCTGTTCTCTCAAAACATCTTACCCTCGCCTTCTCCCACAGAGTCCAAAAGTCTGTTCTGTACATCTGTGTCTCTTTTTCTCATACAGAGTGAAGTAAGCCAGAAAGATAAAGACCAATACAGCATACTAACGCATACATATGGAATTTAGAAAGATGGTAACGATAACCCTATATGTGAAGTCTTTTCTTATTGCATCAGGTAGAGTTTGTCAGTCCTGCTGTGAGCTCAGAACTCTGTGTGTATGTGTCTCCATCATTCTACTTAATCTGTCTACATGAAGTTCTCCCAGCATGGACTGAACTCCAGGCAACCATCTTGTTTTCCTAGCTCAGAATCCAAAAGAGACACTGGATAAATATTCATTGACTAGATCAAGTTTACCTTTTTAAAATACCAAAATGAATTCTGTTGTTCCAAAGTGAAGAAACTTATACTTGGATTTCTTGTTCTGCAGAGTTTCTTGATGTTTGTTACTCAAACCAAAGCCTTTTTGAGAGTCTAAGACCTCAAATTTCTTTTACATGCATACATACAATACAAAGTTTCAAGTACTATTAAAGATTTCTAAAAAATTTCATAGAAGTCGAAAACATTATCAAGTCAAATTAACAGTGCATAAAAAGAATTATACACCATGACCAAGTGGGATTCATTCTAGGTAAGCAAAACTGGTTTAACATTTGAAGATAGATTGATATCATTCATCACATCAATAAGATAAACAAGAAAAAAACTCAATAGATAACAGAAAATCATTTGACAGAATCCAACAATTTATGGTAAAATCTCTCAGCAAACTAGGAATAAAGGGGAACTTCCTCAATTTGATAAAGAATATCTATAATTAAACCTGCTCATAACCTCATATTTAATGTTGAGTCTCAAAAAACTTACCCATTAAGATAAAGAAACAAGGCAAGGATGTCCCCTCAGCATACATGTTCGACATTGTACTGGAAGTATTAGTTAATGCAATAAGACAAGAAAAGGAAGAAAAGACATACCCATTGGCAAGAAAGAAATAAAACTGTCTTTGTACATGATATGGTCATCTATTTAGAAAATTATAAAGAATCAAGAAAAACCTCCTAGAACTAATCAGTGATTATAGCAAGGTTGCATGACACAAGGTTAATATGTAAAAGTAAACTGCTCTATGTTCCAGCAACGAGAAATTGGAATGAATAAAATAAAAAATGCAAGAATATTTACATTAGCACCAAAAAAGGAAAGACTTAGATATAAATCTAAGATATAATCTAGTCTATGTTCATGAGTGGGCAGACTCTAAATTGTTAGCATGTCACTTCTTCCCAACTTTATCTATAGATTCTATGCAATCATGATAAAATCTCACTGGTATTGACAAACTGATATTATGAATATCAACAAACTGATCCTCAAGTTTATACAGAAAAAAAAGACCCAGAATAGCCAAGACAACATCAAAGGAGAAGAACAAAATCTTAGGACTACTGGACTTAAAGACTTATTATAAAGCTACAGTAGTCAACAGTGTGATATTGGTGCAAGAATCAACAAACAGATTGATGGAACAAAATGAAGAGCCCAGAAATAGATTCACAAAAAATACAGTCAACTGGTCTTTGACAAAGAAGCAAAAGCAATTCAATGGAGAAAGGATAGTCTTCTCAGCAAGCCATACTAGAATAAGTGAACACTCACAAGCAAAAAGAAAAAGAAAGAATCTAGGTAAGAATTCTACATCCTTATCAAAATATTAGCTCAAAGTGGGTCATAGACCTAAATGTAAAACATAAAACTATGAATTCCTAGAAGATAACATAAGAGAGAATCTAGGTTATCTTGGGTTTGGAGATTACTTTTTAGATACAACACAAAAGATACAACCCATAAATGAAAAGTTGATATGTTGGACATTATTAAAATTAAATATACTCTGCAAAGCATACTGTCAAGAATATTTAAAGAAGAAAACACAGAATAAGAGGAAATATTTGTTAAATACATATCTGGTGAAGGACTGTTATCCAAAATACACAAAAAACTCTAAAAACTCAACAACAAGAAAATGAGCAACCCATTCTAAAAACTGAGAAAGGGTATGAACAGATACCTCATCAGAGAAGATATACAGATGGAAAATCAGCATATGAAAAGATGCTTAATGTCACACGTCATTAGAAAATTGCAAATTAAAACAATGAGATACCACTATATACCTATTAGAATGGCTAAAATCCAAAACATTGAAACATCAAATATTGGAGAGATGTGGAGCAGCAGGAGCTCTCATGCTTTGCTGGAGGAAATGCAAAATGGTACAAACACGTTGGAAGACAGTTTGGTGTTTTTTTTACAACTAAATATACTCTTGTCACATGATCCAGCAGTCATGCTCTTGGTATTTACCCAAATAAGTTGAAAACATATGTACACAAATATTCCAGCTTTAGCCTGGTTGCACACTAGGAACCAACAAATGTATTTTTCAATAGGTGAGTGGATAAATAAATTCTGTTATGTCCATACAAAAGAATTTTCTCCAGTGTTAAAAATGTGTGAGCTATCAGGCCATTGAGGGATGTTAAATTCTAAGTGAAAGAAGCCAATCTGAAAAGTCTGCATATTATAAAACTCCAACTACACAACTTTCTGGAAAAGGCAAAACTATGGAGATAGAAAAAAGTTCAGTGGTCACCAAGGGTTTAAGAAGAGTGAGGGATGAATAGGTAGTGCAGAAGGGATTTTTAGGCAGTGAAGCTATTTTATATCATACAATTATGGTATATGTATGTCATGCATTTTTTCGAAATCCATATAATTAACAAAACCAAGAATGAACCCTAATGTAAGCTGTGGACTTTGGTTGATAATGATGTATCAGTATTGATAATGATGTATCAATGGTAACAACTGTACAGCATTAGTTAGGGATTTGATGAAGGAGAAAGTAATTTATATCAGGGGAGGATATATGTGGGAACTCTCTGAACTTTTACTCAATTTATTGTAAACATTAATCTGCTCTAAAAATTATTATAGTTCATTAATTTAAAAAATTGTATGGAGGAACTTCCCTGGTGACCCAGCAGTTGAGGGTCTGCCTGCCAATCCAGGGGACGTGGGTTCAATCCCTCATCTGGGAACTCAGATCCCACATGCCACGGGTCAGCTGGGCCCATTCTCCAGTTACTGATCCTGCGTGCCTAGAGCTTGTGCTCTACAACAAAAGAAGCCACCACAATAAGAAGCCTGTGCTCTGCAACCAGGGAGGAGCCCCTCCCTGGCAAATAGAGAGAGCTGCATACAACAATGAAGAAGAGGCCATGCATCGCAATGAAGACCCAGCACAGCCAAAAATTAATAAATAAATAAATTAAAGACCAGGAATGCTATTAAAAAATGTATGGAAATCTCAAAGAATGTATCCACTAAGTGAATTTCATAGTACTATATTTTTACATTTCATACTGAATAGCAGAAGGATTTATTTCAAAATCCTATTCATTCTATTATATTAGTAATTTTAAGTTAATATTTTTCTTATAGTCAATTATATTTCTTCAAATTATATATATATATATCCTCATGAAACAAGTCTCATATTTGAACACAGTCAACCTGGAGACATTTCTCAGATCACACATAAATGTGTTTGTAAAAGATTTCTAATTGAGAAAGAATTTCAAAGACAGTGTAGAATATATACAATATTATAATTGTCATAGAGAGTACAAAAATATGTTACATTTGAAATGAAGAGATGATTAGTAATTTTTGCAACAAATTAATTGAAATTATGTATATAAATATAGGTGTGTGAGGTTATTAAACACTGGAAATTCACCATTTGAAATTTCTTAGGTTAAAAAAAAAGCAGATTGCTACACGAAGTAGAGTTGAAATATGTATATATTTTTTTATTTTTATCCATGAATATTGTTAAGTACTAGTGATTTCACTTTACTTTGATAACTTAGCCAACTTGGGACTGCAAAGCTGGGAAATTGCTAACCATAAAAAGGTGATTATATGATTATTAGGCTTTTGTGTAGAGATTCAAGAATAAATTTTCTGATAAAATGTGATCAGCATAAATTTGGCTAATTTATTCAACAAATAGTTACCGACTTCCCAGTATGTGCCAGATGACATGGTCTCTGCTTTAGGAAAAGAATTTGGAAAGCTATGACAGACTGGTAGTTATAAAGAACATTGCTGTGAGGTGGTGATGCAAGTGCTCACTCTTCACTTCTAGGAGCCATCTGTGGTACTATCAAATTTATATTCCACTGTGCTCCCAGCACTTATGTAGTAGTTTAGCTGTAATTTTTATTCTGATGGTCTGGGTTCAAATTTCCCATTGCCATTTAGTAGTTGTGATATTGGACAAGTTATTTACCTCTCTTAGATCCTACTATCGTATCTATAAAATCAAGATAATGTCTACCTCCCTGGAATGGGTGAGGAGTTACAGATCTGTCTCAGTCAACTCTGGCTGCTATTACAAAATATTATAGACTAGGTGGTTTAAACAGCAGAAATTTATTTCTCACATTTCTGGAGGCTAGGCTGTCCAAGGTCAGGTGCCAGCCAATTTGGTTCCTGATAAAGTGGCTCCTCCTGGTTTGCAAACAAACATCTTACTATATCCTGCTATAGTGCAGAGAGAGAAAGAGAGAGGGAGAAAGAGAGATTGAAGACAGGTCATCTTTTTCATGTCTCTTCTTATAAGAAAGGGCACTAATCCCTTTCATGAGGGCTGCACTCTCATGACATAATCACCTCCCAAAGGCCCCACCTCCAAATGCTGTTGCATCGAGTATTAGGCCTCAGAATATCAATCTCAGAATGAAACAAACATTCCAATCATAGCAAGATTTTATGTAAAAGTGTCTAACCATAGGAAACAATACTTTATCATTATATGTGAATACAGGAATGACCAAGACCCAACCTTGTCTGCCCTTAAGGAAATTAATCTTTTAACAAAGATTTTCTTCTTGAAAGAATCATGAGAAATTTGACATCTTAAGTTGAACATAAATTCATGGCTAATAAAGTTTTCTTTGAAAGACAAATTCTTTAGTGCTCAGAGAGTTATACTCCTAAGGTGTCCCAGTTTACCTCAGCTCCCAAAATATAAAGGAGTGCTTATTTTATTTTTTTAAGTAATTGCATATTACTATTCTTCCTAAAAGAGCTGATCATAGATAAAGTAAAATGTACCCCACTGAGATACACTCCAGAATTCTGATTAGTATTCTCCTCTTAGAGCCAAGCTACACAGCCTAAAACCATCATTATTGTAAAGCTGGATCAGAATTCAGTCAAAGGAAGATAGTAGTTAGATGACTTCCGGAAGTCTCTCAGCTAAGGTAATTTGAAGAACTATATTACTACAGGAAAGAGTTTGTCAAAAGTACTAGAATACTTAGTCCATTGGACCAGACTTCTGTCTCCATGGTGATCACAAGATACACATTAAATATGCTCTGTATCTGTTGTTTTGAATTCCTACGCCATGCTTCATGTGACGGTTTTCACATGGTGACACAGCCTAGCTTGCCTAGAACCACACAATGGTTGAGTAGTTGAAGGAAGCTCTTCAGAGATGCATATACAGAATTACTGCTTAGTCACTCTGTCGTGTCTGACTCTTTGCGACCCCATGGACTATAGCGCACCAGGCTCCACTGTCCATGGGATTCTCCAGGCAAGAATACTGGAGTGGGCTGCCCTTTCCTCCTCCAGCGGGGATCTTCCTGACCCAGGGATCCAATCCTTGTCTCCTGTGTCTCCTGCATTGACAGGCAGATTGTTTACCACTGAGTCCCCTGGGAAGCTAGCCTATAGAATAAGGTAAATAATTAAATATATCATTAAGACAAAGACAAAATTAAAAATGGCTTCCTAATCAAGTTATACTTAATTAAAAGTTAATGAACAATGTCCTGCGTAAAATTAAACACTGACAACATCTTTTTGGGAACATTCAAAGTTAGTATTGCATAAAACATCAAAATATATTTTTCTTCATGGGAATTATAAGCATAGAATGCTAAACCATTTAGACAACTTGAAAATTATTTTCTCTGTATTTACTTATAAAATATATTTTGGAGTTTAAAAGGATATAAAATGCTGTAAAATACCTTTTCTAAAATATCCCCGATTGTCACTTTTATGTCCAGATGAACAAAAAACAATGACAGATGCATGTAGGGCATCTGCATATTAAATATTTAAAAATCATACAATTGATCACAATTGAATCACTCTAGAAACAAGGTAGGATCACCTTAGGAAGCAATAGAAATGTTATGCAACAATTTAACATCATTTTGGTGTGATGTACATTAATAGTCATGATCTGAGGAATTACCTATCATTGAGCATAAGGATAGAGTGCTCCAGATGGTTCTTTAAAACCATTCTTTCCATCAGAAGGAAAAAAAAAAAAAAGGATACTTGATCTTATTCATGATGCTCATGAAACAATATCTCAAATCAGCAGACAAATTATATATTTTCAAAAGAGGAAAGAAACACAGTTTTTGAAGTGATATTATTGAGCCCTTTAGTAGTGCTAGCTGGGAAAGAAAGGTTAAGAATTTTGAGTTTGATTCCTCACATAGCCAAGAAGTCTGAACTGCCTGACAGTTCTGTTAGGATCTTTTACACCTTCCAATTTTAGTTTCTTTTTTGCATTTTAGCTACACTTGACATTGACATCAAGCCACAGCACTTCTACATAAATATTTTTGTCAATATCCTAACGTCGCTAATAGAAAATTGGTATTGATCATTTGGAACAATGAATAATAGCTAATAGCCAAATCAAAGATGGTGCTAGTGGTAAAGAACCTGCCAGCCAGTGCAGGAGATCTAAGAGACATAAGTTCAGTCCCTGAGTTGGGAAGATCCCCTGGAGAAGGAAATGGCAACCCACTCCAGTATTCTTGTCTGGAGAATCCCATGGACAGAGGCGTCTGGGTGCTACAGTCCATGGGGTCCCAAAAGACTGAAACAAGTGAGCATAAATGAAAGATATTATTAATTATTGCCATCTCCTTTATACACATTATTTGGCGTTCAAAACATTTATGTGCTGAGGAGGAACTCTAGTGCTGACTTCTTTTATTACATGATTGTCCATTATTTCAGTTTTCCATTTTGCCTGTTTCACAGGCCTTTTAAAAAAATCTTGCAGAGAGAAACAGTATTTTTATATATACATTTTATCTTTTAGAAGATAATGTTAAAAGAAAAAGTAGATGCTATTTTCTATTTATTTGTCTTGGTAGATATATTCAGGTACCTAAATTAAAAAGAAAAATTCCTGAATTTTTGAAATTGAATATTTTTCTCTTTAATAGTTTTTAATCTAGTAGATTATAATATTTAAAATTTGGCTTGCTATTTATAGCTACTTTGATCACACTTTGTGTGTGGTATTCATTTTTAAACATCTGGCAGTAGTATAACTGGTAAAATTAAGTTTATTATTACCAATATATGAATTGATGTCAATACTGGCCAATTATGTGAGATTGGTTTAAAACATGCAGGTAAAAAGTAACATAGGACATCAGTTTTTCTTTTAATTGCATATGATTAAGAAAACGGTTTTTAACTTTCTGGTTTATTTTGCTCTTATATACCTAGTTTTTCACTAAGTCAAGTTTATCTATTTGACAAAAGCAAATAAGATTTGTTTGGAGCCTTTAAAAAAAGTCTTTTTACTAATTGTATCGATAGTTTCCACTTAGGAATGAGATTTCAAGCTGTTCTGCTTCTGCAGCACTGGCATGAAATATGCACTTCATTTGTAGTTTCAGCTGCTTGCAAGACATGTCTGTTACCGAGTCCAAGCTTGCTCTGCTCACCCACAACAGTCCAATAAATTGGAGAGATGCGGTGTTGAGGCAAAGAATACAACTTTATTGGTGAAGTCGGCAGACGGAGAAGATGCGAGACTAATGTCTCAAAATTACCCTTTGTCAGGGTCTGGATGCCAGGTTCTTTTATAGAACAAATGTAGGGGGAGGTGAGGAAACAAAGTAAAAAGGATATTAATCTTGCAAACATCTCCTAGAATGGCAAGCCTCAGGCAAGGGATGTGTTCATTTCTTCCTCCCTGCCGTCCACAGGTGGACAGGGTCCTGAACAAAGGCACTTTTAGTCAGGCAAAAGGGCAGAATTCTCTGAAGCAGGCCATTATGTATGTTTATAAAAGCAAGTCAAAAACACAGTTCCAACATGGAGTCAAAATTGGCTTTTCCCCGCAACATGTCATTTTTGGGTATCTTCTTGACACATGAAATAAAATATATTCAAAACAAAGATAATGTCTTCCTCCAAAGAACTCTGTTCCCTATGTTCCATATCACAATTGATGGTAGATTATCCTTCTATGAATCAAGATTTCCTGGAGTCCTTTTTTTATATGATCCTCAGCTTTTAAAAAATCTGACTTATATCCTGCACCGTGATAAACTGTTGTTATTTCCTGACCAGTGAAATTTTAGTCAACTGAGGAACCTAAACTCAAATGGCATCTTTTCAGTAAAAACCTTCCCATTTTAATAGTAGAACTAATCTTTTTTTCTGTTATCTATTTGGCTCTACTGGAGAACTTGTAATGTGCATGGTGTAATATTTTGCTATTTATTAGCTGCTTCACACACTGTTTCTATATACAGACCACTTCAAAACGTAGTGATATAAGACAGTTGATTTTACTTTCCTCATGATTTAGAGGATCAAGATGTTCAGGAGGGATCACCTGAGCAGTTTTTCTCTTGGATATCTCCTGTGATTACAGTCAGTTATAAGCTTGGACTGTGGACATCTAAAGTAACTTGACTTCTGGCTGTCCAAGATGGCCTGCTTAGCTGGCTGGCAATTGATGCTAGCTTGTGGCTGGGAGCTCAGCCTGGGCTGTTGAACTGGATTGCTTGTATGTAGTCTTGCCAGCCTGGTGGTGTCGGCTGGAGTATTTACATGGTAGCCAGCTTCCCCCAGAGCTAGTGCCCCTGGAGAAGCAGAAGCAGATAGAAACCACATGGTTTATCCTGATTTAGCTTAGGAATTCACACAGCAACACTTCCACTATATTCTGTTGATTACAAGTGACTCAGCCAAACTGACAGACTGTCCAGCCCACGCCTCCCCGTTCTCTCTTCTGTCCTAAAATGTCCTTTCAGCTCTGTTGCTCTTGGTCTAATTCCTTTCCGTCTCTCAAGATCTTATTCAGTGCCACCTGCCAGAGCCTTTCCTGATTCCACCATTGAGCTACCAGAGTCAGTACTTTTTGTTTGAGTTCAAAGAGACATTTAGTTCAAATCTCATATGTCCCATTTATTAATGAGAGCTACATGACCTTGGGAACATTATTTAATCCCTTTATGTGAAAAGCAGGGGTAATAACTGAACCTACATAACTTTTAGGGTTATTGTGAACACTGTGTGACTAAATAGTAGCGAGCATTCCCTGTGATACATAGTAAGTAGACAATATTAGCTATTATTCTTATCATATCTTCTTTCCCCAAAGCCCATAGAATTGTATTTGTATATTTTTCTATCTACCATAATCTGCCCCTTATAAAAATTTGTGGGCTTATTTTCTATCTTTAGCATACTTAGTTCGATAGTTACAGGCAATTTATCCCAGTAGAAACCTCTATCTTGAATATCGATGCAGAGCCCCTAGGTTCTTTATGCCTCAGTAAACATAATGTAAAGAACTTGCCATTTTTCTCTATTATTCCTTGTAACCTTTTCTCCTCATGATTCTTCTTGCAGAAATTAGAAAAGAAAAATCTGGGAAGACTTCTTCAGTTCTGAAGGATAAAGGTAATAGAGTCAATTTAACATAACACTAGAAACTTATTAACAAAAGTATCTGAATGTGTCCACAGTATGTCAGTCATCTCCTTGTAGATTTGTGGATCAGAATTGCATATGACATTCGTGTATTGAAAACTTTTGTTTATTTACCTGTCTCTTAAATACTTACTTTCTGTTCACCATGATCTAAAAATGCTTTTATTATAATTTCTGAAAGAAAGGAAAAAAGATTTAAAAAATTTAAGAATGAAAGGGTAAAAGAAAAATGTTAAAATGAAAGTAAAGGATATAAGAAGGACTTGCTTCCATGCCCTCTGGTTCTCTTCTTTCTATCCATTCATTAAATATGTATTTACTGCATAATCTTCCCAAGCACTTGCTAATCATTGGTGAAACAAAGATGGCAAAGCTAAGAATAGGGAGGAAGACTTGGGAATTGAAATTCTGAATTCTGCTGTTTTCAGACTCCTAGTCATGTCCTATCTGCTTTAGTCTTGTCAGGTTCCTTATTGCTATGAAAGAGCATAATATTCTTTTTTACATTTTCGACTTCAATCTCTTGAATGGATTGACTTTTCTCTCCCATCCAAATTCCAGGACTCTTTCTAAGAATAATGTCACATAAAACTTCAGGTCTTTTCTATTGAGGTCATAATCAAGTCTGAGGAGTTAGAGAAGGCTTTCCTAAAGAAGTTATATTAAATTCAAGTATGAAGGGAGAGGAGTTATCCAGACAAAGGTGTGAGGATTATTTGGGAGAAGTAGAGAAGCAGGGCATCTGCTCTTTGCCAGGCACGTTGAATTCTACTTTATAAATTTTGTTTCTGCAAATTGTGCTTGATATCTACATTTCAGTAAACGAGGAAGGAAGCTGAGGTATATGTAATTTAAATTACTCAATGTCACACTGTGGGTGAGAAGCAAAGGCAAGAATCAGAATCCAGTCTGCTGGATGTAATACCCTTTTATTCCATTTTAACACAGATATTGTCTAATCCTTAAACAAAGGCTCTTTATTTAAAAAATTTTTTTAATATTCTTTAAAGCATCTTTGCTTAGAGTGTAGAGCTCACTACCTATTCTTGAAAATCTATTTGACGTAGACAAATGTCTATGCAATGTGGAAAAATATACTTGTAATCCTTTTTCTATTGGGTGACTCCCCTTAATTCCCACAGAGGAGCTCAGTCCATTTTTCCCCTGTGATTATTTGTTCTCTGAGAGAGACTCCTTCTTACCTCCCCTCTCATTTTATCTGGCAATTTACAAAAACATTGTCCTTGTTTGTGTGGAAACTAAAAATATTATTGAAACACACTACCAGGAAAATACATATATAGATGCAAAATCTAAACCTTCCACCTTCCAATACAGTATGAAATAGACTTATTTTGAGCATGTGTGTCACAGGAAGACTTACACCTTATATTACCATTTGCTATGAAAACAACTCAACAGAAA
The DNA here is from genome assembly GCF_019320065.1 of Cervus canadensis. Classification (NCBI taxonomy): domain Eukaryota; kingdom Metazoa; phylum Chordata; class Mammalia; order Artiodactyla; family Cervidae; genus Cervus; species Cervus canadensis. The sequence continues at coordinate 40,388,801 of NC_057405.1, forward strand.
AGTTGGGTCTTACCTCTAAAACTGTCTTTCAAGCAATGATGATTATAAAAACTTTCAATTATTACTTTAAAGACTTGTGCTGCAGCCTAAACTACTTGGAAATGGTAGTTGTAAACATCTGTCCCGGAAAACATTATCTGGGACAATTTAAATCCGCACTGACCACTTTACGAAGTAGGCTTTTGTAATTTCTTTTACTGTTGTTGTTTCTAACATAGAATTGCAGACAATTTCCTAGGGAACACTTTTTACTCAGTGTTAAATTCTCTACTATTTGTAAGGTGTCTCCTTGGTCACTATAAAATCATGTGTATAAAAGTCTATTACATATGATTATTGATTTAGAACTATTTTAAATGAACCTCTTTTTAAATTCAAGCTGTGTTAATGCCCTCGATTATCTTTGTTATATACAAGCTGGGTGCTATTTTAGAAGAATTTTATTGTCACTTTTCCTTTAGTTTCTGAATATAATTTTCTTTACATAGAAAAATCAGAGAAAATGGCATATTACCCATACAATCTCAGTGACTTTAACCTCTGCAGTGTTATTGTTTCTGGAATCAGTTTTTGAAACCTGCTGCTGAGCTGTGGCAGAGTCAGAGTTCAGCAATTCTACTTGCTACATAGCCACTTATTTCATGGAGCAGCCCAAAGGTTGCCTACCTTTGCTGGTCTCCTATAGTTTCCACTTGTATGTACATATTAGGAAACCCATACTGAAACAATGCTGCATTTCTAAAACCAGAATTATTGCACAGAAATCATTTAGGGCCACATTTACTGGGGATATGACAACCGTGAGTAAATTAGGCATTTCGAGAAACATCAAAGTGTTAGTCACTCAGTCGTGTCCAACTCTTTGCTGTCCCATGGACTGCAGACCACCAGGCTCCTCTGTCCATGGGATTCTTCAGGCAAGAATACTGAAGTGGGTTGCCAGGCCCTCCTCCAGGGAACCTTCCCGACCCAGGGATCAATCCTGAGACCCCTGCATTGTAGGCAGGTTCTTTACCATCTGAGCCATCAGGGAAGCCTAGAGAACATCATCAGGCTTGTGTATTTAAGGACATATAGAGAGGGCTGGAAGATGATCATTACAAAGAAGAGCCAGAGAAAGACACATCTTCTTGGCTTTTGCTGCTGATTCAGCTACTGACTCTCTGGGAGAGTGAGCCTTCTCTACATACTCAAGTGGGCAGAGCCCTGCTTAAGTGGCCCTGACCACCCAGAAATCAGACACCCCTGTTATTGGTTGTAGTCCTTCTGACATTCACCCTATCTTCTTGCAACTTGCTTCTTACAACTGGTCTGATTTATCTGAGGTTGTAGGATTCACTGATGGTCCAAGGAACTGCAAACCAAACTGTAACCAGGCAACAAGGAGATTAATTATTTCTCTTCTATTGAGAATGCAATAATAGCACCCACAGGTGCCTCTGGTATTGGTATAATATGATGGACATTAGAATTATTGACTAGTTTTGTGACTCAGGCTTGTGTATGTTTGGATCTAATGCCAGGGAATTCTCAGCAGAGCTTATCTTCTTTCATATTCTGACACCCAGCACCATGCACCTGAAGTTTTCCCTATCTTCTATTTGTCTTCTTCACCATACTTTTTCTTGGCCGTTCCCACTTACCAAACAAAAACTACTTTTAAGGACATGGTAAGTTTTCTGATGACTTTGCAACTGATCCCCAGTGATTTATTCATCGTGAATTCTCAACCCGAGTTCCTTATTGCCTTTGACTCTGGTAGCAGTGTAGGGGAATGGAAAACCTGGAATGATCTTCCTGTTTCTGTGTGAACTTTTCTACATCACCACCTCCCTGCCAGATTATTTTGAGAGTTCCAAGTTATATCCCAGCACCTTTAAATATGTTCTAGATCCAGATAATGAAGATTCCTAAGACTTCCTGTAAGCTCTTGGTTAAATGTAAAGAAGCTACCATATTTATACAAACAACACACATGCAAAAATGTGCTCTCCAATGCTTTGCTCCTGACAAACAAGACAGTCAAGTTGAAAAAAATGTGTAAATAGCTGACCCAAACCAATGATATATTTATTCTTCCTAACACAGAAGTGAAGAGTTCCCATATATCCCTGTCTCCCATTATTGGTCAGCTTTGGCATCCTTGGGTAGTTAGGGACTGCTCAGACCACCCTACAGGCTTCTTAAATCAGGTCAAAGGCCCTTGAAGTCAAAAAGGACACTTAGAAGAAATGAGATGCAGGAAAGTCAGTGCAGATGACCCAGCATGGCGGCAAAGGCATCTTCCTGTTAGCAACTTGGAAATAAAAATGATTTCTATTTTCTGAGGACTTTCCCCAATTTACAGTGATAGGTTTATGGCCTTCAGATACCTTAAAAAAGTCTATCTGTTTTCCACATCTTCTTTCTTTCTCCTTCAAAATCAAAGCAGTCCATGGGCCCTCTTCTTAGGTCTTGTACTTTACAGCTGCTTTAATCTCACACAATTGTATACAGCTGTCCATTTAAATCAACATGCTGGATTTTGAATTTTGAAATTCCAGGCATTGCATTTTCCCACCCCACCAAGAATCTGTCCCGATCACCACTTCTCATTTCACAATACATTAATTCTTTTGGTTTAGCCAGGAAATGCAAAACAGTAAATTACCACCATCATCCAGAAAGAAAAAGTTAATGAAGCTTCTCAGTGTGTTTATTCAATTCATGGCTCTTGATTTCATTTTCACATGCTGAAATGTAGAAAAAAAAATTGATCCTATTTATTCTTAGCACAATAAATAGCAACAGGGACACTTCTTTGCCACCAAAGCCATTTAAAAAAATTCAACAAGCCTATGGATATTTAAGGCTGTAGTTTATATACTGTGAAAATCTTGCTTTGAGGGACACAACCTTTTCAATGGAACCCCAAAATCCATTCTTGAAATGATCCAAACTCACCTTAACTGAGTGAATTCTGAGTTTCTTGGGTGGCATGTCCATTTACAAGTACCACCACCATATTTTTTGCATTCCACCCCACACCATAGAAGGGAATAGAAAAAAAGGACTGGAAGGATTGATTTCTTTCTTTCCTTCCTTTCTCACTGTATTATAAGTCATTTTTGTCAGTAAAATAGATACTGAGACTTAGTGTTGTAGAAAAGGCAGAGAACTGGTTTTATCTTCTATTTTTAATAAGTTATTGAGGGAGCATAATGTTGTTCAAGGCATTGCCCATAGATCTCCTTGGAACCCATGATATGATCAGAATCATTTTGTGTTTGAACCTGGCAGAATAAATGGAGTTTTACTTGATTTGCTTTAACTAAGGGTCACATGTTTAAGATTGTGGGAGTTCATAGATGAAACTGCCTCAGTATTTATTTTAGTCTTATTCTTGAAATCTGTTTAACTTGTGTCTGATGACTAAAACACCACATTTACATGATATATGCAGAGTTTTCTGTTTGATTGTTTATTTTTTGAAGAAACATAGCCTGAGAGAAGTAAACTAAGTTAGTGCTGATTATAACAGTTTTGGAAGACTTCTAGATGCTGAAGTCATGTGTTTTTTTCAAAATCACAGACAAAGCAAGTTCCTAGCCATCCAAAAACTCCTCTTAAATGAGTACATAGAATGTACATCATTCAACAATTTACATTTATTTAAAAAAATAGGACTAGAAAATGGCTTGTTGTGCTCTATACTGTTTTTTATGATTAAAATTATTTTTGAAAGAAAACATCATATCATTTCCACCTTGGTTTGCCTTACTGATAGCTTATTGACTCCACTGTGTGTGTTAGCATTTTGATCTTGGTTTCAAACACATGTTTAATGTTTCTTTCCAGAGCCTATTAAGGAAAAAGAAGTAAAGGTTCCAGCTTCCCTAAAGGAAAAAGGTATTACTCTATAATGAAATGTGAAAACATATTGATCCACCTATTGCATATTCAGTTACTTGCAATAAAGTGATATATTATTCATTTATTTTTTATACTTTCAAAGGTATAACTTTCATATGTACTTCTATGTTTTGATGCAAAGGGAAGAGAACTTATTCTCTATTGTAAAATTTTAAATTGTCCTATGAAACAACACACGAAAGAGTAGCCATGTCAGAGATACTGAGAAAGCTTAGAATGTATAAAAAACAAGTTCCTACTGTGTAGCACAGGGAACTATATCCAATCTCCTGAGATAAACCATGATGGAAAAGTATATTAAAAAAGAATGTACATATGTGTAAAACTGAGTCACTCTGCCGTATAGCCGAGATTGGCACAACATTGTAAATCAGCTTTACTTCAATAAAAAATACATATGCTATTCTGTTTTTATGAGTCTGTAGTAGAAAATCTGCACTTTATAAATATCCTAAGGTGAATCCTATTAGGAATGGCCATGGAAACCAAAGGTGTAAGATACAAAAAAGTCCTTAAAATTTCTCAGTGATAGCTTGCCATGCTTTCAGTTCAGATACAGTAAAATCCTAACAAATTTTATAGCTGGGAGACACTTAGAGGTAAACTCTAAGGATTTCTGGATGAGGTCCAAAATCCTCATCCTATAGATATATAAAACTGAAATAGTCTAGAAATTTTTCAAAGTTGTTATAATTTGCAGCAGAACCTACATGAGAGCTCTGATCTCCCAATCAAGCACTGTGATCTAAGGGGTCTTATGGCCCTCTGGCCTTCCTGTTATACTAGGCTCCTAGGTATGGGGATTCTGATATGCCATGCATCAAGTTACATTCCCTAAAGTGTAAGTAAACATGTTAAGTCCAATGTAATACATTTAGTTTCTAATTATCCCAGTAACTTCTATGGGCCTGGTATCATTCTCCAAATTGTCTAATATTTCTTATCATTAAAATGAACATATTAGTGAACCAGTAAAACCATGAAATATACGTGCTGTATTGAATGTTCAAATAGAGCCCATTTCTACTTTACCCTGAAGAGAGATCTGTGTGAACTATTGACCAATATGCAAGGGCTTAGTGGTAAAAATCCCAAATTATTGGAATTTTATTAAAATAAAAAGCTTTTCATGAATTTGTATAAACATGTGTTGGAGCTTAGGGCGATGTGGAAGTGCAGAGGGAGGGGAAGCTGACAGGAGACTTAGTGAGATACATGAAGGATGGAGGAGAGACTCCATTAGTCAGTGTAGCAATGTATAAAAAACATACCCTCAAGTCATATTTTTCCTTGTTTTTCAATTAAATTTAAATTAAACGAAATTGTTATTTAATGAAACAAGAAAGCACAACATAATTTTTTCCTCAGCCCACATAACATACTTAATTTTTTTTAAGTATTTAAAGCAATAAGGATTCCAAACCTATTAAGGCATTTATGTTTCACTTTAGAAAAATATCATCATATCCAAAACTTTATTTTTATTGTTCCCTATGTAGTAGTTATTTTGGTGCTACATACACTTTCAAGTTATTCTGGCATAATATGTAAATTCAAACATTTTGCTTGCAGGAGAATTCTTACATGTTATGTTAAATGTTCAATAGGCAGCAAAATGTTGTTACACTGTATTATTTGAAGAATGAATTAATTATGAAGACTAAATACATTCCTTTGTATTTAGATAATTTATTTCTTTAAAATAACTCTGGATTTCTTTATCATGATCTGACTGTCAATTTCAATAAACATTTATATAAATATCTAAATTGAAAGGTCTTATTCCATCAAGTAATTTAATCATTCAATGATGTTATAATTTTTTCCAAACTAAGATATAAGTATTAAAAATGAGGAACAGACAGGAGTATTATAAATTTCCACAGTTTTATTAAGAAAGCAAAATGCAAAAATTTTCCCCACTAGAAATGTGTGTGGAATATATAAATATATAAATGAAAAACAATTTAGGAGAGTCAGGCACAACTTAGCGAATAAACAACAAAAACACATGGTGCTAATTTGAGTTTTTGAACATTGGAAATATCTGTTTAAGAGTTTCCTGTCTTCTTTCATATTCTGGGAATTGTTTTTTCATCATCCTATCCCAGATGGTCAGTGCAGCTCCACCCAGCGCATGATCACAGACAATGATGGTGGGGAAGGCAGAATTTTGGAAAAGATGCATTTTTTTTAAAGTTATATTCTCATTTCATTAATGTTGAACTTTCTGCATTACTGTATGTTTCAAATAACTGCTTGAGAATATTTAATATCTTTTTTATTTTACCATTTAAAGCAAGAATGCTCTCTTATAGTAATACACTGAGATATTATTGGTGCTTTGAAATTTTATGCATTTAGTGTCATAATTTGTTTACTACCAAACAACCAAGTTTCAGGCCTGTGGTGCTGAATGTGAATGACAGTCCTTGGAAATTTTGACAGAAAGAATAATGTTATATGCAAAGACTTTAACTTTTACCTTTGAGAGGTGGTGTCACCTTAGACTTTCTTTGCTTGGAGGGGGTCAGTAAATTCTCACATATATTAGAACAGCTACAATTTTTAAAATTCTTACTAAAAAATAAATTAATTTTAAAAGAAATCTTGTTAGATTGAAAGCTTACCATATCTTCTTTAGTAAATAATAAAAGTAAAAGTGTGAATGTGTTAGTTACTCAGTCATGTCTGACTCTTTGAGACCCGTGGACTGTAGCCTGCCAGGGGTACTTGAAAGCCTTCATTTAATGTCCAATCAAAAAGCATGAAACATAACAATAATATCATGCACACTTAAATGATAAAATTCCCAGATACATGGAAATTAAGCAACATATTCTTGAAAATCCAATAGGTCAAAGAAGAAATTAAAAAGGAGATTAGAAAATATCTTCAGAAAAATGAAAATGAAAACACAACATACCAAAACTTACAGAATGCATCAAAAGCAGTTCTAAGAGAGAAGTTCATAGCAATAAATATCTACATTAAAAAAATAGAAAGATTTCAAATCAACAACCTAACTGCATACTTTAAGGTATTAGAGAAAAAAAGAACAAACTAAGCCCAAAGTTAGCAGAAGGAAGGAAATAAAAAAGATTAGCGCCGACAAACAAAATAGAAAGTAGAAAGATCAACGAAACCAAGAGTTGTCTTTTGAAAAGATGAATAAAAATGACAAACCTTTGGCTAGATTTAAAAAAAAAAAAAGTGAAGAGCCAAGTACAATAAAATCAGAGTAAAAGAGGAGATGTTATAACTCTTGCTACAAAAAATTTCAAAAGGATCATAAAAGACTACTATGAATGCTTATATGCCAACAACTTGGATAAGCTAGAAGATATGAGTAAATATCTAGAAGCATGCAATGGCCAAGACTGAATAAAAAATTTGAATGGAGTTAATAACAAGTGAGAACATAATCAAAAGCTTCCTAATGAAGAAAAGTCCAGGACCAGAAGGTGTCATGGTGAATTCTGCCAAACATGTGAACAAAAATTATTTACAGTTCCTTTCCTGAAGATAAGAATGGTACCAGTAATAGTAGCACTTGTATTCTAAGCAGCAGTTAACAGTCTAACACTTTTCCGGTTAAGCCCATCAGGCCAAACTGCCAAGCTGATAGAATGAATGGAAAGTGGTTATGTGTTGGTAAGCGAAGTAGTGGAGACTGCCAGAATTTTCTCTGTAATCACTGACTTTCCAAATTAATGTATCTAAATACTGTGAATTTTATTTCCTTCATCCAAAAAATTAATGTACATAATATATGTCCAACTATATGTATGTGAAATATATGGGCAAGTATAAATGTAAAGCTTCAATATTCCTTCTTTGGTATTCTTTCCATTTAAGCCCTCAAAAGAATGATTCACTTTCACTCTGTGTGTTCATTTTTCTTGTCACTCCAAACCACCTTATGCAAATATTCTAATATGCTTCTCTCCTTGAAGGAAAACTTTTTTAAATATCATAGTTTTTTATTTATTAACTTATTTTTATTTTTCTTGTTCACTTTTTTAAAAAAGCTTTAAATGTATTGTTTTTCATACAGGCCATCTATTATTTTTATGCATTTAACCAGATGGAGGATGAGCCATACCTATGACCTTTGATCTTTTATTAATGTAACTGATTATCCTCACTTCAAGTCAAAGAAAATGCATGCTCTGCCAGTGCTCAGAGCCATAAGTAAGAAAAAGTGACTCTCTTTTGTTAAGGGAAAAAAGAAAAGAATTTCCGCTTATTTACCTTGGCAAGTGATTTTTGCACCGTTTTCCGAACCATTTGAATGATTTAAAGTCACCTGGCTCATTACCTGAAATAAATCAAACCGCCTCTCCTGCCATCTTCAGATAACATCGCAGGACCTTGCTCATACTGACTATTCTCTGTGCGACCTACAATATATTCAGTCTCCTCACATTATTTCTTACTTATTTCAGTACAGAGACTTCATGTTGGGACGTTTCAGGGAAAGGTAGAATAATGAGGCCCATAGAACATAGCAAGGCATACAAAAAAGATTAGATAGAGACAGAGTGATACTATCAGGAACACGGTACATCGTACTTAGCATATACAAAAGACAAAGGATCACAAAAATGAAGTGAGGACAGAATGAGGCAAGGAAAATGTATGTATTTATTCTGTGCTGCAAACAGAGAATGCCCTCTGGCTCATTTTGTGTTTTTAGTGTCCACTCAGCAAACTTACTTTGTGAGCATCCAAGTCCTGTGGGAATCTTGCCAAAGAAGTGTTGCCGAATCAAGACTTAGGCATAAAGCACTGAGTCATGCATTCAGTGTTTGTATTGCGAACGAGAGCTATTTTAGAACTACACCTATAGACGCTTATAAAGCATAATTGCTGTTCCTGTTGACCTAAGGGGAATGAGAGGTGAGAGAGAGACAGACAAGGACAGAGAGAGAACGGGTGGGGGGGGACTGTGGCTGTGTCTGTGTGCATGCGTGTTATGGACAGAGCGCTGTGCCCAGGAGCTTGAAATCACCAGATAATTATCTGAAGATAATGTCCCCCAGTGTTGTGTGTCTGCTGGGTCCATTCTAATGGTCTTTTCCACCCGTGTAAATTTTTACTTAATGGGACAAGGATTCTACTTTAAATTTCGGTCTAAACCGTCTAAAAATGAAACTTACAAATTTTATTTTCTTGGCATTTTCAAACCATGTCTTAAATTGTTTTGCTTCATAACAACTTTGGAGTGATAGTATAGTAGTCTGGGGATATCTTAATCATGAGACTCCACTAATGAAGAAGACACAATCCTTGTCCTCCAAGATCTCAGGATACTTGGTAAAGAGAGCTGGAAGAGAATGAAGGTGAAGTGGCCTCCAGTGGTGCCTTAGATGTGGCATACCAAAGTTTTCATCCAATCAGTGGATATCTATGAGTTATATGTTCGTACATGAATGCTCAGGAAATATTTGTTAAATCATTCAGTCTAATTTCAGCCACAGATACATCAGCTAATTATCTTTGTTCCCATTTCAGAAGGTTAGGAATTTAAAATTTAGAGTGTTTCAGATGCCTTGCATTAGATCATTTGGTTAATAAATAGGGAAATAAGTTTTAAACTGAGGGACTTTTTTGTTTGTTTAGTTGGTTTTTCTCCAACTGCAGTGCAACAAATGATCTCTTGCTTCGGATGAGATTGGGCAATTACTTGAGAACACCATCACCTTGCCCCTTTATTATGCATGAAAGGATTCCTCAGTTTACAACCAAAGATAACACTGATTTAAAAACTCGAGCAAGAAAAATAGGAGCATAGAAGATGCATGAGGTTTCATAAACATATGAACGTGGTTAAATAAGAGGAAAAATATTAAACAGATCATGTAGTATTGAAGTAAAGAAATGTAAGCAGAGATAAGATGAAAAGTGGAGTAGAAGTTGTCAGGGGTTGGTTCTCTGTGTGACTGTATCCAAATTCAGGGCAGTTTTGTCTTTTTGGAAGTCTACGAAATAAAGATGATCCCAGTCACACTGATTGGTAATCAGAGCTTGTCTTTCCCACAGTTGTATTTACCTGGATTACAAAATCATGCATCCACAGAAGATGAAATCAAATGCTACCTACTAAAATATGTCTCTTACTTTCAGCAGTTTCTCTTAAGACATAATTAAGAAGAAACATGGATTCACTGAAGTTTGTTCCAAATCCCAAATCTTGTAGTGAAGCTGATTAGAGTGCTGTATCTCTCACGCAGAAAAGAAAATGTGAAAGTGTGTGTGTGTGTGTTTTTTACAAAACATTTATTGTTAAATAATACAATGAGGACCACACGCGTGTGCACACTAGGTCGCTTCAGTCATGTCCGACTCTTTGCAACCCCAAGGACTAAAGCCTGCCAGGCTCCTCTGTCCGTGGGATTCTCCAGGCACAAATACTAGAGTGGATTGCCATTTCTTCCTCCAGGAGTTCTTCCTGACCCAGGGATCAAAACTGCATCGCCTGCGGCTCCTGAATTGCAGGCAGATTCTTTACCACTTGAATGACAAGGGAAGCCCAATGAGGAACACAGTGAAATGTAAATGTGTATATGTGTGTAATTGTAATAGTAGCAGATATTCATCAAAAAGTGCAAATGACTACTCAAAAGATAAAAAAATCATGGATTAAGATTAAATTTATGAATGTAACTTCATTTAACCTAACTTTAATTATTTTATTTAAATATATCTATATTTAAATACGCTTTATTTAACATTATGGTGGAAAAATATAAGAAAAATCATTTCAAATACCAGTAAAGAGACTAACACACACTGTTTGCTTTGTTCTAAGTGCTTCACAAGTAGTGTTCAGTCTAATTTTCACAACAATCCTTTTTTTCATTAATGTGAAAATTGAAGCACTAGGTGTGAATTGCCCGGTCACACAGTCACCTGAGGTACATGTGGGACTCGTGCCTGGCAGCATGACCTCCCTCCTTTGCTACCAGGCTTTCCAGACTCCCTCAGACCAAAACTGACATACAGTTTACTAAGGAAAACAATGCTGAAGCTCCTTTATATATTTCATATAAATGGATTTGGTGACCTGATTTTAAAGGTAAAGTCTCTCCATGTCACTAAATACTGAATACTACTCTGGCAGTGAGTGAGGCAGCTATCAATATGCTATCAATAGTCGGTCTATTTATCTAGTTTAACCAGCTTAATTTAAGAAACTGTTTATATGATTCATTATTTAATGACTGGCTGAAAAAGATAGAAATCTCAATGGCTTTACTGTTAATGCCAATTACGATCTTAGTGACTCTGTTAGTAATGTGTACCTACAGGATGTAGTACATGGCTTTCTTTGTGGTTTTTTGTGTGTGAAATATTTAAAAACATTCATTCTATCTGTATCAACGGTAGTTATAGAAATGTGCTTGTATTTGTTAGTCCCTCAGTTGTGTCCAAATCTTTGTGACCCCATAGACTGTAGCCCACCAGGCTCTTCTGCCCGTGGTTTTCTCCAGACAAAAATACTGGAAGCCATTCCCTTCTTCAGGGAATCTCCCTGACCCAGGGATTGAACCCAGGTCTCCTTCATTGCAGGCAGATTCTTTACCATCTGAGCCACCAGGGGAACCCATAGCAGTGTTCTTACAAATGCTTCTCATTTTGGAGTTGGAAAAAATCAGTATTCAGAGACCAGTTTTTCCACTTACTAGGGAGTACATACATAGACAAGCATTAAACCTCAATGTTATTATCTGTAAGCCTCAATATTATTATCTGTAAAGTGGGTGTAATATTAGGTTTATATAAGATAATTGTTCATTCATGCAGCAAATATATATTGATCCCTAGTCTGTGCAAAGCACTGACCTAGGCGCTATTATATAGCAGATAAAACGAAAAATCACCCCAGGACTCAGGAAGTTTGTATTCTACTGTGGTTAGAGAGCTAATAAATATTTATGACTACTTGTATGAATATTTAACATTATCTAAATAAATTTTAGATAATGCGTATAATACACTTACTGAGTGCCATGTAGAATATACGAAACATCATTGGTTGCAAAACCAGGAATTATTATTATTATATTTTATTGCACATATAAAGCTCCTATGTGCTAAAGAAGCAAATAATTGTGTGATAATGATAAATTGTTTTATTGTGATAATGATAAAAAAAGATTGGGAAAAGAAAGAGTAGTGGCATCCAGCTTCTAACTTGCAAAGTATTTTAAATGGAGACATTTGAAAAAGAATGCACATTCTTGGGATTTATACTTTGTTTTTGATTTGTGAAGACAAAGCAGAGACTCCTAAACAAAGTGGTTTTCCACTACTACCCTTTTTTTTTTTACTTTGTTTTTAAAAGAAGTTTTTATTTTTACCTGTAAAATAGAAAGTTATGCACGAAATTTGAAAATTTATTATTGTTTGTAATAATTATATATTTATTATTTATGCTACCCTTTTTTAAACTCAAGCATATGCATGTTTAAATTTGGTTGGCCTGCTTCACTTGAGAATGTAGTGTTGATGACATTGAAAAATCATTAATGAAGCTCCCCTCCCCAGGCCCACCAGCAATTTACATTTCATAAATGAAATCAGCAGCCTGGAAAACTCAGTGCTACATACGAATTGGCAGGCTGTCTGCTTCAACCATTCAGCTTGGGGATTGTTTGATTCCGTGTTTCTGCAGTGCTTATGTGTGAAGCCCAAAAGAAGGGCTCATGTGAAAAAAGTTTATGGAAATCAGATATTTTTCTTATATAACAATAATGGTAAAAATGTTTTAGCAGTCTAGATGGGGTGAAAATAAAAGTTCCTGTTCTCTCTTTCTAACTTCCAGACTGCTGTCTTCAGCATCAATCACTGCCCTTAGTTTCCTGAAACTTCAATGAAACCTTTTGACTAAACTTAAAAAAAAAATGTATATACATATATACATATGTGTATATATATACATATATATATACACACACATATATAGGGCTTCTCCAATGGCTCAGTGGTAAAGAATCTGCCTTTAATGCAGGAGACATGGGTAGACATGAGTTTCATCCTTGTGTTGGGACGATTCCGTGCAGGAGTAAATGGCAACCCATTCCAGTATTCTTGCTGGGAAAATTACACTGACATCAGAGTCTGGTGGTCTCAGTCCATAGGGTCACAAAGAGTCAGACATGACTGAACACACATTATTATAGACATATATATATTGTTTTTATCAAACCAGTCCATCCTAAAGGAAATCAACCCTGAATTTTCATTGGAAGGACTAATGCTGAAGCTGAAGCTCCAATACTTTACATGATGAGAAGAGCCAACTCATTGGAAAAGAGCCTGATGCTGAGAAATATTAAGGCAGGAGGAGAAGGGGATGACAGAGGATGAATTGGTTGGATGGCATCACCAACTCAATGGACATGAGTTTGAGCAAGCTCCGGAAGCCTGGTGGTCCATGTGGTCGCAAACAGTTGGACCCAACTGAGTGACTGAACAGTGTATACATAGAGCCAACTCACTGGAAAAGACCCTGATGCTGGGCAAGATTGAAGACAGAAGGAAAAGAGGGTGGCAGAGGGTGAAATGGTTAGATAGCTTCACTGACTTTACGAATATGAGTTTGAGTAAACTCTAGGAGATAGTGAAGGACAGGGAAGCCTGGTGTGCTGCAATCCATGGGTTTGCAGAGTTGGACACAACTTAGTGACTAAACAACAACAATAACATATATACATAAAATAAAATATATCTGTGTATATAAGCCATATATATCTAGTTATCACTTTGGTATGACTAAGAACAGGCATCTATATATGACTCAAAGACAAGCTTCAGTAAAAATGCCATCTACAAAACAAAGACACTGAGTTCATGGTGACCAAGTAGCCGAATAAAAGAGATGTTCACCTTAGAAATACTCACCTATCAATTCCTGCTTTGCATATTCAAGGGTAAAATCCCAGTTGTGTAAGAACAAAAGAAAATTACCTTGGGAGGTGCTGCGATTTAAGTTCATGAGCATAATTTTAAAATAAGTAAGTGTTTTCTATATGTTACTCTTAATTCTCTGATCAGTTTCACATTATTTTCTCCATTTCAGCAATGACAAAATTGAGACAAGGTTTTAAGTTATGCCCAAGGTAACAAAACTAAATAAATGAGCTTGCTATTAAAGCTAGATTATGCATCCAAGAGCCTTCTTTCCACACTTAGCAAGAATTCCTAAGTTGTACGTTTATCTTGTTAGTGTCTACATAACACCAAAAGTTACAAGTTCCAGCATCATGAGAGGGTCCATAGCCCCGCACATGTTGAATGATGATAAGGCATTTATATAATTATAAAATTATAAAATTTCATGAACAAGGTAGAAGTTGGTTCTGATTGTACTGTGCACATAGCTGATAAAAATATTCCCCACAACTTTTATTTTTTTTAGAAGGTCTTTTGACAAGCATCAAGGCCAAAATGATTCCATTTCAAGAATAAAGTGGCAATGTGATTGACAGGGGAGAAAAACAGGTGTACAGTGAGAAGCAAAACTTTCAAACAGACAGTTCTACATGATGAACAAAATGCCTATGGACCTCACCCTAGGACACTGAATTTTTCTTTAACTCTACAACCATGAGATTAATCAATTTCTTCTATGACTACAGATACACAGGAGGGAGCATTTCATCTTTTTACATATCTTTTTGCTCTATATTTCTTTGCCTATATATGTTTTGTTCAGTCATTCATTCAACAATATTTATTGATCATAACACCACCTGTTAGATATTTGACCAAATGCTGATATTTGAGTAATAAACAAGACACAGCTCGTGCCCTTATGAAACTTAAAATCTAACGACAGTATACAGACAATAAACAAAAATTAAATTAAAAAAAATGTATAACAAAACTTTATATAACATTAAGGAACATAGGAAACATTAAAATAGTGTATGGGATTTCCTGGTGGCTTATAGGGTAAAGCGTCTGCCTGCAGTGTGGGAGACCCAGGTTCGATCCGTGGGTCGGGAAGATCTGCTGGAGAAGGGAATGGCAACCCACTCCAGTATTCTTGCCTTGGAAATTCCATGGACAGTGGGGCCTGGTAAGCTACAGTCCATGGAACTGCAGAGTCGTACACAACTGAGCAACTCCACTTCTTCCCCAGTTAATGAATGTATTAACTAAAAAAGAGAAATACGTGCCAGGGAGTGTGGACGTGCAATAATAGTACTGATAATCACTTTTCACAGGATGTGCATTCAAGTGTTACAGGATGTAGGGTGTCAATGGAAATGTAATAATTCTCTATTATAGACAAAGCAAATGAGCTTTTTAAAAAAAAATTGTAGCTTTAGAAAATAGACCCTATTAGGCTAAGCCCTAAATAAAGCCAGTTAGCACTATGCCTGACACAAAATTTATACCCAGTAATAGCCCAACCACGAGCTCAGTTTTTCTGCTGTTTGAAAGGAGGAAAAATTGTAATGCACCAGAACCCTTCCCTTAATCAAAACAAGAATTTATGCCAACAAAGGAGAACTCTGAGACTGAGGCAAAATTGTTTAAATAAGGGAAAGGACTGGGGAATATGAAAATATACAGTTATTACAGTGGTTGGGAAAGTATCATGAAGATAGCTCAAAACACTATGTATTTATCCTATACTTATATTAAGTTAGAATGCAGAGTTTCTAGACAAATGCCATTGTCCTAGGAAGTAAGAAAGGGCAATACTTAATTTTAATGTGTTTATATTATTATACCAAAGTTAAGCCCATTTTTTATTTTATAAAATTAATAACAAATACTAGTAAAAATAATAATTATACCAGTTTGAAAT
Source organism: Cervus canadensis (assembly GCF_019320065.1). Classification (NCBI taxonomy): domain Eukaryota; kingdom Metazoa; phylum Chordata; class Mammalia; order Artiodactyla; family Cervidae; genus Cervus; species Cervus canadensis. The sequence continues at coordinate 40,404,540 of NC_057405.1, forward strand.
GATTAAATTAACCACCAGGTGGAGCTCCATGAATTCAATGTATATTTTCAAAAATAGAAAATTGCTTAAATTGGTCAAATTAGGAAAAATTGCAACATATTTTTTTCCTGAACAGTTTTGGCTAAGTTCCTTATCTGCAATGCTTTGAGAATTTATGAATCATAATAGATGGTTCTTATTGAAGACAGAATGCCAAATTTCTTGATTAGTATACTAAACTTTTCAGTTTTTAATAGAAATTTAAATCAAAGTACTTTTGCTTACGTTACTTTATAGTTTATTTCAAATACATATTCCATTTATATTGTTTAAAGTATGAAACTATAATTAAAACTGAGAACAAATGAGAAAAATCTATTAAAGCCTGCCTATTATTCCATTTAGTACTGATTTTTTTTAATGCTTATTTTTTTCCAATTTGTTTGTTTTACCCCAGAACCTGAAATTAAAAAAGATGAAAAGATGTCCAAAGCAGGTAAGGAAGCCTTGTAATATTTACTTTTTAATGTATATTCTATTTATCATGAACAAGGCTGATGTTATGATCAGGCTGTCCAAGGCTGAAAACATTGAAAAATACTTGTGTATTTCATATATTTTCATTGTCATAAGTAATAAACAGATGTATGCTAAAATTAATATGGGTTCTGTTTTCTGGTAGCAGATTTTAGTTGTTTGTCAAAGTATTGGACCTGTTAACATATGCTGTTCCTTATTTATCTAGTGGGCAACTGAATACTGTTTTCAAAGTGCTAAGGGGACAATCTGATTTTCAGAGGATGCAGCCAGATTGTGACAAATGCCTAAATCTTGCAATTGGTTGAACCTTATGGAATCGCCTACACTTGAACATATTTTACCTAAAAAACAGTAGTTTCATATGGTTTAACATGAAAGTTCAATCATTTTCTCCCTTACTGTTCGAATATCCACATATTTTAGGAGAGGTAATCCATTGCATTACTGACCTTTAATTTGAAAATAGGAATACTTTTAAAAGAGACTTCCTGAAAATTTTTGTGAGAAAAGAAGACAAGAGATTAACCGGTCATTTTTAAGTTTGATATTAAAAGTTAGAAGAAGGAACATTATATAATAAAAGAAAGGAAGAAAACACTAAAATTCCTGATGAAAACTTCTTTTAATTACAATCTTTCTAGGGCTAACTCCATTCTAAATATTTTACATACTACATGAAGATAAAGATATAAAATATCTATATGAAGATGTTTATGAAGACATTTACACACCTGTATCTACATATGCAAAAGAAAGTTATATCTATATCTCTCCTTACAGTGAAAGTGATACAGTGTACATGCAGACATTCATATCAGTTCAGTTCAGTCACTCAGTTGTGTCCAACTCTTTGTGACCCCATGAATTGCAGCATGCCAGGCTTCCCTGCCCATCACCAACTCCCAGAGCTTGCTTAAACTCATGTCCATCAAGTCGCTGATGCCATCAAACCATCTCATCCTCTGTTGTCCCCTTCTCCTCCTACAGTCAATCTTCCCCAACATCAGGGTCTTTTCCAATGAGTCAATTCTTCACATCAGGTGGCCAAAGTATTGGAGCTTCAGCTTCAGTATCAGTCTTTCCAATGAATATTCAGGAGTGATTTCCTTTAGGATTGACTGGTTTGATCTTTCAGTCCAAGGGACTCTCAAGAGTCTTCTCCAACACTACAGTTCAAAAGCATCAATTCCATGGCACTCAGCTTTCTTTATGGTCCAACTCTCACATCTGTACATGACTACTGGAAAAACCATAGCCTTGACTAGATGGACCTTTGTTGGCAAAGTAATTTCTCTGCTTTTTAATATGCTATCTAGGTTGGTCATAGCTTTTCTTCCAAGGAGCACGCATCTTTTAACTTCACGGCTGCAGTCACCATCTGCAGTGATTTTGGAGCCCAGGAAAATAAACTCTGTCACTGTTTCCATTGTTTCCCCATCTATTTGCCGTGAAGTAATGGGACCAGACCATGATCTTAGTTTCTTGAATGTTGAGTTTTAAGCCAGTTTTTTCACTCTCCTTTTTCACTTTCATCAAGAGGCTGTTCGCTTTCTGCCAAAGGGTGGTAGTCATTTGCATATCTCAGGATACTGACATTTCTTCCTGCAGTCTGGATTCCAACTTGTGCTTCATCCAGTCCAGAAGTTCGTATAATTGGTTTTAAAATATTTGCATATACTCAAGCACATTTTTACACCTTTTAACATCATTTAAGTAATTCTTGTTTCACCATTCCATGTATAGGTTAAATGTTAACCTGAATTATTTTCGTTTGTATGAAAAGTGCTGCCAACATATCAAAAGGAATTAAGTGTTTTTGTATTTTTAATGAATGAACATAATCATTTGAGTGACTTTATAAAATCTGAAGGGCTTCCCAGGTGGCACAAGTGGTAAAGAATCCACCTGCCAAAAGACACAAGAGACACGGTTTGATCCCTGGGTTGGGAAGATCCCCCGGAGAGGGAAATGGCAACCCACTCCAGTATTCTTGCCTGAAGAATCCCATGGGCAGAGAAGCCTGGTGGGCCATAGTCCATGGGGTCACAGACTATGAGTGACAAAGCTGCAGCATAAGATCTGAAAGTATGCATTCTCTGGACGATAAATGAAAAATGAGCAATTTTAAACAGTGCAAAAAAGTGCATGATAGGGACAAAATGATACATTGAATCTTAACATCAAAAGTTATAACTGAGCTTTAGCTATATCTGCAAAAAAGGAAAAGCTATGTATAAAAGTTGCTCTTCTGTTGTTAGCACACTTACTGGTGTCAGAGAAAAATTGCTAGTCAGTTAAAAGTTGCATCATATCACCCATTCCTATAAAGAACACTGTATTTTATGACTTATTTTACTTTTGATATATAATGGGAAAAGTAATATATGCACTATAAATGCTCTATTATTCAGTCAGTCAGTCAGTCAGTCAGTCATGTCCAACTCTTTACAACCCCATGGACTACAGCATGCCAGGCTTCCCTGTCCATCACCAAACTCTTGCTCAAACTCATGTCCATCGAGTTGGTGATGCCACCCAACCATCTCATCCTCTGTCATCCCCTTCTCCTCCTGCCTTCAATCTTTCCCAGCATCAGGGTCTTTTCCAAGAAGTCAGTTCTTTGCATCAGGTACTTTAGATTAAATATTTTTCTCTTTCTTTACGTTACATTTATTTTCATCTTCCTAAAAGGAAAGAGAAATCAGAACTAATGACACATTTTATTATAAAACATGACCAATTACCAATTTATTAACAACATACATTATGCTGATATCACTGACATATGTTAAGAACTGTGCTTGGTGAAACAAAGTTTAGAAACAAGTGATGTTTTCCATCCCAAGAGAGTCTGACCAAGGACATAGACAGGAACTATTGAAAGATGGCTCTCAGATAATTAGTTACATTAGTGAAAAGTCTCTAGGAGTTTAGAGAGAGGGGGCATTCCTACAGTCTGTGCTAATCATTGAAACTTCAGGGAGATGATGGATTAAGCTGGGATTTTAGGAGTATGCAAGAGCATCTGAGGCAGGAAGGTGACTATAAAGCATGGTGGAAGCCAACTTTATAGCAGAAAAACATGAATTTTACTCTCTTGCCATTTGCTAGGGATGTGATTTAAATTACTTCATGTTTCTGAATTTCAATATTTTATCTATTGAGTCATTACACTCACTTGGTAGAGTTGTTATAAGAAATTGAGTTGATGTTTTCCATTTGGTTCAGATTCAGTAAATGGAAGTTATATTCAGGAGTTAGTCAGAGGCAGGGATGAGCGTGACTTGAGAAGAGACAGTGAGGAGAAGACCAAGAACCGAAGGAGATCCCAGGGGCCACAGAGGAACAGAGGATGCCAAGACTGCAGCAGTGACGTGTAGACATGTGAGCATGGTTCTGGAAATCTAGAAAACTGGACTTAGGAAACCAGGGTGAAAAGTCTGGATGATTAGAAGGTGAATGAGAAGAGAGTCGCATCCTAAGTCTTATAATGCCATGCAGGGTGTAATTCTACATGAAGAATTTTGAATCATAAATTAAACTCAAGAGCTATGAGAGTAATCTAGTATTGTAAAGGCAAGTGAAATTGATAGAGAGAGGCAGCAATAAGGAGGTGAATTGTTTACTTTAAATATTTTTTTATGGCCATGACTAACATTCTGTGTGGAATTATTAGGAATTAACTTTTTTAAAATCACAGGACCTAGCAACTTATTGAAAATTACTAATAACATCTTGTTATACACCCTTTCAATTATTTTGAGTATATACAATCACAACCACACTCTAGTGTAATTAATATCACTACTTTTGTTAGGTGTCAACCTATTTCACAGGAAAAGGCTAGAAATTGATAACATTAGGTATATATATATATATACACACACACATTAGGTATATATATATATATATATATATATACATTAGGTAGATATATAGATATATATATAGATATCTCCAAGGTCTCAACCTTGAAAGGATGGGGAAGATGATCAAAGGTAGAAGTTGCACAGGAAATCAGGTTGGGGGGAGAAAGATGTGCTAACAACACTGGGCAATAGGGAACTTTCACTTTGATTCCTCACACTATGTATCCATAAGTTTAGAGGTTTGGAGTTAGAAGCCAAAGCTGATAAGGATTTCTTCAAGAAACCGGAACTTGGCTAGAAAGGAGAAGAGAATGAAGGGCAGTTTCTTGGAAAAGAAAAAGAACAGGTCAAAAAGGAGAGTGTTCCTGGAAGATGGGGATACAGTGTATCAGCATCCTAAAGGCCAGACACTTTCAAGAAAAAGCATCAATAGAAAAATCAATGGTCTTAATGTCACAGGAAAGTCAAGGGGCATGATAACTGAGAGAAGCCCTTATATTTAACAAAAACCTGTCATTTTATGACCACTTGAAGAGCATTTTTATTTTTTTATTGACATATAATTGCTTTATAATGTTGTGTTAGCTTCTGCTGTACAATAAAATGAATCGGCTGGGCTTCCCGGGTTGCTCAGTCAGTAAAAAATCTGCCTGCAATTCAGGAGACCCAGGTTCAAACCCAAGGAATCAGGAAGATTTCCGGGAGAAGGAAATGGCAACCTACTCCAGTATTCTTGCCTGGGAAATCTCATGAACTCCTGGCAGGCTACAGTCCATGTCGTTGCAAGAATCAGAGTGACTCAACCTACACCATACATACACATCCCTCCCTCATGGACCTCCCTTCTACCCTGCCCCCATCCCTCCCATCTGGATCCTGACTAGAGAGCATTTTAGTAAAGTGGTGGAAGTAGCAAGCAGCTTAGAGGAATTAATAAGAGAATTTATCAGTAATAAGTGGAAGTAGAACACCCCAACTACTTTTTTCAGGAGTTTGCTGTTAAAAGGAGGCAAAATACTATATTCCAGCAGGTGGAATCAATGAGCTGTGTTTGTCATTTTCATACTTGTCATAAGGTGGAGCATTCTAGGGAAAGGAGGAGCATGAAATCCAGAGGGAGATAGTAATTCCAAGTGGCAGAAACTACAACATTTAACCAACAGAGTTAAAAATAAAACATCAACAAAAGATGGTAACATTTTTAAAAACTGAATCAACATTTTAGCAATTATTTATTTTTGACATGGCATATGGGGCTTCCCTCATGACTCAGATGGTAAGGATTCAGCCTGCAATGCAGGAGACCTGGGTTTCATCCTTGGGTCAGGAAGATCCCATATGATTAGGCACTAGATTCTTTGGTTTTACCCCCCCAGTGAAAATGATGGCAAATAGGACATCCATTTTATTAGGTAAGTGAAGAATAGCTATTCTTTTCAGGAAGAAATAGGCATTAATTATAAGTAGTAATGTAACTAAAACCAAAAAATATTTGCATAAGTAATGATTTTGTATTTATCAGGAAAATTAATATTCATAAACAAAATCTTCAGAGTTCTATTACTGCATTTCTAACTGCCTCATCAACATTTTCACATGCTTAATTTTCTTGCACGTCATTTTGTTTAAAAATTGAACTTAATATCCTTTACATTCTCTTTATTTTTTTTTTTTTTTTGTCTCAAAAAATGGAACTCATCGACTTAGAATTCAGTTACACTGACTTAAACATTTACAGCTAGCTTCTCCTTTTTCAGAACCCAACAAACAGGTAAATACTAAGTTGTATGTCTCCCAAATTTAGTCTCTCCTTTTTTCCCCTCCTAGTAAGATCCTAGTTCTAGTTCTTATCATCTCTCGCCTGAGTAAATATATAAACCATGATTTAATCATCGTGTTTCCATCTTAGCCTCAAAGATCTACCACAAGCCCACGCTAGTTACATTTTCTAAGTGCTATCTGTAGGGGCACAGTGTTAGGTACATTGCCATTGCATTATTCTGCCCCCAGCGTATTTCTTCATGGGGCTTCCATTTGTCCAATCTACCACCACAGCCCCACCACAAAGACATTTTAAAAAGATCACCAGTTCTATGAATTTTCATCTATTCAGTGATTTTTTAATATTCTACTCCCACTTCAGCTCCATATCAAAAGCATCTTACCTGTTTACCTTGCCTCCAATTTTGGCAACTTACTTTTCCCCCCTTTTCTCTATCTGTAAACACATACCATACAGTTCTCCAGCTTTGGTCTTGTACATGTTTTTCTCTAGCATATCATGTGATAGCCATGTTTGTTGAATGGATTTCTTCTAACTTTGTGTCTCAGCTCCTGTATTATCTCCACCATGAGCTATGCAGTCTTCTCCTTCTCAGGGGAGACAGAAAGTCACTCAAAAGCCACCACAGCTACAACAAGTCACCAAAATTATCCTCATGAAAAGGGAGGCATTAGTTAATATTTTTTTAAAATCTATTTTTGACATATGTCTAGGCTTCGTGGTATAGCACATGCAGAGATAGTTTTTTAAATGTGAAAGACCAACAGAGGCAGGATGATATAGAGAGAGGAGCTCTGGGCCAAGAGATTTGGAGTGATTCACAACAAATCACAAGTTCCGAGTCTTTCATTCTTGCTGTTGTTCAGTCGCTCAGTCGTGTCCAGCTCTTTGCGACCCCATGAACTGCAGCACGCAAGGCTCCTCTGTCCTTCACTGTCTTCAGGAGTTTGCCCACACTTACGTCCATTGAGTCAATCCTACCATCTCATCCTGTGTTGCCCCCTTCTCTTGCCCTCATTCTTTCCTAGCATCAGGGTCTTTTACCATGAGTTGGCTCTTTACATCAGGTGGCCAAGGTATTGGAGTTTCAGCTTCAGCATCAGTCCTTACAGTGAATATTCAGGACAGATTTCCTTTAGGATGGACTGGTTTGATCTCCTTGCTGTCCAAGGGACTCTCAAGAGTCTTCTCCAGCACCACATTTCAAAAGCATCAATTCTTCAGTGCTCAGCCTTTTTTATGGTCCAACTCTCACATCTGTACATGACTTCCAGAAAAAAAGCATAGCTTATTAAATAGAGCTCTCATCAACAATATATTCCTTGCTAATCTAACAGACTTACTGTTAAAATCATGTGATACAATGTATGTGAAAGTGCCTTCAACAGCTATGAAAGCAGAAAAAACCATGATTATCATCTATACCCTTGATATTCAAAGTGAAAAGTGAAAGTGAAGTCTCTCAGTCATGTCCGACTCTTTGCGACCACATGGACTGTCGCCCACCAGGCTCCTCCATCCATGGGACTTCCCAGGCAAGAATACTGGAGTAGATTGTCATTTCCTTCTCCAGGGGATCTTCCCAATGGGTGGTTCACAAAACAGCATCAGCATCACCTGGTTGCTTGTTAGAATGTAGAATCTTAGGTCCCATCAATAACTGCTGGATAAGAATTTGGATTTTTAGCAAGTCCCAGAAGTTATTAGTATGCACATTAAAATTTAGGAAAGACTCTTATAGAATTCATAGGCATCTATGATTGCCCTTATCTCCAAGAAAGAAATACATCAATCTTCTCTCCATAAACTTAGCTTATACAAAGTGCATATGTGCTTTTGAATGGTTGCTTTCTAACTAGCAACGAGGGCCTCACACTTTCTGAGCACTGGTTGGCTTAGGTCATCCAGGAAGTGACTAAAAAGTCAATCATTCCTTTCTCCCAACACCACACAGGCAAATGGGCACTGCTTGTAATACGCATTCATTTGAAATTAAATAAACTTAATAATTAATAATAATAATAATAAATAAACAAACTTATTAATAATAATAAATAAATAAACTTTAATTTTGCTTGAAGAACATGAATGTCAAGGTAAGCAGTCTTCTTATTTTACCAGCTGGCTAAGATATTGACACAGTGGGTGAATGACTCAGTCAAAGAAAACAGGATATCGTTATATCTATCAGTTATCAAAGTATCTCTGGCCTATATCTTTTAAAGAACTTAGTTACAATTGGTTACTGTATTAATTTATGTCTATCATAATGTTATATAAATATATTTCAGTATCTTTTTTAATTTATCATAGTGCAGTAGATCAAAGCTAATACAATTTTTTTAAAGTAGTGACAACATTGATTTTTAAAAAGAAGAAAAACTAAATGAGAAAGACTGGAAACAATGTGTTATAGTCAGGACAATGAAGATATGCTAACACAAATAATTAATTTATACCCAGGCATTGCTATCTCAAAATGTCCTTTTATTTTTTCCCACATCAAGAAGACAAAAAATTCTACTGTAAATTCTTGCGGGAGGAGGCAATCATTGTCTTTCAGGTTAAAAAAAATGTATTAAAATTATGCTGACATGGAAACTTAACTAATCACTGATAAGTGACATTAGTGATAAATACTTCTTAAATATCCCTACAGACAAGCATGCAAATGCAGTAGGTCAACCATTGTTCCTACTGTAAACTAATATTTTTTGAGTTGTCAGTAGGTATGTGTCATTATAATATTCTGAAAGGGATTATTACTACAAAGAAATAATAAATCAAGAAAGTTGAAATAATTTTTTACCATGTAAGTTCAAGGACGTTTATTGAATGCCAATTAATCCAAATCCTGGAAAATGAAAAAATAACCAATATTGGTGGAACACTTAATGAATCAAGAGGATTTATTCATATACATGCATAATACAATCAGTTCTATAAAATCTTGTGACTTAGGTTTCATTATTTTGCTCAGGTTACAGGCAATGTACCGGAAATAAAAATGAAGTGAACTCCCAGGTTACAAAATTCACAGGTGGGATGACCTAGCTTCTTTCAACATATTAATGATGACCACATTCATATACTAACTTGATTTCTATGGCAGTGAGCAGATTACTTACAATTTCACAAGTTGTCCTATTTGACTTCAAAGTAACATAAAATATAGTTTACCTTCCTTTTGCCGACACATCACAGATAAATTAGGTTGGCCAAACCTGAACAAACCTTTTGGTCAATTCAACATAATCGTTTTCTGCCAAATTTCGAGCCTCAAATACAGTATTATCATTCTGTTCTCAGTAAAACATAAATACAGATGATGGAGGCAGTGGTGGAAAAAAAAGAGTGATGGTACACCTGTTTTGAATTGAAAGCCTAAAGCAATTGTTAGATAAATGTGGATGATGCTAACTGGTAACAAATTGGGGTAGTAGACTCTGTTCCTTAGGGCAGGAATTTGTTGGTTTATTTCATTTGTACATGTGTCTGAAATAGCTCCTAGCACATAGTAAGAATTCAGTAAATGTTTTTGAATGAACAAATGTAGTAAGAGTTTAGTTGTTCAGTCTAATGGACCTGGAAGCCTGTCTCCTAATTTGTTAAAATGAGAAAGTGAGTTCATGAGGGTTACTGAAAATGTTACAGTATTTTATTGAAAATGCTTAGCCTGGGTCTGGGCACCTGTAAACATTTAGTGTGTTAGCTATAAATTATGCTAATAAGTACATGAGACAATTTTCCAGAATTAAAATCTGATAGTCTTTTAAAAATCAGAGATTTTTTTAAGTGATTGGCTTTCAGATAAGCAATTTTTATTTTGTGGAAAAAAGATATAACCATTTTCCTGTTTGACCGTTGGGTGTTGACCACTTCTGTATTAAAATCTTCTCTTTTTCATTTATAATAATGACTTGAGTACTGTAGTCTTAAGTTTTCCTGGTGAAATGTATTTTCTAGAGATTGGGAGATGAAATATGTCTTGACCAATTCAATCAATCAAGCACAGTCCCATTAGTCACTTCTGAATCAATCTGTGACAGGTACGATTTTTCTCAGCTGGTTGAAAGATTCATGCTCCATGAATCCTAGGAAAGGCCTCTCTATCAGGACAAAAAAGAAGAATAATGATGGCTTCACTTAAAATTACTAACCTCTACTTATGTGTTAGTGTAAACAAAGCACCACTAATTAGATATTTCATCTTCTTTCGAGATATTTCTACAATGGTATGTATTTTAGACTCCTTAAAAAGACATAATTTTTAGTTTTTATGTTTTCTTCAGAAAGATTTTCTTCCTTCCGTAATTTACGGTAATAAAGAAGTGCTCTTTTTGCCCTTTATGTAAAATTTTCACTGAAAATTCTCCTTCCCAATTTCAACCCACTCCAAAAACTAATTGGGAAAGGTGGTAGTAATGAGATTTGAATTGAGAGCCTTAAGGGTGGCAAAAGCAATTCACTAATGAAGACTTTATTACTTGCCCCAGAGGAAGCTGATGATCTGTTTTTCTAAATTAAAAAAAAAAAAACTCGAGAGCTTTTTAGACACTTGCCTGTTAAGAAGTCAACTCTATTAGAAAGATTTCTAACTCCAGGCTAACTTGTGAGTTACTCTGATAGAATATTACAAAATTTACAAAAAAAAAATCAGTTTTCCCCCATGTTAATATATTGCTTAGCTTATATCTTCTTTGCTATTCTAAAGTATCCTAGTTTTATTAATTAATTGAGCCTATCCTCAATCTCTTTTTGACCCAAAACATCTTAAGAAAGGAAAATGAGACTATTTATGTGGGTATAGTCAAAATGAAATATTAACTACTGTCTCTTCTGGGCTTCCCTGGTGGCTCAGAGGTTAAAGCGTCTGCCTGCAATGCGGGAGACCTGGGTTTGATCCCTGGGTTGGGAAGATCCCCTGGAGAAGGAAATGGTAACCCACTCCAGTATTCTTGCCTGCAGAGTCCCGTGGATGGAGGAGCCTGGTAGGCTACAGTCCACGGGATCGCAAAGAGTCGGACACCACTGAGCGACTTCACTTTCTTTCTTTCTTTCGCTCTCTTTTCTAGTGTCACATCCCTGGTTTCAGAATATAATATTCTAGAGTTCTGGAACTGAAACTGATACGAACAATAACTAACATGGCAAAAGTGATGGTTCCTTTGAGGCCATGCCTGCCAACTTCAAACAGGCCTGTCCAAATTCAGACATTTTACTGTGTTCTCCTCACAAACCCTCCACCCCTAAACCGTGCCCTAATCAAAGCCCTGATCTTTAAACTAAGGATTGAATCTCACTGACCTTACATCATAATGAGGCTCATTTCTTACTGTCTTATTTTTTCCCCTAAGACCCACTTAAAGTATCAGGATGTAATGAAAGGGTGTTTAGGGTAATATAGTTTCAGTTCAGTTCAGTTCCGTCACTCAGTCGTGTCCGACTGTTTGTGACCCCATAGACCGCAGCACGCCAGGCCTCCCTGTCCATCACCAACTAACAAAGCTTACTCCAACTCATGTCTATCAAATTGGTGATGCCATCCAACCATCTCATCCTCTGTCGCCCCCTTCTCCTCCCGCCTTCAATCACTCCCAGCATCAGGGTCTTTTCAAATGAGTCAGTTCTTCTCATCAGGTGGCCAAAGTATTAGAGTTTCAGCTTCAGCATCAGTCCTTCCAATGAACACCCAGGACTGATTTCCTTTAGGAAGGACTGGTTGGATCTCTTTGCAGTCCAAGGGACTCTCAAGAGTCCTCTCCAACACCACAGTTCAAAAGCATCAATTCTTCGACGCTCAGCTTTCTTTATAGTCCAACTCTCACATCCGTACATGACCACTGAAAAACCATAGCTTTGACTAGATGGACCCTTGTTGGCAAAGTAATGTCTCTGCTTTTTAACATGCTATCTAGGTTGGTCATAACTTTCCTTCTAAGGAGTAAGCATCTTTTAATTTCATGGCTGCAGTCACCATCTGCAGTGATTTTGGAGCCCCCAAAAATAAAGTCTGACACTGTTTCCACCTTAACATGTACTAAATGCTGGGTCAACACTTGCTGAATGAATGATTGAATAGTTGAATAATTATGGTATAATAATTATGGTGTGATATCATTGCTATATTAAGTTCTATGTTAAAAAAAGACTTCAAAGTGATTCTATTACTTCTCTTGACTTTCTTTATATTGCTTTTCCCTTAACTTCCTCTAATCTCTCATACCTGGTCTTGGAGCAAACAAAACATTTGCTGCTGAATAGTTTCACCAACATCACTTTAATCTCTTTTGAACATTAAGAAGTAAGTAGGACTCAATGGGTCCCTCACCACACATTTGAGGCAAAATATAAACTATTTAGGAGGCATTGTGAGAACAGAATTGTCAGAGATAGGATGCTTGAATAACTGAAAAGATTCCATAGAAATTTATTGTTAGTACAGCTTCAAGAAGTTTAATGAATTAATTGGTGCCTAGAAGACTTAGAACAATGCAAAGCCAATGAAGCTGGGGAAAAAAGTGTTTCTGTATATAAATTTCTCTGGATTCATGTATCCATAAAAGTACATAACCACAGTAGACCTTAAAGAACTTTCCAATACTATATCAATATACTACTTTTAAATTTAAAGGATGCCATGAACAATATTTTACTTCTTGTCTTCCATAATGCATTTCTCTCTATTATAAAATAAAATTATTCTGGAAATTTAGTTTCAAGTGTTAAAGGCAATTCTTGCTTACCAAATGGTTTCTAGAAGACTAAAAGCTTTTTTTAAAAGCCTTAATTGTATTTTGTTTTCCTGATTTCTGGCACTACATAAATAATGCTAACTCTCTGTTTTCATTAAACCTCTAAAAATATATTTGTGAATATTAGATAAATAATACTGTATTTTTGTTTCAACCAAGTAACTATACATAGTACATTTGATAAGTTGGTTGCCTCTGTAGGAAAAAGTTCATATACAAATCAGAGATTTCCTTTTAGGGTTTTGCAGTGTATTTTATATATTTAACATTTGTACTTTTCCATTTTAATTTTGATAATTAGAAGTTTAAAAATGTATTGAAACGTAGCGAAATAGTGACTTCTAGTAAAATGTAATAGGATCTTTGAACCGATTCAGGCATACATAAAAGTCCTTATGACATTTCCTTGCCTCCTCCAAATGGCTTGTTTATTCAATATATATAGCATAAAGTTTAGATATTAATCTCCAAGTCAATTTAAAAGGCAAAGTGCCTGTTAAGTAGTTCTTTGGGGCTAAGATATATATCTACAACAGAACCATTTTCTGCTCTGTACTAAACAGCTGTGTAAGAGATATATCTGAAACAAAATCACTGGTCTTAAAAACAAGGTTTGTTAATCTGCCTTATACTTACAAATGTGCTTCCACAGCAGAAGATCTATCAGGAATTGAGTAAACAGACTTACTAAAGAGCAATAAACCTAAGAGGAGTTACTGCTGCAACATTTCAGGTTGACCATCTAAACTATGTCACCTAGTAAAAGTGATCTACTATTTAGATTTAAATTAATATTTAATGTAAATATATTATTTAAAACCTGGATTGTATCTTAGAAATCATCTAATCTAGCTTTCTACATTTATTTTCTTTTTGGAAAAGGAGAACCAAGCAAATTAAATGGCCATGTCAAGGTTCCACAGTAAATGAGTGTCTGAATGAGAATTAGACCCAACACTTAAGATATATTATCACTGCCTGTTCCAGTGTCCTACAAAATATATAGTTTCTGATTGTGCTAGGTCAAAATTTTATTAATTTTGTCAGATGTTACTTTCAAAATTCCTTTATGTATAGATATAGATAGGCTATTTTTTCTTTTATGTATATAATTTTTAAATGCTGTGATTTTTATCATTCATGTGTCTAATATTTTAGAATATGTTGGCTCTTGGTTTCCTTTTACTTTTTTCTTTTTTATTTGTTGAAATATAACCAATTATTCTTTTAAATATATGCATTGTAAGGGTAGAAATAGGAAATACTGCACTGACATGTTGTTTTTAATACAATTCAGTATATTTAGAAAATATAAAAGCTACAATAGAAACAGAAAAAACTAAAATCTCCATAGTGAGCAGATATATTTATGTCTGTATATACTTATTATATTGTTGCTTACTATTTGAAATGTATTCTGTGAATGTGGAGTCAATTACTACTTCCATGAGAACATCAAAGTTACAATGATTTGGCTTTCTTTGTAAAAATAAAATATTCTTGTTTTATACGAATTTGATTTCACATCACACTTTCCAGATCTCAATCACAAACATTGGGAATATTGCTGTCATCTACATTGAAAAGTTGACATACTACAATCAACATAAGCATGTTCTTTTTTTAGCTTATCCGTTTATGTCTCAGTCGATGGAAGGCTTTCTCTGATTTTAATTAAACTATGTTTGCTGAAATATAACATACACCACTAGCTGGAATTCAGAATTATAAAAAAAAAAAAATAGCCCTAGTTTTCTTGTTAAAGGAATGCTATTAACAAATGTAGTCATGGTTATCAAACAATGGTTCTCAAACTTCAACATGTGTCAGATACACCTGATGGGCTGGCCTACCCCTAGAGCTTATGATTCTGAAGGTCAGGGATGGGACTGAGAATTTACATTTTTAAATTCCCAGGTGGTGTTGCTGTTTGAAAACCGCTGCCTTAACAGAATTCTCCTCCAAAAATCATTCTACACTTGTCCTTATGTTTATTGCAGCCTAAATATGGACCTTAGGAAATATATAGGCTTAGACCATGTATAAACAGACATTTACATGCATTTTATTCATTCATATATCTGCAAGTGTGTTTGCCTGTGAAGTATCATCAGACTTTAAACTGGTATTATATACTGTTATAGCTGAATGTATAAGATCAAGAAAGCAGGAATGTAAAAGAGCTAAAGAATATTTAGGACTGACATTAGCAAGGTGGTGATACAGGAATTTCTAATGTTCATTTCCTCTCAAGAAACTTCAAATCGAACAACTATCTGTGAGTGAAAATAACTTCACAAGAGCCAAGGATTCTGGGTGAGGGATTAAAACACCTGAGTGAAGCAAAGAAATAAGTAAAGATACATTGAGGAGTATGGGAAAAATAGATCCACCTTCCCTGCACTCCCCTTCCCCAAGCCTGGGCAGCCCATCCTCATAGGAGGAGAGTGTGATGAGTGGCCAGTCTCACCACAGACCCCAGAGTTGGTCTGAATAATCAATAGGATTTGGGCAGATGAAGAAGGAAGATGAATGTCCTAGACGGTAGATTGTGCTTAACAATGATCATGATATCCTAAACATAATGTTGGCACATAAAGGGTAAAAGTTGTGCAACCATATCAGATAATGCTTTCTGAGGAAGAGATAGCTGAACCCTAATTAAAAAAAAAAAAAAGGAGGGAAGAAAACTCTGATAGAAAAAAATCAAGAAATGGAAATGTTTTCATAAATTGTGAGATATTCCCTTTATAAAATGTAAAGTGGATGATTCAGTATCAAGATGTCAGTTCTTCCCAACTTGATCTATAGATTCAGCGCAATTTCCATTAAAATCTTGGCAAGTTATTTTGTGCATGTTGACCAAGTAATTCTAAAGTTTACATAAAGTGAAAGTGAAGTCGCTCAGATGCGTCCAACCCTGCGACCCCATGGACTGTTGCTTACCAGGCTCCTCTGTCCATGGGGTTTTCCAGGCAAGAGTACTGAAGTGGGTTGTGTTTACATGGATCAGAATAAAATCCAGAATTGCCAAAACAAAATTGAAAAAAAATGAACAAAGCTGATGGGCTGACACTACCCAACTTCAACACTTACTATAGACTGCAGTAGTAATATTTATATTTCTTTCTCTACCTTAAGTAGTTTCTTTATGTGCATATGCTGGTCAGTACTTGCTGAAGACTTGAGGGAGCCTTCCACAAATTCCCGACTTTCTCTCTTTTCTATCTCTTTCTAGTATCTTTAGCTTCCTACTTTACATTATTCTGGTGCTTCTCTGGTAGCTCAGGCAGCAAAGAAACTGTAACACAGGAGACCTGGGTCAGGAAGAGCCCCTGGAGAAGGGCATGGCTACCCACTCTAGTATTCTTGCTTGGACAATTCTATGGGCAGAGACCATGGTGGGCTACAGTCCAAGGGGTCACAAAGAGTCAGACATGACGCAGCAACTAACACTTTACATTATTCTGACCACTGATCTCTCCTTGTTTTTGTTTCTCAAGATTCCCAGCTAGATGTCACCAAATCCACTCCATGACTGTACTAACTGGCTGCAACTCTCTCACAGCATTAAGCTGGGATAATCATAGAGCACACCTCATTTGTTTTTCATCACTTAAGAGTCACTGCCCTCTATTGTCTGTTGTCCAACCTTATTGTATATAATTTTCTTCTGTTTCCTATAGTTTCAAGTATGAAAACAAATCTAGTCCCTTTATTTTATCTTAGCTAAAGGGAAAGTCACTAGGACACTTTTGAGAATGAAGAGAATGGTATAAATGTTTATCTTATTATAGTAGAAAATGTTATGTTCCTCCTTCCCAGAAGACAAGTGAACAGAAATTTAGAAAGAAGAAAGGGATCCACGTAATTACGTATGTTCATTGATATTGGAAAGTAAGGAGAATTGGTGACCACAGATGTCTAATAAATATAACATTGGGAATAGATGCTAGATGATTGTGAATTAGTAATTAAATGGGAGTCAACAAATGGAAAAAGCAAGTAAAGATGACATTCTTTAGAAGTTTAGTTGAGCAGTGATTGAAAGGTATTGAGTGCTATTTATACGGGAATTCAGAATCAAAGGTGCTTTGCTTGCTGTTAAAATCTTTGTTGAGACAAGAGAGAAAGTTAAAATTGACTATGGATAGGGCAGAGGTTGGCAAACAATGTCCTGCAGACTGGCTACCAGCTTGTGTAAGTAAAGTTTTATTGGAACATAGCCAGTCTATTCATTTACATAGTGTTTGTAGCTGCTTCTGTGTTACAAGAGCAGAGTTAAATAGTGGCTCCAAAAAAATCTCCATAGCTGTCCAACAGAGATCATAGGGCTCCGAAGTAAAAAAAAAACAAACTTTCACAGAACTTTCACAGAAAATTTGAGAACCCTTACACTAAGAATCCAATGTGCAATAAATTCATATAGTATACTTTAGATCATCAAGAATTGCATATTCAGCAGCAGTCACTTCATAGTATATCATACTGGAACAAATAACGTATTTATAAGTTAATGGAAATGAAAACAGTAGTCTTGAATTTTTCATTTTGGGTAATGAAAGGCTAAAAGTAATTTCTCAAAATAAAATGATATCTTCTACCTTAACATTAGATTAAACAGTTAACATTATATATAAGAGTTTGTGAAATTAGTATCTTTTGGTGGTGCCATGAAACTAAACTGCTGTTATTTTAAATGATTTTTCAATTAGTAACTTGGCTTGGACATTAAAGTACTTATCCTATAAAAATTTCAATAAATATAGTTGGGATCTACAGTGTTTGATTTTCAAATATGTAATATTCTATCATACACAATGTTGATCCAGTAACAATGAAATGACTCAGTTTTTAATAATTTTTAAACTTTTTCTAGGCAAAGAAGTTAAGCCCAAGTCTCCACGTATGTTATGTGCATGCCAAATATTAAAAAATCTTAAATGCATGCTTTACTCATCCTCTGATTCTATTGTTGAGTGTTTTACATAAAGTCAAAGGTTTAACTATTTTGTGTAGATAATGTGCTGGTTATCTTGTATTTCTGAGGATTTGCTATGCTGAAATTTCCCTTCATCCTTCATTCCTTGCATGAACAAGTTAATACCTTTCATTAATTTCTCATTAAAATCCTTAGCACACATTTCCAATGTTTTCTCAAAATAATTCTTATTGTGGTTGATAATGAGGAATCTTTACTTGTGTGTGTCTTAATCTGCTGCAATTATAAGAGGAAAATTAAATATAGTGATGATTAGAAAATAATAAATAATATATAAAAGAAATATGCATGAGCATAGGAAATAGATATTTTTATACAATCATAATTACTAATGTTTACTCATTTTTAGAGCCACAAGTGAAAAAACAAGAGAAGCCAGGTATGTACATTTAATGTGTAAACTGATACTTGCACTCCATGTTTCTAATGATAGCGTGTGCTGCATCACTCAGTCATGTCCGATTCTTTGCAACCCCGTGGACTGTAGCCCACCAGGTTCCTCTGTCCATGGAGATTCTCCAGGGAGGGATACTGGAATGTATTGCCATGCCCTCCTCCAGGGGATCTTCCCAACCTAGGGATTGAAGCCAAGTCTCCGCGCGTTCAATTCTTTACCATCTGAGCCTCCAGAGAAGCCCAAGGATGCTGCAGTAGGTGGCCTATCCCTTCTCCAGGGGAACTTCCAGACCCAGGAATCAAACCAGAGTCTCCTGTATTGCAGGCGGATTCTCTACCAGCTGAGCCTCCCAGAAAACCCCATGAATAGCATATCTTTTTGCAAATATTCTGAGTGCAAATATTATACTAAAATTTTATTCTTGAACAACTTTTTAAAATAAAACAAGCATATACTACCTTTTCCTAGAGAAAGTCCTATTTACAAAGATGAAATCACTGATAGATTTATATAGTTCAGAAGAAACAAATGACTAAAGACTATTTTTTGCTGATTGCTGTAGAACACAGACATCCTGTCAGAGAAACAGCTGCTCTTACTCTTCTAATTTTGGGGGGCTCCTGAGTCAGATGAACATTTCTGAGGGCAATAGCAGGCAGCAGGCACTATTTAAAAGAAAACATAGCAGTGATTTTCAAAACAGTTAACTTTTGACTCATGTCTCCCAACCATATTAGCATTATGTTATTGTTTAGTTACTAAGTCATATCCGACTCTGTAATACCACGGACTGCAGCATACCAGGCTTTCTTGTCCTTCACTATCTCCTGGAGTTTGCTCAAACTCATGTCCATTGAGTCGATGATGCCATCCAACCATCTCATCCTCTGTCGCCCCCTTCTCCTCCTACCCTCAATCTCTCCCAGCACCAGGGTCTCTTCCAGTGAGTTGGCCTTTTGCATCAGGTGGCTAAAGTATTGAAGTTTCAGCTTCAGCATCAGTTCTTCCAATGAATATTCACAGTTTATTTCTTTTAGGAATGACTAGTTTGATCTCCTTGCAGTCCAAAGGACTCTCAAGAGTCTTCTCCAGCACCACAATTCAAAAGTATCAATTCTCCAGCACTCAGCCTTCTTTATGGTCCAACTCTTTCATCTGTATATGACTACTGGAAAAAACCTAGTTTTGACATTCAGACCTTTGTTGGCAAAGTGATATCTCTGCTTTTTAATATACTGTCTAGATTTGTCATTGCTTTTCTTCCAAGGAGCAAGCATCTTTTAATTTCATGGCTGCAATCACCATCTGCAGTGATTTTGGAGCCCAAGAAAATAAAGTCCGTCACTGTTTCCATTGCTTCTCATCTATTTGTCATGAAATGATGGGACTGGATGCCATGATTTTAGATTTTTGAATGTTGAGTTTTAAGCCAGCTTTTTCCACTCTCCTCTTTCACCTTCGTCAAGAGGCTTTTTAGTTCTTCTTTGCTTTCTGCCGTCAGTGTGATATTATCTGCATATCTGAGGTTATTGATATTTCTCCCAGCAATCTTGATTCCAGCTGCTGATTCATCCAGCCTGGTATTTCTCATGATGTGTCTGCATATAAGTTATATAAGCAGGGTGACGATATACAGCCTTAACATACTCCTTTCCCAATTTTGAACCAGTTCATTGTTATGAGGTTGCTGTAATAAAATACCACAAGCTAGGTGGTTAAAAACAACAGAAATGTATTCTCTTACAGTTCTGGATGTTAGATGTTTGAAATCAAGATGTCAGCAGGGTATGAGGCAATGTCTACCCACTCCAGTATTCTTGCTTGAGAAACCGCATGGACAGAGAAGCCTGATGGGCTACAGTCCATTGAGTCACAGAGAGTCGGACACGATTGAGCAATTAACACTTTCACTTATTGTTTGTTTCTGAGATACTGGGGATTAGGACTGCAGAACATCCTTTAGGGTGACACAAGTCAACTTACAAAGGTCTACCCTGTGACCCCTCCAAAGTTCATGTCCTTCACATGTAGCAAAATACATTCACCCCATTTCAACATTCCTGAGTCCTAATAATTTTAGCATCACTTAAGTCCACAACTTTATCAATTCAAAGTCTCATATCTCATTATCTAAATCAGTACGGGCAAAACTCAGGGTATGATTCTCCTTTCATAAAATTCCTCTCCACTTGTGAAACCACAAAAATATCATCTGTTTCCAAAAAGAAAAAACAAAAATGTGAAACTGGTTAGAATGTATATTCCCATTCCAGAGGGGAAAAATTGGAAGGAAGGAAAGGGGTCACAGGTCCCAGGTAAATCCAAAACATAGCAGGGAAGATTCCATTAGGTATCAAAGCCTGAAAATGTCCTCTTTGATTCAGTGCTGTGTTCTCTGGACCTAGGGGGAGGGGATGGTGGCCCTGGCCTCTCGGCCCACTGGGATGGCAGTCCTGCCCTCTCTACCCAAGGAAGTCCCATCATCCCAGCTGTTGCATCATGGCTTGGCCATTAGAGTTGACATTCTTTCATTTCATCCTGTTTCTGTCCACGTCTGTCCAGGCCAACATTATTTTTGTTTGCATAAAATTTTCAAAAACATGACTCGTCTCGAGTTCAGTTCCTGAAGATCCAAGTCTTTGGACAAGAGGGTCCCCCACAGATCTCCCTGGGTCACCACATCTCTCTTTCTGCCTTCTGCTGAGGTGGAGGATTGGATCCATGATTCTTTCCAGCCACACCCTTGGTCCTGTCTCCAGGGTGCACTATCTAGTCAGGGTGAGCATTTTCTCAATCACCAAGTAGTGGTTCCTCTTGCATAGCAGTTTACTCCTCAATTTATCTTCTCTTTCTCATTTTATTATAAGCAGTGAAGAGAATCCATGCTGTATTTTCCACACTCTACTCAGAGTTTTCTAAACTAAAGATCCATGTCCTTCACTTACAAACTCCACCTTCTACCCAACAGACAGGAGTTAAACATATTTGTGTGTGTGTGTGTAGCACATCGTTTAAGCAAACTCCAGGAGATGGTGAAGGACAGGGAAACCTGGCGTGCAGCAGTCCATGAGGTTGCAGAGTCAGACATGACTGAGAGGCTGAACAACAACAAGGATATAATTCAAGTCATAGCACTGTCTACATTTCTGAATCACAACTAGATATATTTCAAAAAATATTCTTCCAAATCCTATCATCAAGTCATTTATCTTATGTGGACACTGGGGCTATTCTCTACAATAATCTTCAGAAAACAGAAAATTGAGGTTGAAATTCATTAGCAGTAGCAACAACTTAATGACAGACAAGTATGTGGCATGATTTTAACTACTGTGTGTTTAATAGTCCAGTTCTGGCAGGCCAGTAGGAAACTAAGATAAGTTTTGCTAAAATTCTGCTTTTTCAAATTATGGTAAATGAAATAAAATAGTGTCCGAAAATGAATTTGTGCTCTAGTTTATTTTTTTCAGATTTTAAAATTTCTGTCTGATGTACAGAACAGATTTTTGGACTCTGTGGGAGAAGGCGAGGGTGGGATGTTTCAAGAAAACAGCATGTATATTATCTAAAGTGAAACAGATCACCAGCCCAGGTGGGATGCATGAGACAAGTGCTCGGGCCTGGTGCACTGGGAAGACCCAGAGGAATTGGGTGGAGAGGGAGGTGGGAGGGGGGATCGAGATGGGGAATACATGTAACTCCATGGCTGATTCATGTCAATGTATGACAAAACCCACTGAAATGTTGTGAATTAGCCTCCAACTAATAAAAATAAATGAAAAAATAAAATAAAATAAAATAATAAAATGTCTGTCTTTTGTTTTCCCTTCAGAGTCACAAGTTAAAAAGGAAGCAAAACCAGGTAACAATATTTTATTCTTAAATAGATACAGAGCTAATGTTGCTGTTATTTTAGAACTAAAATAACACCAGTGGAGATTTACACAGTGTCTTCCACATCCTCACTGTTTTCCCTAACCCATTATTCCATATTTTTTACAACACTGGATTAGGTGAGAATGGGGATATTCCATAGGCAAAATATCTGGAATATGGCTTTAAATGAATGTCAGCAGAGACTCCAGGTTTCAAGAGACATTTCTTAGAGTTCTTCAAAGTCTAGTGTTAGTCATATTTAATTTGTGAGTTTATTTCTGATAACACACCAGAGTCACAAAATCATAGACTACCGGGACTTGAAAGAGAACAAGAATTTATCAAGCATCTGCTATGAGCTAAGGAATAGTGTAAGATTCAATTTTCATCATTTCACTGTGAGAGGCATGTACCATAACAGTTATTACCCATATTTAGTATCTGTGGAAACAGTTCAATAGACAAAATTTTCAAGTTAATAAATGTTGAAGCTAGAATTGTGCCCATGTTTTATCTACTCAAAACCCTGGGTAATCTCACTAAGAGACTAACAATGATTTTATTAAGAGGCACCATTGACCTAAATCAGAATGATCTTTCTAAGTTTACGTTGCTATTTAGTGTGTGTAAGTCCTAGCTGTGGTACCAACTAGCTACTCACCTGAGGTAAGTAAAAAAAAAAAACCCTCAGGCTCTATGGATGCTATTTCTTCATTATAAAAAATTATGTAGCAGGATTCTTAAATAACAGCAAACTCAAAAATCCAAGTCTAGATGTATATATACAATACTATATTATTCCTTTAATTCTCACCAGAGCTTACTTGACAACTCATCATTAACTGGAGTCTAGTTTCTCTTATAAAAAATATGTTTTTTTAACGTACCAAGGTTTAAAAGTGCCAAACTACTGTCTTATGATTTATTTTCCTGAGTATATTGATTGGCTGCAGATGAGTATGTGTTACCCGATATAAACATTTTGCATTTTGCCTCCTTTTTATTTTTTAATCAGAAGACCAATACCATTTAAAACTTCTGTTTAGGTGTAGTACTATTTAGAACTTCATTTATTATTATAAATACTACAATTTTGCAGGCAAAATAAATTGATTTTTTATATTATAAATGTTTATGTTCTAGCTTCATCTGAAAAACCTCAAATACACAGTATGTATCTTTATTTTACCTTTAAAGCTAATATAGAATTTTAACAAAAAATTAAGTATTTTAATAATATATATGCAATATATGCCTCAGTATTTGTGCTTTATTATGGCCTATGTTTTGGAAACTATAGGTGCTTAAATTTAAATAAGAAATCTTGGTATATTGTTTTCATACAACCAAAACCTTAAAGTTCTTTTTATCTGAACTAGGATGACATGAAAATTGAGGAACAGTTCTTCTCCATAGACATGTTTGTTCAAATCTGTCAATTATTTTCTGCTTAACAAATCACTGGACCATGTCACAGAGAAAATTCACCATATGTTAATTTATAAAGCTTCTAAATATCCAAAGGACTTCCCTGGTAGCTCAGGTGGTAAAGAATCCTTCTGCAATGCAGGAGACCCCAGTTGGATTCCTGGGTCAGGAAGTTCCCCTGGAGAAAGGATAGGCTACCTACTCCAATATTCTTGGACTCCCCTTATGGCTCAGCTGGAAACGAATCCACCTGCACGTGGGAGACCTGGGTTCGATCCCTAGGTCAGGAAGATCCTCTGGAGAAGGGAATGGCAACCCGCTCCAGTATTCCTGCCTGGAAAATTCCATGGGCAGGGGACAGGGGGAATGGTGGGTGGGCTGCAGTCCATGGGGTTGCAAAGAGTGCAACTGTTAGTCACGACTGAGTGACTAACACACACATCCAAAAATATTTTCTTTTTATTATTTTCAGAACAAGACACAGTGAAACCAGAAAAGGCTATTTCTCATGGTAAACCAGGTATTTTGCAGGTGGTATTTATAGTATCAAATTGTCTCTCAATGTTCTCATTTTAGCAGGATGATGAGCTTAGAGTCAGATCTAAAGTTATTAGGAAAGATTCATGTGTTAAGTCACTCAGCTTCTAATTTTAGTCATCTTCCCAATGTTTTGTTTTGGTTTTTTTTTGTGTGCTGAGAACTTGGCCTGCCAGATATAACTAGATAGCTCATGATCTTTTCCTATCAGAAACTTAGCTTAGCGCAAAGACCATTTTTGCCAGCATTCACTTGAATGCTGAATGCCCATTCGGTTGAATGGGCTCTATATTTTGTTTTGCTTTGTTCTGTTTGGGGCAAGACATCCCTAGAAAACTTGTAATTCAGAATGGCTCATTCAAATGTGATCATCTTCAATTCCAAAAATCTCAAGAAAAGGAAATAAAAAAGAAAGCAATTTCCTCCTGCTTCTCATCCTTCTTCCTTCTTTCCTTCATTTTTGCCTCCCTTCCTTTCTTCTTATTCCTAGTTTTATACTTTACAGAAAGTGGAGGTAAGCTGATAGGTTCTGCTCATAAAGAGAAATAGAAAAATTACCAAGACTAGTTTAATCATTAGTTTTTATTTAAGAATAGAAAATTTATTTAAATTTTATTTTAACCCAATTAAATATGAATTTAATTTTGAGGTTGTACCAATTCCCAGTTGTTCTGTAGAACATGGTCCTTTATTTCAGGCTGAATCATCTATCTGAATTGTGAATATGGTTAGGTCAGAATCTTTAAAAAGGTAAAAACACCTTCTCCAAACATATCTTAGGAAACTTCTGCTTATATTTTTAAGATTTTACTTTAGAAAATCTGTTTTCAGTCGATTTGAGTTGATAGAAATAAGGAAAGCAGAGCCTGATGTGGGAAGGTAAGAAAAGCAGTCTGTACTGACATAAGCAAAACTTTAGAAACAACTTTTAGAACCTTCTAATATCATGAATAATAAACCCTATTTTTTTATTGTCCCAAATGGCACCCATTTTTGAGATGAAATCCTGAGAACAGGAGAGAGTTTCATCTCTGAGTGTCTAACAAAGGCATTCCCCTCTAGCCACATCTTTTATTTCAGTGATCATGTTCATACTCTAAATTCTGTTTCCAAGTGAAACTTTCCAATTAGGATATTTCACCTATTCATTCCCACTGTTGAATACTTGCAAAGCTTGATTTTATATAGAATCTTTATTCTAATCCCTTTACTTTGATCCAGATCTCTTTAACTATGTTTACAAAAATCTACAGCACAGAAAACATCCCATAAATATACCACCTTTGCCCTTCCCCATCTTTGTGGCATAAAAACTTAGGGTTTGGGGCTAGTCCTGGCTTCTCAGGGAGGTGTCTTGCTCATGAAAGGTAAAAAATTGTTTCTGCCTATTCTTATTCAATAATGAAAAGGGATTATGTGTTTTATGTGTACTCCTGTATAGATAAATACAGTGAAATACAGTGAAAGCAAAGGATGAAGTGTACTTTGATTAGGGGTTAGGGGACATTTGAATTAGAAAAAGTTTTGTGGCAAGAAACATGCAAAGGACATCTGTAGCTAGACAGATTTTCTTTGTGCTCCCATCCAATTTGAATAAAAGATATCACTTGTTCAATTGAGAAAACAGCTAAGGTTGTCTTAGTATTGGTGTTATTTCAAAGAGAATACAAAATATCAAGGTTGAAATGTGTCACTGTTTTGAACTGATGCATTTAAAATGCCCACTTGTGTTAACTTTTTTCCTATCATAGATGAAAAAGTTGTCAAGCATGTAAAAGCTACCACGATAGAAAAAACAGGTAAATAAGCTGCTTCAAATTTTTCTTCTATGTATCAGTTTTGTGTTATGTCGGTGTGCACACACACACATCTTCACTGGAGTGTGAGCACTTTGTGTCATAAGTTCTAAGATTCCAGATTCTTGCAAATAACTGAAAGATATACTCAATAAAAATTAACAGTGAAAAACTAGAGTGACATAACTTTATTTTTTTAAAGTGTGATTGACCTAAGCTTACATATAAGTTGTAAGGAAAGCTATGCATGCATTGATTATCCTGTTCTATTAGGTGTTTACCCTCACTTTCAAACCACACTTTCTCCAATTTTAAAATCACAAAAATCTGGAACTGTTTGCTGTTCATGTATGAGATGGAATAATTTTCATTCATGAGAACTTCATAAAGACTATATGTGATTATATGTTTTAAAATCTGCCTTGAAAAATGATCAACAGAATATATAATATCAACTCATCATTTAATGTGAGAGAAAAAAAAAGAAATGTACACACTCTTTCATTTCTGGAGTTCTGTCCTAAAAGGATGAACAAAAGTAAGTTTTCATCTCAGCTGACATCCTGAAAGACTGAATCGCCTCCATTTGATCCCAAAATGAAAACCCTACTACCTTGGCCATGAATAGAGTCCTATTTCTTACTAAAAATCTTTCCAAAGGAAAAGGACTGTGAAGTAATTTCTTTCTTTTAACAGATAATCATGATAATCAGGGTTTAAGTATAGTTCTCAGAGGAAAATATAATAGAATTCAGGAGAGGACTAATTATTTATAGAAATTGTGAACTATTATTTCTTCAGAAAGAAATCTCATAAGGCTATTTTCATATTACCTCATATGACCATTGTACTGTATCCCAACCATTGCCTAAGCTTGTAATTTTGGTTAACATTTATTTAATTTTCACCCTAATGTGTTAATATGACCCCTTGAGTATCTCATTTAGTTATGTGGGTATTTGGAGATTATGAAGAAATTAGCCCAATGTATTTGTGTCTCAAATATATAGATTGGTTCAAATTTTACCCAAAAGTTTGTTCATCTTAGTTTTTAATAAGCAGTGTGATTAGCATATTTGCTGACAGTGAAATAACAGTGTTCAGAGAGAGTGAATTAATCTTAAGGAGAACTTAAAATGAAGAAGTAACAAATACAGATGCCAAAGCGTTATTTTTTTCATAGTTTGTATTCATCATATGTCATTTATTTTCTTTCATTTTCCACAGTCAAACCCAAACCAACAAGTAAGAGATGAAAATAAAATCTGAAAACTATTACTTGGCAATATCAGCTTTTACAATATGCTTATTTTTTCCCAATTATTATTTTTAGTTTTGCCTAAAGCTAAAGTACTTCTGTAGGTGATAAATTACTGTTATTGCTCTGGCTTTGATTTAACGTCTTTGTCTTTCACTACTAACTAATAATTCACTATAATTGTATGGAAGAAATCTATGGAAATTGTATTACTAATACTAAAAGAGTGAAACTATACAAGCTATAAATAACACTAAGAAGCTAGAATAAATGGGCAATCTTTTAAACATATGTAATGAATAACAAAAGAAAATTAAATAATATACACTTTTTGGTGTTATGAACCACATACTATTTTTAACTTGTTTGCTTTAAGCAGCATTAATTATGTTAGCTAATCTTTGGTATTATTGTTTTTCATAATTTTTTGAATTATTAAACTTTGCAACTTGTTTATTAAAACCATGGAATTTTCTTATGAGCATAGATTTTAAAGATCATCCATTTCATTGCTCAGGAGTGATACATATGTTACAGGTGTAGAGAGTTAAAAAAGTGACCAATGGTCTCAGAAAAGCGTGAACATTTGCCCATTGTCACAGTAGTAAATATATCCAAAGTTGTGTCAGAATTGTGATATTGGCTCTTGAATGATGTGTATTTGTGAAACAGAGGCTTAGATGAAGGTATGAGTGAATATTTGTCAAACGTTCTCTGAATCAAGTATGAAAAATGAATTGACAAGATCCAAAGATAGATTTGGTGAGGGCAGTTAAGAGGTCATATTAGTGATTCAGGAGATATAGTGAAATATAGGGGGCCTCAATAGGATGTATTTACCTCCTAGAACTTATTGCATGTATTTTGAATGCAATATAAAATATATATAGTTTATATTATTTTTACTTTATTATACTTTTGAAGTACTATTATTATCGCAGTTTTATTAACTTGAATATCGGCTTATTTTATTGTGCATGCTTATGTAACATTAACAGTTATACAATCTTAAGATCATGGAAGTTCATTCTTGAATGCTATCAATCCTTACTTTATAAATGTCCAATTAAATCTTATGAAACATAGATCCCACAGTTCCCCACCTACTTCACTGTTGGTGCAAGATGATGGGGAGAAAATAATATTGTTTTGGAGAATCTCCAAATTCAGGCTGAGGGAAGGAAAGGACAGGTAAACCAGAACAGCTCAGGGGTAATAAACCTGGGTGTGATTAGTAAGAGCTAGCACTTGGCAGTGATCTATTCTATTTCCACATAATCCTAACTCCATTCAAAGTATCATGCTCTAAACAGCTTTATTTGAAATTCTACTTCTGATGAAAGAAAGATATCTCCTAAAATTTACTTTAATTCAAATATTTTTCAAAGGTCCGAGAAGAATATTAAGTACATGTTGTGATTCCAATTGTCATGTGCTAGATTTAGTTGAGATTCATCTGTGAGAGTTCTAACTGAACCTAACATGAGAGGGTAGTTCAGGAAAATGAAAATACAAAGCATGATACTTTCTGGAATAAGGCAAGTCTAGGTTAAATTTTCAACAAGAAACGAATGACCAGCACCAAATTGTTTCTGTCCTGCCAAGAAGGGACCTAGAAGAAGTCAGAGAGGTAAAAAGGAAGCTTATAAAATGCCAAGATAGATATCATCTGCTTTAAAATATCTCCAAAGAATGACTCAAGCTTCAGCAAAGAAAGAAAAATCCTCCTACAATTATTCTCCTTTTTGTCATTTTCTATCCTCTTCTTATACCAAGAGAGCTAGCATCTTCAAAGTATCTTACAGGATGCCCTGAGAATGAACCTGATCTTGTTTATAACATGTTTCCATGGCAATATGCTTTCTGTGTTCCAAGTTACATGCAAATGACTTTGGGAGCATGCTTCCCATACAAACTGAGGATTACCTCCAAATATATAGATAAGAAATGCTTGCTACACAAACAATCTACAGATTGTGAGTTAATTCTTATTTCTCTCTCTAGAAAAAGCTGAACATCAAGGAAAAGAAATTCCGTCTATAAAAACAGGTGTTTTTGCCTTTTTGGTTTGCATTCTATCCCAATTCACTGCTTTTATTACCTTTGAAAATTAAAGCAAAGCGTATAAGCACTTTTCATTTTCTTTCCTGGTAATGTTTAGTCTTGTGATTTTGTAATAGGATCTAGTTTATCTGACATAAGGGCTATGGTAGTGTTGATAAGTAGTTTGCTAAATATTATAACCAATATATATGGAATGCTAAGCATTCTATTATAATACAGCTGTGTTAGCATAACAGTATTTGCTTTCATGGTTCACAAGATCCTTGCAAAATATTCAGTGTTTTACTGATGCTAGTATTGATATCATTTATCACACTGGTAATGTTGACTCGGGGCTCCCCAGGTGGCACACTGGTAAAGAATCTGCCTGCCAACGCAGGAGACACAGGAGACATGGGTTCGATCCCTTGGTCGGAAAGATCCCCTGGAGTAGGAAATGGCAACCCACTCCAATATTCTTGCCTGGAGAATCGCATGGACAGAGGAGCCTGGTGGACTACAGTCCATGGGGTCACAAAGAGTCAGACACAGCTGAGCATGAGCATGAAATTTGAGTCACTGTTGATATACTGTAAAATATCATATCTAATTGTACATATTATGTTTCACTGAAAATCATGGATTTCAACTTGGTATAATTTCTTAAAATAGAAATCATCCAATTCTATAATAGCTTAATACTTTTAAAACTGTAATTCAATTAATTTTTAAAATATATAATACTTGGCATGGTTCAACAATAAGGCATATAGGAGGTTCACTGCAAAAATAAGCTTCCCTCCTCCCCTTCTTTTCCTGTTTTACCAGCTCCCATTTCCCAAGTATCCAATAATGTCTGATAGGTAGTCATTGTTATTTTTTAATGTATCCATCTAGCAATATATGTAAAAGACATGTACATATAAACATGTGCTTATTCACTCAGTCATGCCCAACTCTTTGCGACCCCATGGACTGCATCCCGCCAGGCTCCTCTGTCCATGGGGATTCTCTAGGGAAGAATACTGGACTGGTTTACCATGCCCTTCTCCAGGGGATCTCCCCAACCCAGAGATCGAACCCAGGCCTCCCACATTGCAGGTGGATTCTTTACCAGCTGAACCACCAGGGAAGCCCACATATACACACATACCTGCATACAAATTTGCTTCCCTGGTAGCTCAACTGTGTAAAGAATCTGCTTGCAATGCAGGAGACCCAGGTTCGATTCCTGAGTCTGGAGAATCCCCTGGAGAAGAGATAGTCTACAAATTTTATATATGTATATATATATATACACACACTCACCTTTTTTACACAAGTCATGATATACTATAAATAGCTCTTTCCCTAGGTTTTCCTGTTTAGGAGTGTATTTGAAGATTTTTCTGTATCAGTACACAAAGCATTTCTTCATTAAGTATTCTATTGTATTGTTATACACAGTTTAACTAGTCTCTGATTGACCTATATTTAAGTTATCTGACAAGCTTTCTTAAATAATATACAATTATAAATATAATTATCTGCCTAGTTTTGTAAATTTATCTTTAGGAATAAAATTCCTTAAATATTTTAGTGAAATGTTATATTCAATGTAATTTTTATTGTTTCTCTAATTGTTCTCTAAAAATTGTATTAACTTATATTTCCTCTGTTAATGAATTAATCTAATTTTAGATAATTCAAATTCTTCACAATCATCAAGAAATGTTTAGTTCTTTATTAATAAATAGATATTTACATATAAGACTACATAATTAATGCTTGTAGTTAATTTCAGAAGACAAAGTATATTTAAGAAACAAATCATGTATTTGGATGGCATAGTTTTGTGTTTTTCACCAACAATTCACTCATTTTTCCTGAGATTTTATAAAGTCAGTTTCTTCATTCCAAAGACTGGATTGGATAAGTTTAAATAGTTAATATTAGTTAGTATTAATAAGTTCTGAAAGGACAATAGCAGAATGTGTCTTTTATGCCATTCAGGAACAGTAAGGAGTTCAGATTATCTTAAGCATTCATTTTGCATCAGATGAAATATGAGGCTTTACAAGGATAAAGAGACCAAGAAGATCCTATTCTTTGAAGTTTTATTGGAATATGGAATTCATTAGAACATGATTTAAAAATTGCTCAAATTGCATTGCCTATTGCTCATTTTAATATAAGGTTAGCCTTTTCCTATTTTAACTCAAACAGAATTAGGAAATATAAAAGTCTGATATTTTACCTATAGCCAGAAAATGACCTTTTCTTTTCTTTCTTTTTCTTTTATATTTTTTTTACTTTTTAGACAAACCAAAACCAACTCCAAGTAAGTAT
The DNA here is from genome assembly GCF_019320065.1 of Cervus canadensis. Lineage (NCBI taxonomy): Eukaryota > Metazoa > Chordata > Mammalia > Artiodactyla > Cervidae > Cervus > Cervus canadensis. Next base: position 40,436,131 of record NC_057405.1, read on the forward strand.
AACACCCGTGGTGGATTCATGTCAATGTATGGCAAAACCAATACAATATTGTAAAGTAGTTAACCTCCAATTAAAATAAATAAATTTATATTTTAAAAAGAATTTTCTATTTAAGTATTTAAATTTTATAATTTCTTTAAATTGTCCATGCAGTAAAAATTATTGTGGTATGTTAGTAGCTATTATGACATTACCTACATAAATGGTTCCTCTTGACAAATAATAGTGTGTATTTTATTCATTAATATTTGAACATATATTTGAGTGCTAATTACACTATCGCAGATTTTATGAGGGAATGCCTAAAATGACTTCTGTTGTCCTTATCTGTGTAATTAATGTAATTACCTTAACTAATACTGTCCACAAAATAAAAGTGGTTCCATCTCTCTTTTATGTACTTTCAGGATATATTGAATAATATATAGTATGTGTTAGGATATATTGAATATATAGGATATATATTAGGATGTATTGTTAGGATATATTGAATAAATATGGTATGTAGGTTCCTCTCATAGCCATTGCTGCGTTAAAACAAGCTTAGAACACACAATACACATCTTCAATTATTTAATCTTAATATATTAGCTTTTTATTTTCATATTTCTTCAAAAGCTAAAGATGAGTTGTTTTAGTGTTTCAGAATCACTGTTTTATTTTACCATTTCAAGCAATAGTAAAAAGGAATAATTTTTTAAATGTATGAAATTTTATAAAAATGAAAATGTATATTTAGTACTATTAAATTATGACCTTGACATTACCCTGGGGGTAAATATTTACATTTCAATCAAGAGTGTAGCTAGAAATTGTGTCTAAAGATTTTCAATGCCAAGGACTAACCTGGTTCCTTAAAAGTGTTATGACAGATTTCTCGTGAATACATCTATGATTTTCTTCTGAATGGATTCAATGCCAGTGTTCAACATTAAATGTTGCCTTTGGGTTGGCAAAAATATCTAGTATATTTAGTCTGTGTAAATGCTACTAATATGAAAGTTATTACAAAAATTAAGGGCTGAAAGTCAAAACTAGATTACTGATAAGAAATATCACCATAATTATTTGCAAATGCAGTTTTGTTTATAAAACATTATACATTATATATATTTGTTCTTATAAAATATTTTAATTTTCCTTGAACTTCAAAAAAGTTATATTAGGCTGATCATTTAATGTACCAGTTTCATAGAAAATACTATCACTTGAACGAATTTGTGTGGATATAATTTTTAAGGCATATTTTTAAAAAATAATTGGTCTTCGAATTTACTGAAGGAGCAAAATGAAGGGTTAATTATACATTATCATAGGTTAAAGACAAATAACATTTTTCTATTTCGTCTCACTACTCTGACTGTAGTCATTGTGAGTTGAGATTATTTTTGTCATATTTTAAAATCTCATCTCTCAACCCCACTCATTGAACTAAGTCCTTGTTATGCATAAAGTTGCTTTATAAAAAGTTAATAAATGAATGTGTGCATGTGCATGTTCAAATCATGTTAACAGTTTATGTAATGAAGATTTATAATTTGTAATTGAGAAAACCATGCAAAGGTCTTCAAACTGATTCATTCTACCGTGTATGAATATTTAATATTAATGTGTATAGTGGTTCTATTTCCAGAATAGATACCAGTTATGTTTTCAGAAGTATTAGTTACCAATGTATCTCTTTGTCATTTTGAGTATGTGTCTATTGTCACTACTTTTGTAATTAATATGGAATAACATAAAGATGAAGTTCAGTTGTCTGCTACTAGAAAAACAAAATTATTCTTTCCTTTTATTTTTCTTCCTTTTTTCTATTATTTTTTTCTAAAGAGGAAACACCAGAAGTAACAGAATCAGGTAAATACTTGTTTTCCCAGACTCCTCTGGGAGTAGATAACATAGATCTGTAAGAATAGTATTTAAATTTGAATCTCTATATAGCTGTGTAACATTTGGGAAAATCCATTAACAGTTCACATTCCCAGTTTACTCATCTATAGAACAGACGTAATGACTTTCCAAAAGGCTTATGATAAGTATTAAATAAAATAACATATATAACATTCCCACTACATGCTTGCTTGTCACTCATTAAATATTGGTGTCCTTCTTACTCTTGTCTGATAAATATAGTTAAAGAAAAGCATCAGTTAGTCAAAACTCTGGTTTAAAAAGCATGTGTCCACATTTTCCTCAGAGATATATTCTGAATCTTACTTTGTTTTTACTCAACAGTGAATTTATTGAGTATTCATAGCACTAATCAAATTTTCATTTCCTAAAGGTAACAATAGAAATTTTAAATGGTTTTTCCTGTTACTAGTTTAAACTTATTAATAAATGCATGGCTTACTCTAGCTTTACTTGAAAGCATGTACAAAAATAAACCCAGAAAACAAAAGGAGGGGGTTGTGCTTTATAAAACCAAATAACCAAGGATAACAGAAATATACATGTTCTTACACAAGGGAGGGAGACTTTATCTTCACATCTTTAAAAGTAGAACCTTGACCGTCTATCACTTATGGGATCAAGTTTCATCTGCAAATATTTACTCCAAAACTGAGTAAGAAAATTATGTTTTTAAGCCAATGGTTTCTTGTTATTTTTCCTCCCTAGTGAAAAAGAAAATTGAAAAATCTGAAAAGGAAAGTAAAGGTAAATACATTTTAAGGCATGTATATCAAATTAGTGATAAAAGCACAGGAATCAAAAATATGTAATTATACAAATTATGTCACTTAAAAAGCAATTCATGAAAATATGGACATTTGTTTTAAAGTGAATATCAGAATTGCAGCTATTTAGGGGGTTATTCATGCGAGGAGTGTAGTATTGCATTATTATTAGATATCTAAAGGGAACAGGAAGTTAGATCTTAAAGCAAACTCCTTCTGTTATTGCTATATTAACACCATAGAGTTCTTTTCATATAACTCCTGAATTGTAAATATTGACTGCAAAATATGTAATTTCAAACTTAGAAAGACCTATGAATAAATATGTATATGACTCTACCATTTTATCTCTATAGAAAAAGCAGAAATGAGACATCTTAAAGAAGAAAAAGGTAATTTTTAAAAGTTTAAAAGGTCCTGAAGTCAAAATATTTTGAATAAATACGTATATACTCTGTCATTTTATTTCTATAGAGAAAGCAGAAATGAGACATCTTAAAGAAGAAAAAGGTAATTTTTCAGTCTAAAAGTTCCTGAAGTCAGAATATTTTGAGTCAAAATTTATTTATTTCATTTTAAAGAAAACTTTTCTTTATGTACATGATGATTGCTAACCTGATTAAAAGAAGAAAAGTGGTAAATAATCATAGCATGTGGTAATGAGGTTGTCGAAGGAGCAATGGATGGCGGACCATGCCTGCAGTGTGCAGTCGTGTGTTGGGTCATTGGTGAGCAACTGGTTAGAAGCTGCATTTGCAATGCTGCTTTTTTATCTTAATTTTAGTTTTATTTATTTAGGAAACTACATAATGTAATACAATAATCACTGATTTCCATGTTTACTCATCTAACAACCTTCAGTTCAGTTCAGTCGCTCAGTCGTGTCCGACTCTTTGCGACCCCATGAATCACAGCACGCCAGGACTCCCTGTCCATCACCAACTCCCGGAGTTTACCCGGGAGTCCATAAAGTTGGTGATGCCATCCAGCTGTCTTATCCTCTGTCATCCCCTTCTCCTCTTGCCCCCAACACCTCTCTGGATCAGAGTCTTTTCCAATGAGTCAACTCTTCACATGAGGTGGCCAAAGTATTGGAGTTTCAGCTTCAGCATCAGTCCTTCCAGTGAACACCCAGGACTGATCTCCTTTAGGATGGACTGGTTGGATCTCCTTGCAGTCCAAGGGACTCTCAAGAGTCTTCTCCAACACCACAGTTCAAAAGCATCAATTTTTCAGCACTCAGCGTTCTTCACAGTCCAACTCTCACATCCATACATGACCACTGGAAAAACCATAGCCTTGACTAGACGGACCTTTGTTGGCAAAGTAGTGTCTCTGCTTTTTAACATGCTGTCTAGGTTGGTCATAACTTTCCTTCCAAGCAGTAAGCGTCTTTTAATTTCATGGCTGCAATCACCATCCACAGTGATTTTGGAGCCCAGAAAGATAAAATGAGCCACTGTTTCCACTGTTTCCCCATCTATTTGCCATGAAGTGATGGGACCAGATGCCATGATCTTAGTTTTCTGAATATTGAGCTTTAAGCCAACTTTTTCACTCTCCTCTTTTCACTTTCATCAAGAGGCTCTTTAGTTCTTCCCCGCTTTCTGCCATAAGGGTGGTGTCATCTGCATATCTGAGGTTATTGATATTTCTCCCAGCAATCTTGATTCCAGCTTGTGCTTCTTCCAGCCCAGCATTTCTCATGATGTACCCTGCATATAAGTTAAATAAGCAGGGTGACAATATACAGCCTTGACGTACTCCTTTTCCTATTTGGAACCAGTCTGTTGTTCCATGTCCAGTTCTAACTGTTGCTTCCTGACCTGCGTACAGGTTTCTCAAGAGGCAGGTCAGGTGGTCTGGTACTCCCATCTCTTTCAGAATCTTCCACAGTTTATTGTGATCCACGCAGTCAAAGCCTTTGGCATAGTCAATAAAGCTGAAATAGATGTTTTTCTGGAACTCTCTTGCTTTTTCAGTGATCCAACGGATGTTGGCAGTTTGATCTCTGGTTCCTCTGCCTTTTGTAAAACCAGCTTGAACATCTGGAAGTTCACAGTTCATGTATTGCTGAAGCCTGGCTTGGAGAATTTTGAGCATACTTTACTAGCCTGTGAGATGAGTGCAATTGTGTGGTAGTTTGACCATTCTTTGGGCTTGCCTTTCTTAGGGACTGGAAAGAAAACTGACCTTTTCTAGTCCTGTGGCTACTGCTGAGTTTTCCAAATTTGCTGGCATATTGAGTGCAGCACTTTCACAGCATCATCTTTCAGGATTTGAAATAGCTTAACTGGAATTCCATTACATCCACTAGCTTTGTTCATAGTGATGCTTCCTAAGGCCCACTTGACTTCACATTCCAGGATGTCTGGCTCTAGGTGAGTGATCACACCATCATGATTATCTGGGTCATGAAGATCTTTTTTGTACAGTTCTTCTGTGTATTCTTGCCACCTCTTAATATCTTCTGCTTCTGTTAGGTCCATACCATTTTGGTCCTTTATCAAACCCATCTTTGTCTAAAATGTTCCCTTGGTATCTCTGATTCTCTTGAAGAGATCTCTAGTCTTTCCCATTCTGTTGTTTTCCTCTATTTCTTTGCCTTTATCGCTGAGGAAGGCTTTCTTATCTCTCCTGGCTATTCTTTGAAACTCTGCATTCAAATGGGAATATCTTTCCCTTTCTCCTTTGCTTTTTGCTTCTCTTCTTTTCACAGCTATTTGTAAGACCTCCTCTGACAGCCATTTTGCTTTTTTGCATTTCTTTTCCATGGGGATGGTCTTGATCCCTGTTTCCTGTACAATGTCATGAACCTCCATCCATGGTTCATCAGGCTCTCTGTCTATCAGATCTAGTCCCTTAAATCTATTTCTCACGTCCACTGTATAATCATAAGGGATTTGATTTAGGTCATACCTGAATGGTCTAGTGGTTTTCTCCACTTTCTTCAATTTAAGTCTGAATTTGGCAATAAGGAGTTCATGATCTGAGCCACAGTCTGCTCCCAGTCTTGTTTGGCCTTAATCATCAGAGAAATAGTCTGTTGAGTCAGGAGGATAGCATTCTTAGACATACCAAAAAGATTGTTAATAACAAAAGAAGACACTTTTCTGGGTTATACCAGATTTACTTAATCAGCATTACTCATTGTCCGTGGACTCAGATTCATTTAAATGCCCTGTAATCACTGAGTTCATGTCATATCTCTGTTTATGCAGATACAACACTCTCTTCAGCTAACATTTATTTTTCTTAGTTGTTAGCAGAAGAGAAAATTTTAAAAACACCTTTAGAAAATATTTACAAAATTTAAATTATTCTCATGTTGCTAAGGCTTAGAGTTGAAGTGAGCCAAATTTTTTATGAAGATTTGCTTTAAAAGTTCATATTTTAATTTACATTTTCTTTTTTATACAGTACCAAGAAAAGAAAGTCTTCAATTACACAATGTGACAAAAGGTAATCTTGATGTTTGTAAATCCTCAAATGCTGTGTTGATGTGGAGATGCCTGAATTATGTTGGTGCTTAATATTAACACTAAATTTTCTAAAGCAAGAAAGTCTAGCTGTTTATATAATTCTAACAGCAGAGGAAGTGGACAGGTAGGAAATCAAACAGAATGCTTACATTTCAGTGGAAAACTAGGTAATGTGAAGAAATAGAAACTATTAACAACATAAACATTCATTAGATATCCCAGTACCTATGGGAAGGAAAAATTTATTTTTGCAAGGAGGCTTTCCCAGCATGCCTACATTCAAGGATGATAGAGTAGTAAAATGAGGAGCCGAGAGTCCATTTATCTGCAACTACATCAAATATAGCTAATATCATGAATATATTTTTATTATTTATAAATTGATCTTTGAAATTAATTCAACATAGATACAAAGTAGATGGTAGAGGGCAATTGCTAGCATGCACATGGCAGGCAGATGTTCTTCACCCAACATGAGAATGACCTACTTTGCTGATATCATCATAAAACTGTAAGAGTATAACTGAATTATTTAGTCTGGGTCATAAAATTTTAGGTGAATCTAATTAATCAAAATGTAACAAAACATAAATGCTTTAGATTTTAAAATGCTAAGTAAACATGCCATAATTAAACAAGAATTTTCATTCAGAGTAAATATAGATCTCTAGTCTGTGTGTATACTGGGAGTGTGGAGTGGGAGGAATCTAGTTTTTCACTTACTGTAGTGTGTATACCTATTCACAGTCTAAAGTTGAGTTAATGTTGGGTGAAGGAAGTCTAACCTCTAGGAGTGTTTACCTGATAGAGACAAGAGTTGGCTCCAAGAGGGTGTGGCATCAAAGACTTAAGCCCATTCAATCACATTTTTATATCCTACCACACTGTGGTAGGCAAATATAAGGGAAAGCTTTCTAGCAATCAGAGCAGCCCAAAGATAAAATGTGCTTCCCTTCTGGCTCAGTCAGTGAAGAATCTGCCTACAATGTGGGAGACCTGGCTTTAATCCCGGGTTGGGAAGGTCCGCTGGAGTTAGGCATGGCAACCCACGCCTGTACTCTTGCCTGGAGAATCCCCATGGACAGAGGAGCCTGTCCAACTACAGTTTCACTTTCAAAGACGAAAGGCACCCCACTTTGTCCCCAAGGAAGTGATCTATTAGTGCTGACCAAAGGATTCTAGAGATTTGGACGTTGGATGGATGCTCCTTTCTTACTGTATTCTGTGAGTTCATTTCTAAGATCTTCATATTATGAATACACGGCAGGAAAAAATTGTTACATGTGAAAGCATAAGTCTAACCTAGAACTAGTTGAGAATATAAGCACATTCTATTCATTCCTTCACTCAAGGAATGGTTCATTGCATCTAAATTCCTGTCTCTTTAGCCAATGCTATTTAGAAAGGAAAGATTATAACATTAGCTTTTCTAAAGTATTTTTCTGAATTGCATTAACCTAACTTTTGTAACTTTGTAATTATTAGGTTTATATCAGAAACTCTACAAGTCTCAAAGTAAAACATGTTATACAAATTCCTTAAAAATTATATTTTCAAACCTTGTCCTTTAAATTAGACATTAATGGAATATGAATGTTACCCATTGTTTCAGAAAGTTAGAAAGTCTGCTATATATAAGACAGTCATTTCCCTTTATATCTTCATCCTGAATACATACAGTTTAATGGAAAAACATATTTGAAGAATTATAATCTCTCATGAAACTAATAAATAAATGATTATGAAAAATTAGTTGATTTTGCATGTTGCTTTTTAATATTTATAATTTACAGCCTAATGTGTATTTGTTTTTATTCATGTCTAAGAGGAAAAGAATTCTCAATAATGTATTTTATGAAATTTGGAAAGTTTAAAGCAAATAGTTAGATTAATTATATCATGCAAAGTAATTTCACTGGTGTTAGGTATAATTATAGTTTAACCAAAACAATGTAACAAAGATCTTGATGATTTTAGTAAGAGTGTTTAAAAGCATAAGTATGTTGTGACACCTGCAATGATTAATAACTTTTTTGATGTCTCACATAATAGCAATTAAGATATTCAAAGATCCATGTTATCAGACAATAGAGAGAATTCACTAACTCATGAAAAATAAGTTAAAAGATATTAGATACTTTTATGCAGTCTATTGATGTATAATATCTTTGTATTTTACCTGAGTTAAACAAGACTTGTTTTCCTTATTTTTAGTGGAAAAACCCACAAGAGTATCAAGTAAGTACTGCTTGTATTGATAATAAAATCTCTTTGGCATGCAGTATGAATTTCAAGCTTAAATTCATGAAATATTTATTTTTTTAATGTGTTCAGAAATTGAGTCATTTCATATTAAACCTTCTGACAGGATTTTGATGACTTTTCATCTTATTTATGTTGAAACTTAAAAAACAAAACTGCTTTATTGAAATAACTTGTAACAAATACCTTATCATGTTTTTGAGCCTGAAGATTAAAGTGACTTGCATTCAATACATAAGTCTTTTCAGTGATTGAGGTTGAATGGAATAAAATAATCCTACTTTGGTCTTCAACCCTAAATTCCAACATTTGGAATAGAGCACATCTGGTTGAACAATAATGCTTTGCTTTGCTGTTGTTTTCTAATGTTCATTAACTTAATTATATGTCTGAAAATACATAGTTAGAAATGGATCTAATCTTACATGTAACATACACTGACCAAACTCTCAGAAAATACTCTCTGAAATACCAAGATATAGGTGTAGGTAGCAGCTCAAATGATACATGATACAGCTATGAATTTTCCTATAAATCTTAAAATTCTGGGAAATAGCAAATTTCCTTAAGTTTCCAGATTTAAGAAGACAAATCATTTTAAATCAGTGCTATCTAAGGCAGTATTACTAGAGCCACGTCTGTAGTTTTAAATTTTCAAGTAGACACATTAAAGGGCTTCCCTGGTAAAGAATCCACCTGCAATACAGGAGACCCTGGTTTGATTCCTGGGTCGGGAAGATCCCCTGGAGATGGGATAGGCTACCCACTCCAGTATTCTTGGGCTTCCCTGGGGGCCCAGACTGTAAAGAAACCTCCTGCAATGCAGGAGACCTCGGTTCGATCCCTGGGTTGGGCAGATCCCCTGGAGAAGGGCATGGCAACCCCCTCCAGTATTCTTCCCTGGAGAATCCACATGAACAGAGAAGCCTGGCGGGCTACAGTCCATGGGGTGGCAAAGAGCTGGACATGTCTGAGCGACCAAGCGCAGCACAGACACATTAAAAGGGTAAAAACAAATAGATGAGAACAATTTTAATATTTGTATCTGTTTCTGTTTTCAAATATTTTTTTCAAAATATAATCTATATAGAAGTATTTGGATAGATTATATAAATTTTTATTGAGCTTTTGAAATTGTGGGTGTATTTTACACTTATGGCACATTTTGATTTGCACTAGCTGTTCTTGCCTGGAAAATCCCATGGGTGGAGGAGCCTGGTGGGCTGTAATCCATGGGGTCACTAAGAGTCGGACACGACTAAGCGACTTCACTTTCAATTTTCACTTTCCTGCATTGGAGAAGGAAATGGCAACCCGCTCCAGTGTTCTTGCCTGGAGAATCCCAGGGACGGGGGAGCCTGGTGGGCTGCCGTCTATGGGGTCGCACAGAGTCGGACACGACTGAAGCGACTTAGCAGCAGCTGTATTTCAATTCCCTAACAGCCCAGGTGGTCAGTGGCTACTGCATTGGGTGGAGCAGTTCTCAGGGTTTATTGAGTGCTTCTGCTGTGTTCAATATTTAGTGAGTATTGAGGACGATATAAGACAATCAGTAAAGGTGGTACTTGCCATATATCTCATTCAAAGTTCCTTGACTGCAAGTAATAGAGCTCCATATGGACTTGCTTCAGATATTTTTAAAAAAGGAAAATAATTACAAGGTTACAGCACTGTCTCTCTGATGCACAGGCAAAGCTAATATTTGATCTTCAGAAAACCTTCTGAAACTATCTCACTCCACACCCTTCCCCTACGGCCAAAGTTAGTCAGGACAGATTTCATTTAGGAGGTAATTCTACAATTTGTATTTGGAAAGTGGTTAGGGTTGGATAATTGGCAAAAGAAAAAGAAGATGTAAAGAAAAAGCTGACTTCTCCTGTGTATTTCTCCTTTACTCTCACGCTACTACCACACTCCTAACACTTCTAACACCAGGCAAGTAGGATTGTTTTTGTACCAAGCATTTCTCTGTGACACCAGCTGTCATACAATTTAATTCAATTCTGATACTAACTAGACTTAGCGCATCATAAGTTGCCAATCAAAAATTTATCTGTGAGCTGTTTGTATACTTTGGAGATTAATCTTTTGTTAGTTGCATCATTTGCAAATATTTTCTCCCATTCTGTAGATTGTCTTTTTGTCTTGTTTATAATTTTCTTTGTTGTGCAAAAACTTTTAAGTTTAATTAGGTTCCATTTGTTTATTTTTGTTTTTATTTCCACTGCTCTAGGAAAAGGGTTCAAGAAGATACAGATACAATTTATATCAAAAAGCGTTCTGCCTGTATTTTCCTCTAGGAGTTTTATAGTATCTAATCTTAAATTTAGGTCTTCAGTCCATTTGGAGTTTATTTTTGTGTATGGTGGTAGAGAATGTTCTAATTTCATTCTTTAACATGTAGCTGTTCATTTTTCCCAGCATCATTTATTGAAAAGACTGTCTTTTCTTCATTATATATTCTTGCTTCCTTTGTCGTAGGCTAATTGACCATGTATGTGGGGATTTATTTCTGGGCTTTTTATCCTGTTCCATTGATCTCAATTTCTGTTTTTGTACCAGTGATGTGCTGTTTGGATTACTCTAGCTTTGCAGTATCATCTGAAGTCAGGGAGCCTAATTCCTCCAGCTCAGTTTTTCTTTCCTAAGCTTGCTTTGGCTTGTGTTAGAGAGCAGTGAGAAGTAAGAACATATAGGTTGAAACTATGAGGTAGAAAACCTGCCCGTCAAGGAACTTTAGCCTTGTTGCCACAGAGGGCTATGGTTTATTTTATGTAAAGGAGTGAAACGTGGAGGAATTGTTGGAAAGTCTAACCTCAAAAGAACAGTAATAGAAGTAGTAAGAATGAGTAGTAACTGAAAAGAGAAATGTGTGAGGAAGAAAGTATATTGATTTTGGTGGATCATAAGATATAAATGTCCAAGACAGCATGGAATAATCCTTTTTAATATGCTTGTTTTGTGTGTATATGAAAATTATGTTTTTATAGCACATACTTTTCATCCTGCCTTTTTAGAGGTAATTATCAAAAACTGCCTCAGATGCATATCAAGTAGAACATACTAAAGATAATTTAAGCTAAAGAACCAGTGTTCTTTTTTCTGAACTCTCTTTTCAACCTTATGCAATTTTTCTTTTGTCAGACTTCTGATTTATTTTTTAGCTATTTGTCTAAAGGAAGTTGATGAAATAATTCATTTGTGCCCATTGCTCCCTTCCAACCATTCTCTCCACCCGTAGTGCCTGTATCTCTTGTCTTCTGAACAGAACCAGGTCTTCCACCTCTGCTGTATCTGCTTTGGTGCTGGATGCACATAGACCATAATTCATTCCCAGATTTTTTTGGTGGGAATGGGGGAGACTGTTAATATAAGGGAAAAGACTGATGTAAAAGACAGAAGCAGTATCTCTTTCTGAAATCTCAAGTCTTACTCTGATTGAGATTCTTGAAATCATCCCGGTGGACTAGATTCTCAGCTACCTGAGGGTTTGTTTTAGGAATAAAAATAATCAGTAATATAATAGCATTTCTTTATTACATCAGTGAAAGTAACATTGCAAAATCAAAATTTCCATGATTCACAGACTATTATGGTTTAATTGATGTTTGTTCTGTGGGTTTACTTTTTCAAAGGATGTAGATTTCTAATTTCGAAATGTCATTTAATTTTCATTCTGTATTTTTTACTTTGTATATATGATAGATACATAATGAAATTACCTTTACACAGAGTTTTGAGGAAGACATCAAGAGGCATGAAACTGTACTACATTTAAGATATAATTACTGATACTTTAAAAATTAAAAGCAAAACAAATATTCACATTCTTGAATTTTAAAGTGTAATTATTTCTTGCTGATATTAATATTTTAAGGCTTTGGAAAACTTTTTCTTTGAGAAAAAATTGTGTACAATAAAATTATGTAAAACTGCATTCCCAGGAACTTGCCTGTAGGCAAAACATGAAACAAAGCAAGGGAATGAGGAACTACATTCTTTAAAACAAATGGGCCAAGGGAAGTCTTGCACCTAGAAAAGTATCAAGGTTCTTGACAGAGCTGAGACACTGACAGTATATTTATATTATATTTATAATTAAGGAAAATGGTTTTATAAGAATCCATCGTTTTTTGTTCTAAGTATCTACTAGTCAACATTTAGGTAAAGCTAGGTTGGCTTGCCCCTCAAAATGAATACTTTAAAAGAACTTTAATACTTTAAAAGATGTATTAAGAACACTTCTTGAAATTATTCTATGTAGAAATTTAACTTTGACACCTTTTTCTGTAACATTTTTCTTTGATCATAAATAATGAGGATTTTACTGTTAGCACCTCACCAAAATTATCTGTGTAGACAGGTTTGAATCATTGTAAAGACTCTGAGATCAAATATTTATATTAAAATAATGAATTTAACTTTTTAATACAATACTGATAAATTTTAATCTTTTACAGAAGTTAATTACTTTTTAATAAAACTTCAAGCAAACCCAGCAGAGGACTAGCCAGGATTTCCATTTTATATATAGCTTCCTTGGTTGCTTTCATTTGTAATTTGCTTTTTAATGCTTTCTACCTTTTAAAATGCTCATTCATCTTTTGGTTCTGCATTTTTTTGTGTATAAATTTGGTAAACTAATAAGTAATTTTCATCAATATTAAAGTATAGTGGATAATTTTAGATATCAAATTCAGCTACTTTTTGATTTTGTCTGAAAATTTAAATAAGCACGGATATAATTAAAGTTTCTATGGATGTAAAGGCTAATAGTCTTTTTCCCCATTTACATGTTTGATATATCTTAGGTTAAGCAATCCTTTTAAAAGATTATAATTACACATAACTGAAGTATATCATCTGTCATTAATAAAAGCATAACCTGTTTTTATTGATTATATATGCCTGGATTGAAAATTTCCAAGAATTTCAGAAAGCCAGAATTTCCTAATAAACATGTTACTGCTATTTGAAAGAAAGTTTGACTTTGTCAGACAATCATGAATTCAGACAATCATGAAACTATTAGTGAGTCAGTGAACTATAAAATGTTACTATAGGGGCAAAAGGAACTAATTCTCTTAAACCCTTAAACACAGAGTATGTTTTGGTTTATGTTAATATTATATGTAATTCCCTTTTATAAACAATTAAAATAATGATCTTTTCTAAAGAGATCAGATACAACCTAAAGTCCTGTAAGAGTTAATTCATGAATAAATCAAATCATTTATGTTATCTCAGACTAATTGATTTGCTAATAAAAATGTTAGTAGTATGCCATTAACTAATGGTGGCATATCAACACTTTAACTTTCAAAGAAGTGAATCAATTTTGTTATTACACAACATAAGCCAGTCACATTTCTAGCGCTGCACAGAAAGCTTAATAATCTGATCCGATGCTGTTACAGAAAATGTCTTGAAGCATTGTTTGCTTACTTTTACAGAGTAAGTTTGAATGGTGTTATTAATGCCAGTTGTATCTTGAATTCATTTGCCTAATGTTGACCAAAATATTTCTCCCAAACTAAACTAAATTGCAGGCACTTTAAATGACTATTAAATCACTCTGTGGTCTATTAAAATAGTTTGACCATTTTTTAAAAAGAGTATCTCCCTTGATTTAAATAATTATTTTGTAATTACCTTATTTGTTGTTGAAACCAGTGAGATTGATTAAATACTTAGAAAGAGGAAAAAGGACCATCCCATTTCTAAATTAATTCCTCAGGAAATGAAGATTTAACAAGAGAGATGATTATCCTTTTCTATAATTCATCTTTGCATGCAAATTAATGTTAAAATTTAAATTTACTTTTCTTCTCCACAAGCTCAAATTATTTAAAAGTATTTTATTATTTGATATCTTACATAAACAAAATAACATGTAAGTGTGTATTTAAAAACTAGATACTATGATGTGACTTTACCTTTGAACTCTCTCCATCCTATCTCTTGATTCCTGGTAGAAGTAACTAATACACTGAATTTTTTTCTTTGATTCTCTTGATTTTTTTTCTAATTTTATCACTTGTTTTTGTCTAATTTTATTTCACATTGTAAGATATGTTCTGAGATTTTTTTTTTTTACTTAATGCTATGCTTCTCAAATCCATAAGTGTTTTGTGTAGTTATAGTTCATTTTCACTTGCTGTATATATATAGTATAACACTTTGTGAATAAACACATTTTAATCTGTTCTACTATTGATGGATATTTGCTTTGATTCTGATTTAAGATTTTTGTGTTCCTTTTTAAACATCTTATTATGTATGTTTATTTTATTACTCTTTACCTTTCTATACATATTGCAAGTAATAAATTTTCCTTTAAGTACTACTTCAAACAGCCTCTCCCAAGCTTCCTTATATGTAGTATTTTCATTATCATTCATTTTAAAGTATTTCTTAATTCCATTGTAATTGTTTAATTAGTATATTTCATAGAAGTTTTAGAATTTTAAATACTTTAAAATTTCCAAGCCTATGGGAATTTTAGATTATACTCTTTTAGTCAACTTTGAACTTAATTGTGTAGTAATTAGAGAAAATGGTCTACTCTTTGAAATGTGTTGACTCTTATCTTATGAAATAATATATTATCTATTTTAATAAATTTCCATATATCATTGAGAATAATATTCATTTTCTAATGGTTAGAAGCAAAATCCTATATACATTAAATTATTGTTATTCATTCTCTAAGTTTTGTCCGACTCTGCGATCCCATGGCCATAGCACACCAGGATATCCTTCACTATCTCCTGGAGTTTGTTCAGATTCATGTCCATTGAGTTGATGATGCTATCTAACCATCTCATTCTCTGCTGTCCTCTTCTCCTTTTGCCTTCAATCTTTCCCAGCATCAGGGTGTTTTTCAATGAGTCGCTCTTCGCGTCAGGTGGCCAAAGTGTTGGAGCTTCGGCTTCAGCATCAATCCTTCCAATGAATATTCAAGGTTGATTTCCTTTAGGATTAACTGGTTTGAACTCCTTGCTGTCCAAGGGACTCTCGAGAGTCTTCTCCAGCACTATAATTCAAAGACATCAGATTTTCGGTGCTCAGCTTTCTTTTTGGTCCAACTCTCACATCCCATACGTGACTGCTGAAAAAAACATAGCTTTGATGAGACAGAACCTTGTTGGCCAAGTGATGTCTATGCTTTTTAATATGCTGTCTAAATTGTCATAACTTTGCTTCCAAGGAGCAAGCATCTTCTATTTCATGGCTGCAGTCACCATCCACAGTGATTTTGGAGCCCAAGAAAATAAAATCTATCACTGCTTCCACTTTTTCCCCTTCTGTTTGCCATGAAGTGATGGGACCAGATGCCATGATCTTCGTTTTCTGAATGTTGAGTTTTGAGCCAGCTTTTTCACTCTCCTCTTTCACCCTCATTCAGAAGCTCTTTAGGGCCTCTCCAGTTTCTGCCATTGGAGTGGTATCATGTGCATACCTGAGGTTGTTGATATTTTTCCCAGCAATCTTGATTCCAGTTGTGATTCATCCAGTCTGGCATTAAGTTAAATAAGCAGGGTGACAATATACAGGCTTGTCATACTCCTTTCCCAGTTTGGAACCAGTTAGTTGTTTAAGATTCTAACTGTTGCTTCTTAACCTGCATACAGGTTTCGCAGGAGACAGGTAAGGGGGTTGGTATTCCCATCTCTTTAAGAATTTTCCACAGTTTATTGCGATCCACACAGTCAAAAGCTTTAGCATAGTCATTGAGGCAGAAGTAGATGTTTCTCTAGAATTTGTAATCCTGATTTACATGCTAATTTTGTTCAGTATTTTTAGTTCTAACCTTTAAACTATATGAATGTCAGGTTTTATTAGTATTATTTTTTCAATCAGCATGTGTCTGTCTTCACCTATATGTTTATCAATGTCACTATTTACCATTTCATTTACATCTCTGAATTTCTTTTGCTGTCCTACTTCTTTCAAGAGCATCTACTTTAGAAGTGCCTTGAGCAAAACCTATTGGTCGAAAATATACTCTGTTTTTATTTCTCTGACAATGTCTTTAAGTAATCATTCCTGAGAGCCTTCTGGTAGGCACACATCTAGGTCACCAGTTATCACTCTTTGAACATTTTCAATGTTTTAGTCCACTGTCTTGTTTTTTCTTCTTCCACTGAGGTGGGAGAATTCTGTTATCAGTTGAATTGTCATTCCCTCCTATGTGATCATCTTTTCTTTCTAGCTTCTTTAAATATTTTCTCTTTGCATTTTATCTGCTGCTTTCAGTCAAGTTTATTGGAATAAGAGCTTCTTTTTATTGTGAAATGCTTCCAGTACACATTTTTTCTTTTACCAATTTGAGGGATTAATAGCCTTTATTCTTCAAACATTGTGTCTTCATTTTTTTTCTTCTGCTGATTAGGAATGTGTTGGGCATGTATATTATTTTTTCCCTTTTAACACCTCTTTTAAGTTTTTCATCTTCTTGTGTCTCTATGCCATATGTAGTGTAATTTGATCTGTTCTAACATATATTCACTATTTCTTGAACCCTATGATTTATATTTTTCTTATAATAGTTATCTTTAAATCTTATTTGTTATTTTCACAATCACCTGTTGGTTGTTCTTATTTATAAATTTATATTTTATTTCTTAAAACACTCACATATATAAAGTTTTGAATATGAAAATCTCAATATTTGAAGTACTTTGTGATATAACATTGTTGTTTGTTGTTTCTTTGGACTCTCACTCATGATGGTCTTTTCTGTGTTTGAGACTTTATGAAATCACTTTTTTTTTTTCTTTCCTTCATTTTTATCTGAATTTATCTTTCTTTGTCTCTGTTGTCCCTGTTCTGCTCAAATTTATTCCACTCCTAGCAATTTCTTACCATCTGAGGTGTCCCATCTTGGGAGTCAGCACCAGCTTACCAGTTTCTCAAGGTCATAGAGTACCTGAGGGCGTGAACACTCAGACCTCGTGGTGAACCCTTTATGCTCACCTGCTGAACACTGGGCAAAGTCCCTCTTACTTTCAGCTGATGATCAAAAATTATTCTGTCTCACTTTTCAGAAAATACCTGTTGGCTGTAGGAGAGTTTCTTATTTTCAGGTTTCTCAGAATCCCCATTATTTCCTTATGCTTTCTCTTCTGGAAACACTGCTCCCTCTGGTTTTTTGACTGTCTGATTGTTCCCATCCACAAATATTTTAAGGTTAATTTCATTTTGTAGTAAATATTGCCTGTGGTTTTTGCTATCTGTTCTTATGGTGGAATTTGGAGGAGATTCAGTTGTATTGCTGTTATCTTCTCAAAAACCCCTGGATCAGTTATATTTTCATCCTACCATCCCTAACATAAAAAAGGATCTTAGCCCCTGCACTCCCACTTTGCTCCTTGCACACTCAGTTTTTGAGTTTCAGTTTTAATGTCATCGCTTGTCCTCAGGATGACCTCACCCTTCATGTGTCAGCAGGGTTTCTCCCCGGTTTCTAGGGCAGGAGGAGGGATTCTGTTTGGAGATTTTCTTTATGTCCTCTGCATCCAGCACTGCAACAAAAGATGTGCTTTCATAGTTGTTGTTGTTGTCTACCGTATTATCAGAAGTATTTGTGCCTAATAATATTTTTAATGTCGCCCACAAATCTCATTTTAACCAAGGTTCATGCCTTAATTTTCTCAATTAAAAAGTCAATAATCTGATAGTCTAGTTCTAGACAACTGTACAAAACTAAATCTGTTATTAAAATTGTAGAAAGCTTCACTCATAGAAGCCTCAATTTAATCTCCTTTCAAGCAAACCATCCTCATCCTCAGTTAATATATATAGACACAAACCTTTAAAAAAAGAAAACACACTTCCTTGTAGTATATGGATGAAAAGTTAATTCAGGATAAAATTATTGACTCCATTTTTTTTGTTGGATGCCCCTTGCTGAAATGGAATATTTTTAGAGATTGTTTGCTGGAATGGACTCTTATGGATACTAATATCAGTGTAGTTTTTCTTAAAAACAATTTAGAAATTAATACATGGTAGAAAAATATGAAAATCCTCATAGGGTAGTGGCTGATAACAGGGAAACTGGCTTTAGATGGAGTGAGTTCCCATCCTGACTTAAAAGTTTGGGTAAATTGTTTAACATCTTTGTACTCAGTAGCCTTATTTTTTGAATATCAATAATGGTATTAAAATTACCTCCTTGAAACTTTGGGAAGATTAAGTAAGATAGAGTTCACAAGTGATTTGTGTATAGTAAGTGATCATTAATTGCTGTCTGTGAGGATGATGATAATAATGGTGATAACAGTGATAAAAGGTTATTTCCCCAGTTAGAGACAGGCTTTGCTTATAAGCCTTTTGTGTCAAAATGGATTAAAAAAAAAGAGATACAATAATAATTTAAAAATCTCACTTATTTTGGTGTGGACTTAATGCAATCCCTGGAGAAGGGAATGGCAACCCACTCCAGTTTTCTTGCCTGGAGAATTCCATGGACAGAGGAGCCTGGTGGGCTACAGTCCATGGGGTGGCAAAGAGTCGGACACGACTGAGCGACTACTACTACTAATGCGATCCCACTTTTTTAGAACACAAGTGATAAAATTCATGGAGATTTTGTTCCAGGAGGAAAAAAAAAAAATGGAGCAGTTACTTTTGATAGAAGCCTTCTAAATAGGTACTAGCTGCTGGGCTCAGTCCCTCTGATCACTCCTTCTGCTAGACCCCAAAGAAAGTCCCAGGGTTTCCCAAGTGGAGCCAGTGGTAAAGAACCTGCCTGCTAATGCAGTAGACATAAGAGATATGGGTTCCATCCCCGCTGGATGGAGGGCGCAGCAACCCACTCCAGTACTCTTGCCTGGAGAATCCCATGGACAGAGGAGCCTGGCGGGCTACAGTCCATGGGGTCACAAAGAGTCGGCCACCACTGAAGGGACTTAGCATGGCACAGCAAAGAGAAAGTCAGTGTAGAAGGCGTAGTTGGTAAAATGTCTGTCACTGTCCATTATTAGTCTTCGGGTACCAACAATGTGGCCTCATTCATTTACTGGTGATGTTAAGTTGTTCTGACAGTGCCCTCAAGACAGTCATGTCTTGTCCTTAGAGTGACAGAACAGACACTCAGAAAGGATTGCACACATTTATTGAATACCCTTGGCTTCACTGTGCGTAGGGTTCCAAATGTGAACTGTCTCTGCATACTTTATTACTCCCTGCGGTCAATTCCAGGAATCTGTGGATATTGCTCAGTGTAGCAGTTAATTTTCTTTAAAACTCATGACCATTTAAAATAATAACATGTGTACAAGGAGCTAGTCACACCTGATAGCTAAAATAAACGGCCGTCAACTGTTACCTGGAACTGCTGTAGATTCTTAGGATGTCTTGAAAAAATATAAACTCTTAGAATATATTTTATCAAGCTCTTTACACAAAATCTAGCAAATCAATTGAGAAAATAATTTGAAGCTTTCAATAAGTCTGCAGACACAAGGTGATGCTGTGAATAAGGTAAAGTGAGAGGAGTGAAGAAGAATACAAAAAGCCATGGTAAGCTACTTTTGTGTCTGTGCTTCAGGGTGTCAGATGCTTACCTATGAGCATTTCTTGAAACTCTACACAAAGCAGAATAGACTGCCAGTAGAAATAAACAGTAACTGCTGGTACACACACATGCATTATTTAGGTAGTTTTTATTTATTTATCCTGTTTGCTAACAGTATGCAGAGCAGACTGGGCATTACACAGAAAAATTATCTGCAAAAATAACAAAAATACACAACAATATAATGCCATCAGTGTGTATCCTTCAACATTTTGCTTCTCTCCAAAATACAATCTCTTTTCTCCTTTTCACTTTTTTACCCACCACTACCCTCTCATGTTCAAGTGAAGAAGCTTTGCTTCTCCCAAGATTTATCACTCCATGTTCCTCCTTGACTCTGTCCTTTCTTGTCTCCCCTGATCTTGCTCCCTGAATCCTGCACTTTCATTTCTCACTTTGAAAGATCCTCTTCCTCCTGCTGACAAATATCTTTCGATGATTCCCTTGTATAAAATGTCTCTTACCCTTTCTGTTCCTGAAGCTCTTGTGCTTTTGTTCTGCTTTCATTTACAGCCACACTTCTGGACAAAGCTTCTCCATTGTTTGGAATATGATTAAATTAAAGTGGTTAGGCAAACAGAACAGGTATTACCCTTTGCTCTTCATTCCTGTTTCCAAAGACAGCTAGGTAACTCTTCTATTCATCCTCACCAAAGGAGAAGAGATTGTTGAAAGAGCAGAGAAATACACTTACGGAAACACTGCTTCATCTCTGCTCTGCACAAGTGCATGACTCATGTGTGAATTGACTCTGTCTGAGCCTTCTGGCAGATACTTGTTAAACAATATAATGCTAACAGCAATATAATGTTCTAGAATCAGAGAAGACTGAGTTTAGAAGGCCATTCTTGAGAGGTAGGATTGCTTAGTGGTGAACAGCACAGTCTCTGGAACCCAAAGTGGGTTGTTGAAGTCTGAATCCTGATTTCCCCACTTCCTAGCTCTGGAACCTTCTAGACTTTAATGATCCCTTCTGTAAAACAGGAATGATAATAGTACCTTCTCACAGATGTGCTGAGGAGGTGAAATGTGTTAGTATTCGTGCTTAGAACAAAGGAGGGCAGGTCACAGTGCTTTCTTTGTGAATTACATATAAATCTTCATTCAAACAGCTCTGACCCAGGCAGATTGGAGTTCATGGCCTAGCCCTGCCAGTCACTCACTTTATGCCCTTGGACAGTACTTAACCCCTCTCTGCTCTGTCTATACAGGAGATTTAAAATAAGAGAACCTATGCAGAGAAATGCTGTAGGGATTGAATATGCCAGTACATGTGAAATTGCTTAATAGGACCCAGGAGATGGTTTAAGCGTTAGAAAATATTAACTCTTACTGCCGTCATTAAAAGTGATGTCTCAACCCTCCCAGTTTTGTCCATTAACACAATGCATATCTCTTCTAAACTTTTCCAGATATCTTGCCCCCCTTGTCTTGCTTCATTCTAGATACTGAAATTTAACGACTGGCCAACACCGCAACTGAACTCATAGAAAAATTAACTTTTCATGATTCCCAGTTAATGAGTGCTTCTTAGGTTTTCCTCATTGCTGGGAATGGCACCACCATCTTTCTTCAATCTTAATAAAAACGATGTTTCCGCTTTTTGTATTCATCTCTTGCACTCACAGTATTGAATTCCATTTAACTCTACATACAAAGCCTCATTTACTCTCAACTACTTCAGTGGCTCCTAGTTGCAGAAATCACTGGTTTCTGGGTTGACTATGAAAATGTGTTCCCTATTTCTTTCTCTGAATCCATTCTCACATATTCTAGTTTTGTCATTTTTACTAAACACATCTAAGGTATTATTTTTCTCTTGAACAACTTTCACTTGCTGTGACATTATGTAGAGACAACTCAGCCTGACCTATAAAAACTTTGCACATGACAATCCCATCCAGCTTTTCCAGAAGTGGTTCTCCTACCCTCTTCAGTGTTCCCTATGCTCCTTGAATAGCCTCTTTCTTTTTTTGGATCTAGTCTTTCTTCATCTGATAGCCTTCACTTTAAGCTTACTATCTCTTTTAGTCAAAATCTCCTCTGTATGAAAGAGGTCGTTTCACGTTAGACTTCCTTTATAAAATAATTTTCTGATTACCCCTCCCATTAAAACAAGTCATTCCCTAAAATTTGCCCCCTGGCACATTTTGATACTTCTTTTATAATAATGACTCAAGTATTGAATATTTTATCCAAACCATCACTTGCCCAATGAGGGCACAAGTTATAAGATAAATGGGCTGTAGTGCCTTTCTCATTTTTTTTGTTTATTTGTTTGTTTGTTTTTATTCTGAGCAATGAAAATCACATGAATTGATCCTCCTTCAGTAAATTCCGGTTACTCTTAAGTTACTTACACAGAGATTGTGTCTCTAGGGCAACAGCCCTAGGGCTTGCTGCTTATCTTGTGTCTCTGTTCTCCATCTGGTTAGCCTGAGAAGTTGACTTGTGACTCAGTTCTTGCCACTTTCTATTACTTGTAGTTAGTTTACTCTGGGTCAGAATACCGATTTTTGGAAAGAGAATAAGATAAGGTTTTTATTCTATCCACATTTATTTCCCCGGGGGTAACAAATAGATCCAGAGAATAAGTGCTTTGGTTTAGTGTGCGCTACTATCTAAAAAAATAATATATGTTTTTCTTGTACAAGGACCTTGCACCATTTTAATTTTGTAAACATCTTTGATAGAAATTAGCAGATTTTTACTGCACAATTAAATATAATCATTATTTGATTCACCTAAGAATTCTGATATTTTTAAAAATATTATGTTACTTTAAAATATAACTTAATCATTTATACCATTATTTTATTTATAACTGCTAATAGGACAGTTTAAGGCCACTTAATCCAATATTTAACTGGGTTAAACCCCTATTTAAATATTTTTAAAAACTAATTAGGTTGAAACTTCAATAATTCATCATAAAAAATGCTAGTAGTTTTGTTTTCCCCCATTTTGTTCTTTTACATAGTAATATCTCTTCCCAAAGGTCACATTTCTGTCCTACTAGAGAAAATTTGCATACTAACCTACTTACCCCTTTTCTAACTATTTATGAATAGCAGTTATGCAAAATCTGAATAAATAATATAAAACTGACCCTCTTTCCAATCATTATAAGTGCTAAAAAATTGATATAAATATGTAAAGATTATTTAATTATGTTGTATTAGAATAATCTCCTACTTAAAATTACTGCCACATTATTCCACTATGTATCTTTTAAGTAGACTGCACAAAAGACCATGCAATATATGTAATGTACCTGAAGGGTCATTGTTTATGTCTGAGCTTTTGTTCAACTTTTAATGCCATGTCATTATCTTTCCAATCATCAGAAGTCAGCTAACAAAAGATGTGGACAGAGCATTTCCTCGTGATCTGCCATATGTGTATAAATTTATTTATCTAAAATTCCTTAAATTCCAAAAGCAATTGTGGTTTGGGAAGGTAGCTTTAGGAGTCAGAGGAGGACAGGCATGTTTGGGAGGATCACTGCAGGTCCTGCTTGCCACCACCAACCAGACTGCTGGCCTGCTGACCACAGGCCTGGCACAGCATCTGTTTCCTTCCCACTCTCTGTCCCAGTCAGGCAAGTTGCTTTATTTGTTAGAAAGTTCTTGTTCATAGAGATACTTTATAGATTGAGACCTTCTATCTCTTAAAAACCCCTAAATATAGTATCTCCTCTTTGGGAAATAGGTCATGAATTGATACATCTTTCTTTACTCTCTAGGAGAAGATTCTGAAGATGTACCAACTTCAAAGAAAGCTAAAGGTAAGATTGTTATCTTCAGTTCACTATGAGATTTCTCATCTGTAAAATTTTTTCTCTGTTTTATTTAACTATTCTGGTTCTCAGCTTTACCTAAGCAAAGTTTAGATGGTACACTTATCTGTAAACAGCTTTTGTACATTATTTGGAAAACATATAAGTATATATACATATATATACATATATACATATATATATATATATATATAACATGCTATACATATATATTATACATCTTATAATTATATATTTCTGTATATCTCTATATATTTAAGACTAATTGGACACTTGATTTATTTACAAGTAATTATTAAATAATTTGTAGGCCAATCAGGTTATAAGAGAAATATTTCAAAATCATCATTTCACAAATGTTGTTTGACAGTAGGAGGACCACGTAAATGTTCAAATATGATATTGACATGTGTTTATTAAGAAAAATTGAGATAACTTGCCTATATTAGCAACAATAGCATAAAGAAAAGATGGAAGGAAGGAGGAAGAGAGAGAGGGAGGGAAGACAGACCTCAAACCTCAGAAAAATTTTCTACAACCAGATACATGACCTTAGGCGAGTATTTCCAGGACTAAATTTATTCATCTGTATTGTAAGTTTTTCAACCAATTTAATGCATTTTTTTCCTGAAGGGTTTCCTGGCTTCCTAGTTTGGCTTGTTATATGATAGATATTTTCTATTCTACTTTCAGACTTGCCTATGGACAATAAGAGTTTGCCTAAGAGGTGCTCTTGTCATCAAAATGCAAGTTTTGTGGCAGTGTCTGGAATTAGTTAATAGTGTGGAAAACAGCACTTAAAGAAAAGACACAAGAAAATAGGTTGTTGATTCTTATGAGACAGTTTATACTTAAGATATTTTTGAATATTAAAATTTTGGGGTTTTTATAAAACAATTATTAAGAACAATTACTTAATTTTTTTTTTACTTCTTGAACATAACTTCTCAAACAACTTTATATACAAATCATTTGTAAATCTTTTTGAAATGAAATAAATTGTTATTGGAGACCAATAACTGTTTATATCAGTTTCACAAGTAATGATAGAACTACTGGTTCATGGATCACACTTTGAGAAGGAAGTTTTTTTTAACTCATTTAGAATTTGATGATATCTAAAACCTACTTCAGATGAAATACACACACATTCATATCTTAACATTTTATAGGTTTGTAAGAAAGTTTATCTGTGTACAGGGGTTCAAATTAATAGTGTCAATTTATCCTTCATTAGATAAACACATCGGAGAAGGCAATGGCACCCCACTCCAGTACTCTAGCCTGTAAAATCCCGTGGATGGAGGAGCCTGGTAGGCTGCGGTCCGTGGGGTCACTAAGAGTTGGACACGACTAAGCGACTTAGCTTTCACTTTTCACTTTCACTCATTGGAGAAGGAAATGGCAACCCACTCCAGTGTTCTTGCCTGGAGAATCCCAGAGACGGGGGAGCCTGGTGGGCTGATGTCTATGGGGTCACACAGAGTCGGACACGACTGAAATGACTTAGCAGCAGGAGAAGCAGCAGATAAACACATGGTGCATATCACTTCAGCAAAAACGTCCTTGAGTTGCCTGAGAAAAGGAAAGGATACAGGATACCAGCTCGCTGCTATTCTTTCCTGAGAACGATGACCATTAAAACTCATGTCTCACACAAGTTTAAAATTATTTTGATGAAAACATTTGTTTCATAGCAAGATTCCATCCTTACTATAACTCTGAGCATCAAAAACCTCTTCAAAGAAGGGAATGAGTGTCAAGCCAGCCCTCCATTAACATCCAACACATCAGGACCAGTTTCTATGAGAACAATTGCCTGTAGCATTTTCCATTCTTTTCTTTCATTGCCTTCTCTTCTGTTGCTGGCTCTTAACCTACTAAAGTTTGTAGTTAAAGACTGAACAGAATCTGAATAAGAACCTAGAACTTATTGTAAGGAGGGCGAATAGCTCCTGTTTCTTTCATATTGTGCACCTTTTAAGACATTTTTCACTTCCCTACATATTTGTATAATAACTATGAATGTACAAGGTAATTACTTTCATATTTTTGTATCCACTAGAAGAAGCTGAAGATGTATCTTCCACAAAGAAGCAGAAAAGTAAGTTTAAAAAAAAAAAAATGACTAAAACCACTAAGGAATTCTGTAGCTGGTACATATAAACTGAAAGTTTAGATTCTCTTAAGAAAACCAGCATTAGAAGAAAAAGATTTTCTTTTTCTTCACATACATGAAAAATAACATTAAAGTAGAACACTTATATTTCAAAGAGAAGTTCTGCACTTTTCATGTCAGTCAAGAGGCACATATTTGGAGGAATTACACAGTAATGACTGAAGTGGCATTTATTGCAAACCATTCTACACAGCTCTGATCCTGAACACTCTAACTGAATCTGTGCTTAAATGTGTGTTACTGTCTGCTTTATGAAAAGATATCTGAAGTGATATGCTGAAACTTTTTATCTCAAAAAGAAAAAAAAATGTAGAAATAGGTCTCAGCAATTCAATTGCTTAGAAACTCACTTCTAAGATTCAAAGTTCCTTTTAATTTTTCTTGATATATGGCAGGCTGTTAATATTCAATCTTTGGGATCGTTGATTTTATGATGCAATCAATATTCATATGCAGTTACAAAATTCAATGTCCTATTTTCTTATTATTCCAGCACTTCCAAATTAGACATATTTTCTTCAGGTGGTAAAGCAATACATCTTGAATTCACGTATGCATAAAAGTCATTGCGGCACAGACTAAAGGAAGCAATTTTTTAAATAAGTATAAGCAAAGTTTGCTTCACATAAGGCTTTTGAAATAAAAGTAGACATTTATCTGAGGAAATAATGTCAATAATGTTCTCTGAGTTCCATAATCTTTCTTAAATGTATTTCTGAAGGAAATTACAAAAATGACCTCTATAATCACAAACACTTCCTGTTATATTAATATATGTGAATCACTGAAAAAATATCAAGAGCCTACTATGTTTTAAGCACTATTTAGATGCAGCTACTGCAACAGATGAGAGATAACAAATTATAATCCTTCATATAATCAGGTTGTA
Source organism: Cervus canadensis (assembly GCF_019320065.1). Classification (NCBI taxonomy): domain Eukaryota; kingdom Metazoa; phylum Chordata; class Mammalia; order Artiodactyla; family Cervidae; genus Cervus; species Cervus canadensis. Next base: position 40,463,004 of record NC_057405.1, read on the forward strand.
TGAAATAAGAAACAAATAAGTAGTTTTAATACTTTTGGATATGGTTGCAAAATCCATAAAGTCAATCTAAGCATGTTTTGGATTTATATAGCAATGCTTTCCCACTTGTTCACCTACTTGTAACAATTTGTGGCTATTTCACATAATACTCAAAATCTCATATTTCATAAATAGATATTAATAAGATAGGTGGATTATATTGATGTCAGTTTCCTGGTTGGGATATTATAGTATCGTTCACTTTGCAAAGATGTTGCCATTGGTGAATGCTAGGTGACAGATACATGGGCTCTCTGCATCATTTCTTACAACTTCATGTGACTGTTCAGTGATCTCAAAATAAAAATTTTAATTAAAAAGAGGTAAAGAAAATAATTTCATTTTTTTAGTAAAAAACAAAAGTGTCAAATATTTTCAGTTCACTTGGGGGATTTACCATAGCAAAACAATATTTTCATCTTTCCATGAAGCAGTTCTATAGTTTGACATTCATGAGCCGTTTATATAACATCTAGAATGTGCAGCTACAATGATATTTTCACTCACAACCATTTGGCATCGATAAAATAAATGTCAGACAGTGCCTGTGAACGAGAAGGCTCAGCTGGTAGGTAGGTTGCTGCTGGTCTCTCCCCCTTTGAGGACTTGGGCTGCTGTTCCTCCTTCACGCAGGCCCAGCTTTGCTGCCTGCCTTCTCTCTAGCCTGTCCAACCCCTAACCCTAGACTCTCACAACCTTGGCGACGGTACAGGGGTGAGGGTTGTGTTACTGCCCTTCTTTGAGGCTAAAACAAAATAGAAAACAATTCTGGATAAGATAAAGAGGAAAGAAAAACTAAATTCAAGATTTCTCCAAAGCATTTTCATGAGTGAAAAAACTCAGTGATTAAAGTCAGCTGACATCATGGGTGATGAAATCAGAATAATCCCTTGTCATCTCCCTTAGCTTCTTTCTACCCACGCTTTGCTCTATTCTACTTCCTAAGCCCTTAGACTCATGTAGATTTAACTAGCTTCCCCCGCCCTATATTCCACATACTGCAAGCTGCAATTATCATTCTTTTTCCTGGCCAGCTGCAGGAAGTCTGTGGTTGGTTGACAGAATGCTGGCTGTTGCCAAGACTGTCTGTCTGTGGAACCCATGCCCATATGCATTGAATTAGACTGCCTCGCAATGCTTTACCTCTGTTCCTAATCACATTCTAGCTGTTTTAATAAATCATCATGCTCTCTTTCTCAGCCCCCATCAGCTTCTTCCAGTGTGTCTACTTGGATGGATACAATGGCTACGGATTTCAGTTTCCCGTCACTCCTGTGCACCACCCTGGAGAGAGCTCTGGCCAACCAAATTCTCCAGGACAGAAGCAGCAACGACAATAAGACCCATATGCACAGCCCTTGCAAATCGCTTTAGAACTTTGAAAATAGGATCTTTTGTTTGTCTACAATGACACAGGCAATTGAAATCATGTAGTCCAGGGGATTTGTTTGAAAATAGTTTACTCTTCTGCCTGGTGTAGAAAGGGTGAGCAAAGAGACTGAATGATAAGCAGGCAAGTTGGAGGGTCTGGGGCTCAAGAATCTGTCATTTGTTTGTTGCTGGGTGTGGGTGCTTATATTTTTCTATTTCCAGTCACTTTAAGGTTGTTCACAAGCTAATTTAAATTTTGCTTAATAATGATCTTTTAAACATAATTGACACAATTACAAAATGAAATTTCTGGCTTCAGTTAGATATTTACTTTTAAGTGAAAACACAGACTATACTTTAAGTTTAAAGGCTTTAGTAGCTTATACAAAAGCTGCTCTTTTGCTTCATGTAGGTATCTAAACTCAATTTACCCAATATGTTGATATTCAATAGTTTAATTTTATTTCTGTGTATATATATATATCTATTTTAGTTGTGACTCTTCTCTAAAAATGGGTAACAGTTTCACCAAAGAATGTTATAAGTTCTTTGTGATGCTCTTTTGGAGCTCAAAATATCTCTGAATTTTAGACATAATAAGATGGAGTGGAAAGGCTTGATGAATCTTATCCCTAAGATTTGTCTTGAATTACAATTAGGAAATTCACTCCAGTGAAAATAGGCCATCTAATTAGGCAAGTCTGGTGAATCATTTGTTTAAATATAAGCAAATGAGATGTAGACTAGCCAGATTTCTCCAGACTGTGCCCTAGTAAAATGTCACCTGGGTGAAGTTTTAAATCCGTCACCAAATTTGGGTGACAGATGCAAGAGGATTTTCATTTCACTTTAATAGGATCATTCTATGGAGTTAAATAGGTTTATTGCTCAAAACAAAAAAAATATGAATGTCATCGAAGTTGAAGGAACACATTTTAACCATTAAGTTCGCTGTGAGATATCTTACTTGTTTTTTAGGTAATTAGTTACCAGTGCTAATGAAATGAATAACAATCTTTAACTTATTTGATGATGCATCACTGGGGAAAACAACTCTACTTTTGCCATCCTTTGTCTCTCGGTGATATAAACACTTATGGTTTTTAACTACATTTTTCTATCAACAATAAAAGTCATGCCAGGGAATTCCCTGGCAGTTACAGTGGTTAGGATTCCGCACTTCCACTGCTGGGAGCACAGGTTTGATCCCTGGTTAGGGAACTAAGATCCTGCATGTCACGTGGTACAGTCTAAATAAATAAATGAATAAATGTCATGCCACTGTGACGTTTATTATGTTTACAGTAGCAATTTAACTTATGACACATTAACTCAGGAAGTAAACTGAATTACTCTTTCTGGCTTTTTAATCATCTTCAGCAAAGTCTGAAGGAGCCAGAGCCAATACTAGCCAAGTGATTTATTTTTAAGGACTGCAGATAAGTTCTTTAGGTCCAAGATGTAGAACACTGTTTCATTGGAATATCATTAGGCTAGGGCATCAGTAACATGTTAATTACTAATAACGAATTTTCAGTGACTTTTGTGAAAAGTTAGCCTTGGCCACAGGCTGGTGGACCTAACTTACACCACAAAAGCCAATGATATGATGAACCAAGATTAATGCCACTCCATATGGAGGGCTGCCTGGAAGTGTGTAACTTCAGTACCAATCAGAGGGTACCATCTTATAAAGCCTCTTCTTCTAACAGTGAAAACTTGTGGGTAGGACAGTGGATGAAGTTTATTGCTCAATTACTCCTCCAGCTTGTTCAATTTAATGACTAAAGGAATAGAGAGAAAGTATGATAGTTTTCTCAATTTCATAGAAAAGAATGGTTTATCTTTTCATTCAATGACTGTTGAGCACTTACTCTTTCTAAAGGCACTGTGTTAGGCACTGGGCCGTATAAGAAAAATACCAGAGATAATTCTGTTCCCAGTGCTATCCTGACACAATATGTGGCCTTGGAAAATTTGCTAAACATACTGAGCTTATTTTTCCCGTGTGTAAAATAGGGATTTCTGGACAAACAACCTTATACCTCACAGAGTACCGTGGAGACTGACAAAATATCTTCATATGGACATGATAAAAAAATGTCTAATTAAAATGACGCTTTTGAATGTGGTACTACTTGTTCCTCTGAGTGCTTTTCTACATTATATCATGGTCTCTTTCATTCTCATCATGAAAACTATTTGATGAAAAATAAAATATGACAGCTCCTTGTAATTAGACAAATCAATTATGCTGTAAACAATATTAACAATGTTGTTACGGTGTATCTGCTTGAAGTTACAATAAAATAGCACATGAAAATTGTTAACTAAATTCTCATCTGTTCATACAGTTCCATCAAATAAAGTATTTCTTGTCCTTTCATGTTTGTGCTTTACATTTTAAAATGAAAAGACAAATGGTTGGTTTAAAAGTCGTTGTCTTTAGTAGTTCACTCCTAGTTCATGTCATGTTGGTTATGAATGTGTAAGTAATTAATAATTGTTTTGGTTCTTCATTTTGTCTAATTGGTATGGGCTATTCATTCCAATTCTTTACTCTCACCTACACTTTACCTTCTCTTAATAGATGAAGATCTATAGAAGATAAATAATTATTTAAGGTTTTAAATTTATGTTTAGTTTTCATAAAGCCTGACAGTGGGGCCAGGCTTTTTTGAAATAATTCACATGAAAAGCACTGGTGTATTATTTCCTTCTGGTACAACCCTGTCAAAACTCTTCATGGGAATATTTTGGAAATGAGAACTGTATGTTGAGGGACTCAGATTATTTCTTTGAGTTAGTTTGCTGGAAAAAGCAATGAGAATAACCAATATTATTGCTGATAGAAAATTCAAGGACAACCTAGCCCAGTTGGCAATACAGAAAAAGAACCTAATCCTTATATAAATGCATAAATTTGCCCAAAGTAGCCAATTGCATCAAAGCCAGGCCTAGAACATTAGTCAGCTAGCTCCCAAATGCCTTTAACTTTGTCCTCAGGATACAGTTACAACTCTTAGCTAGTTTAATCCAGCATCTCAAAATTTATTTTTTAATTATAACCAGTGTTAGAAATGTAATCCTATGTGGAAAGACTTGCTTTTTTTCTACCTGAGACCCTAAAGGGACTCTAAGAGTTTCATTCATTTGCTTTAGAGATAAAGGAACTGAATCTCAGAGATGTTAGGTGACATGCCAAAGGGTCACATTGCTAACTAGTAATAGAAGTAGCCTGAGAACTGGGATCTTCTGTTTTCTAATCCACCGCATATAACCCACCCTGTGTGACGACGTGTTGAAGTCTCCACCATCAAAAACTACCTCTGTCATTTACACACTCATTAAGATGTAGAACCTCAGCCCAACTTTCTAGAAACGGGCTTCCTGACAACACTCTTTGCCCTATTCCTTTCAGGCCAATACTACAGCCGACTTGTACCTGCTCCCCTCATTAATTATGAAGTGAAGTGAGCTCAGTTGTGTCTGACTCTTTACAATCCCATGGAATTCTCCAGGCCAGAATACTGGAGTGGGTAGCCTATCCTTTCTCCAGGAGATCTTCCCAACCCAAGAATCGAACCGGGGTCTCCTGCATTGCAGGCAGATTCTTTACCAACTGAGCTGTCAGGGAAACCCTCATTAATCATACATGTCGACAAAACATTTAGAAATTACTGTGGATGCTTTCCTTTGTGTATAAAAATAGTTTTATCTTTCCACACTATTTAACTGTAAAAAAGTCATAAGTCACTGAAATACCCCAAATCTTTGCTCCAAGTAAGAAAAAAAAACTCTCTTTAATCTCAACACAACCAAAGATGTAGGTTAACAAAATAAGTAAGGAAAACAGATGCTTACAAAAACATATTTTTTTTTTTTTACAAAAACATATTTAGACTGTAAAGAAAAACTCAAATGATGAATTAGTGCATATTAATAAGTCATACAAATTTCATAAGAAGTGCATGTTAGTAAAGTAATAATAGCAATATATATAGGTTTATATATTTAATATTATATATATTATATATCCCAAACACCTTCAGTTCAGTTCAGTTCAGTTGCTCAGTTGTGTCCATTCTTTGCGACCCCATGAACTGCAGCACGCCAGGCCTCCCTGTCCATCACCAACTCCCAGGGTCCACCCAAACCCATGTCCATTGAGTCGGTGATGCCATCCAACCATCTCATCCTCTGTCGTCCCTTCTCCTCCTGCCCTCAATATTTCCAGCATCGGGGTCTTTTCCAATGAGTCAGCTCTTCGCATCAGGTGGCCAAAGTATTGGAGCCTCAGCTTCAACATCAGTCCTTCCAATGAACACCCAGGACTGATCTCCTTAAGGTGGACTGGTTGGATCTTCTTGCAGTCCAAGGGACTCTCAAGAGTCTTTTCCAACACCACAGCTCAAAAGCATCAATTCTTTGGCTCTCAGCTTTCTTTATAGCCCATAATATTCTAAATAAGTGACAACAGAATATTCTTCAAATCATTGAATCAGAACCCATAGAGCTTGTAAGATATCTGTGGAAAAGTAGTGCCTTGAATAGAAAGCTGAGATAGAACACCAGTTGACCCATGGACCCCAGACACCGCTGCAGCATCAAACATTTGTTAGAATATCTGAAGGTGTTACAGCAATGTAACTTAGTGAAGGCAGTGTCAAAGTAAATATTATTGCATCTTAAAACAATTGACATATGTCTATGCTTAGGAAGAACTCTCTCTCCCTCTCGTATTCAGAATTCAATGACAAGTCATTTGTATATATTTGATGCCATCATGGACAGAGTTGGGATGATTTGAATAGAGTTGTATTCTTTAAAAAGGAGGCAATGTTTCATAGAAAAACAAGACAACTCTCAATTCTACCAATTTTAAGAACAAATATAGTAAATAATTAATTCAAGTATTTTCATCTTTGGAACATCTATGCACGAAAAACTGTTTTTTCAAACTGAGAATATATTAACGTTGTTCGAATTCAAAATGACACTTTATAAAGGTGTACATAGGAAGTGTCCTCTCATCCCATTCTTCTTGCTTCAGTTTCCCATCCACTTCTTTACTTCCCATAGCTAATTACATTGATGGATTCTTGTGTGTCCTTCCTATGAAAATACAAATGTAAACTATGTTCTCATTTTGATACTTTTCTTACATAAACATTACATATCATAAACATTGTTTCATACTTTCATTTATTTATCACATGTATCTTGAATTATTTGTTTAAACGAATGCATACAGAGCTTCCTTATTACTACAGACAGATATAGACAGGTGTGTCTTATGCACACATCTCGAGTGGAGATCTGGAAGCCTCTATAAAACTACCACTTAGGTCAAGATACAGAATATTAATAGCACTGCAGAAGCCTCTTTCATATTTCATCTAGTTAATATCTCCCTGTGCTTGGTTGTGTACAACTCTTTGTGATCCCATGGAATGTAGCCACGAGGCTCCTTTGTCCATGGAATTTTGCAGGCAAGAATACAGGAGTGGGGTGCCATTTCCTTCTCCAGAGGATCTTCCCGAAACAGGGATCGAACCCACATCTCTTGTGTCTCCTGCATTGACAGGTGGGTTCTTAGTCACTAGTGCCACCTGGGAATATCCCCCGGATAACCACTAGTCTGACTTTATCATCCTGACTTTATCATCAAAGAAATGTCTTCACTGTTGTGACATTCATATAAATGAAATCATAAATTAGGTATCTTTATGTCATTATATAGGTAAGACACACTCAAATTGTTATTGTTTACATTCTAAAGAAGTAGTTTACCCTTTTTCATTGTCTTATAGCATTCATGTATGTATGCATTCTATTGTGGGTGGTAATTTGGACATCTCTAGTTTTTATCTATAAAAAGCAGCACTTCTGTAAATATTGTTAGTTTCTTATACTGCATAAATGTATGCATGTATGGGTGGGGGGTTTATAACTCAGAGGTGAATTGTTGGCTTATACAGAAGGCTTCCCTGGTGGCTCAGATGGGAAAGAATCTGCCTGCAATGCAGGAGACCTCGGTTCAATCCCTGAGTTGGGAAGATCCTCTGGAGGGCATGATAACCCACTCCAGTATTCTTGCCTGGAGAATCCCGTGGACAGAAGAGCCTGGGGAGCTATAGTCCATGGGGTCACAAAGAGTCAGACACAACTGAGCGACTATCATACACACAGTAGGTGAATCTACCTTTTTGGTAGAAAATTCCAAACAGTTTTCTAACTGGTAACAATTTGCCCTCCAGCAACAGAGTACAAAAGTTCTAGCTTCTCCAAATCCTTGCTTATACTTGCTATTGTCATTTTGTTAATTTTAACTTCTAGGGGCTATGTTGTCATACATCGTTACTCTTACACTTTGGATTTCTCTGATGACCAGTGAAGTTGAGAACTTTTAATATATTTACTGATCATTTGGAAATCCTCTTTTATGTAAAACTTGCTTAAACTTTGTGGACTTTTGTAAAAGAGATTTTCTCTCTTTTTTTTTTAAGCAATACCTTTGGCTTCACATAGATATATTTTTGAGTTTTCATATTTTCTTCGTTTCCAAGTTTTGCTGAGCATACAAGAGTTTGGATCTTTTCAGTTTGTTCATTTGTGTTGTCCTCTTTGTTGTTCCATGTCGTTTACAAGAGGTGTCTGACTCTTTGTGACCCCATGAAGTGTACAGTCCATGGAATTCTCCAGTCCAGAATACTGGAGTGGGTAGCCTTTCCCTTCTTCAGGGGATCTTTCAAGCCCAGGGATCGAACCCAGGTCTCCCGCATTGCAGGTGGATTCTTTACCAGCTGAGCCACAAGAGAAGCCCAAGAACACTGCAGTGGGTAGCCTGTCCCTTCTCCAGCAGATCTTCCCAAACCAGGAATGGAACTGGGATCTCCTGGATTGCAGGCCTATTCTTTACCAACTGAGCTATCAGGGAAGCCCTGATACAATGCATAGACTATTGTAATTATAATCATGTGTTCCTTTTCAAACTAAGTTTCTTTTGGCATGGATGAGGAAGTTATGCAAACTGTTTTGAGAGATGAAGAAATTTTCATTTATAACTGTTATTTTCTATAATTCTGAGGATGGTTAAACAAAGGTTTTCCAGTTGGTCATTTTGGATGAAAGTTTGGTACCTACATTTCAGATCTCTGGAAATAATGTTAACTTTTAATCTCATTATGAGTCATAAAAATATTTTAAAGAAATCAAAAAGTCATGATTCATATTATTAACACCCTCAGCTTTACAACTGTACCTTTGATGTAAAGCAGTCTTTACTTCTTAGTTCAAAGGAGTCTTTGCTTGAAATCGATGATAAATCCCATTCACATTCCATTTTATTCAGTTCCTTTAGAGCTTATAACCCTTTGTCTAGTAAGAAGAAAACTTATCTTATGTATGCCTAAAATGACTTAGTCAGACCACTTACCTCTGTAAAGTTGTTAAAAATGAAGTTGCTGAAAATGACTTTAATCCATGTTGATATCAATCCTACTGAAATTTGATATGATAAATCTAGTTACAGCATATCTTTTCATCATTACCTACAAATTTTAGGCTGTTGAGTGGGAATTGGCAAACGTTGTTTGTTTCATTGGTTATTTCTATTACTTTTTGCTACAACATTATGCTCAAACTGAATAAAAATAAAGCATATTTAGTGTGGTGATTGTTTAGAACAAATTTTAACAAATAATATAGACTGTGCTTTACAGTTTGTGTGAACCAGCAGAAATAGCACATTTTACATAAAATGGAATATATACTATAGAAAATAGGACCACAACATAGTTACATTTTCTGTAATTTAATTTCAGTGGTACCACCTTTAGTCAAGTAATGAGCAGCCTTTTGAAATAGAGAAAGACATCTTGAAACTGACTGAAAGATTTTTATTCTTTGGTTACCAGGCCAATTTTGGGGGACATAAAGATATTTCTCATGTATTTGATGGAATAAAACTCTAACTATATTAAAATAAAGAATCACACACTTTCTGTAGCAGATTGACAATAGAATATATCAGTAATTATTAATAGTCAAAGGATCAAGTTTCTAGCTGATAGTTAATGAGGAGGTAGATTTTTTTTATAAATGAAACATTAATTTGATAATGACAGGAATAACTTAATCTTTCAGAAATAATTGGTTATATTAAATTTTTAAGTGTATATTTAAGAAACTTGCTTATTATGTATTTCTTACTTTTAAAATAATACTGATTTGAAAAACAGTAAAGTCATTATGAATAGCTTTAAGTACCTAGGGAAAAAATATTGTGATTGTAGAAATTTTGAACTTCAAGAGATAAACCAGTAATTTGACAAGCAGGGTACTAAAGTCAGAGCAATTTATTGACTTGCCTAAAATCACAAGCTTGTTCCAAGCAGAACTGAAATGTGAAAAAAAAAAAAAGTGATGTGATTTTTAATAGTGTAGTTAGCACAATGAAAATCATGGGCTCTACCTAACTTTACTTTCCACAATCGGTTCAGTTCAGTTCAGTCACTCAGTCGTGTCCGACTCTTTGCGACCCCATGAACCGCAGCACGCCAGGCCTCCCTCTCCATCACCAATTCCCGGAGTCCAACCAAACCCATGTCCATTGAGTCGGTGATGCCATCCAACCATCTCAACCTCTGTCGTCCCCTTCTCCTCCTGCCCTCAATCTTTCCCAGCATCAGGGCCTTTTCCAATGAGTCAGCTCTTCGCATCAGGTGGCCAAAGTATTGGAGCCTCAGCTTCAACATCAGTCCTTCCAGTGAACACCCAGGACTGATCTCCTTTAGGATGGACTGGTTGAATCTCCTTGCAGTCCAAGGGACTCTCAAGAGTCTTCTCCAACACCACGGTTCAAAAGCATCAATTCTTCTGCGCTCAACTTTCTTTATAGTCCAATGCTCACATCCATACATGACCACTGAAAAAACCACAACCTTGACTAGATGGACCTTTTGTTGGCAAAGTAATGTCTCTGCTTTTTAATGTTCTGTCTAGGTTGGTCATAACTTTACTTCCAAGGAGTAAGCGTCTTTTAATTTCATGACTGCAATCACCATGGGCAGTGATTTTGGAACCTCGAAAAATAAAGTCAGCCACTGTTTCCACTATTTCCCCATCTATTTGCCATGAAGTGATGGGACCAGATGTCATGATCTTAGTTTTCTGAATGTTGAGCTTTAAGCCAACTTTTTCCCTCTCCTCTTTCACTTTCATCAAGAGGCTCTTTAGTTCTTCTTCACTTTCTGCCATAAGGGTGGTGTCATCTGCATATCTGAGGTTATTGATATTTCTCCCGGCAATCTTGATTCCAGCTTGTGCTTCCTCCAGCCCAGCGTTTCTCATGATGTACTCTGCAATAAGTAGGGTGACAATATACAGCCTTGGTGTACTCCTTTTCCTATTGCTTCCTGACCTGCATACAGATTTCTCAAGAGCTTGGAGAATTTTAAGCATTACTTTACTAGCATGTGAGGTGAGTGCAATTGTGTGGTAGTTTGAGCATTCTTTCAGATTGCCTTTCTTTGGGATTGGAATGAAAACTGACCTTTTCCAGTCCTGTGGCCATTGCTGTTTTCCACATTTGCTGGCATATGGAGTGCAGCACTTTCACAGCACCATATTTCAGGATTTGAAATAGCTCAACTGGAATTCCATTACCTCCACTAACTTTGTTCATAGTGATGCTTTCTAAGGCCCACTTGACTTCACATTCCAGGATGTCTGGCTCTAGGGGAGTGATCACACCATCATGATTATCTGGGTCATGAAGATCTTTTTTGTACAGTTCTGTGTATTCTTGCAACCTCTTCTTAATATCTTCTGCTTCTGTTAGGTCCATACCATTTCTGTCCTTTATTGAGCCCATCTTTGCATGAAATGTTCCCTTGGTATCTCTAATTTTCTTGAAGAGATCTCTAGTCTTTCCCATTCTATTGTTTTCCTCTATTTCTTTGCATTGATCGCTGAGGAAGGCTTTTTTATCTCTCCTTGCTATTCTTTGGAACTCTACATTGAAATGGATATATCTTTCCTTTTCTCCTATGCTTTTCACTTCCCTTCTTTTCACAGGTATTTGTAAGGCCTCCTCAGACAGCCATTTTGCTTTTTTGCATTTTTTTTTCTTGGGGATGGTCTTGATTCCTGTTTCCTGTACAGTGTCACAAACCTCCATCCATAGTTCATCAGGCTCTCTGTCTATCAGATCTAGTCCCTTAAATCTATTTCTCACTTCCACTGTATAATCATAAGGGATTTGATTTAGGTCATACCTGAATGGTCTAATGGTTTTCTCCAGTTTCTTCCATTTCAGTCTGAATTTGGCAATAAGGAGTTCATGATCTGAGCCACAGTCAGCTCCCAGTCTTGGTTTGCTGACTGTATAGAACTTCTCCACCTTTGGCTGCAAAAAATATAATCAATCTGATCTCATAAAATTTGTTATTAAGAACAATTATTTATGCTGTGTTTAAGATGTCCACTGCTGGGAACTCCCTGGCAGTACACTGTTTAGGACTTGGAACTTTCACTGCCATGGCCCGTTTGATCCCTGCTTGGGGACCTAAGATCATGCAAACTTTATGGAGTGGCCAAAAATAAATAAATAGATAAATAAATAAAACATTAAGATGTCCACTGCTTTCTAAAATTTCTTCAGTTTCTTCTGTTATATCTACTGTTCTGTTAATTAAATGATATGTTCTTTATTATACACTTGAAGACAAGGAACCTTGTAGAGTACTTTATTGGCCACAATTGTGCATTTTTCTTAAACAATATTTCAAATAGGAACCCTCAGCCTAGCAGCATTTTGCAGTAGACAAAGAGTGAGAGGATGATGGCCATGCCTATCTAATAATCCACTTGCGATGAAGCTTCATTTCACTGAAACTATTTCTGAAATCAGGTAAGGTATGTCAACATTAAGAAGATTAAGAATATGTACATTCTTTTATTTTTTAGTTTTTTGCAGCTTTTTTCCCCAATTGTTATTTTATATTGAAGTATAGTTAATTAACATTGTTGTTAGTTTCACGTGTATAGCAAAGTGATTCAGTTGTACATAAACATTTATCTATTTTTTCAAATTTTTTCCCAGTTAGATTATTACAGAATATTGAGCAGAGTTCCCTGTGCTATACAGTAGGTCCATGTTGGTTACCTATTTTAAATATAATAATGTGTATATGTCATACCCAAACTCACCATTTTTTCCACACTCCCATCCTTCTCCTTTGGTAACCATAAGTTTATTTTTTCAGTCTGTGAACCTGTTTCTGTTTTGTAAATAAGTTGATTCGTAACATTTTTTTTAACCACGTTTTTCTCTGGATGTATTCTGAGGAGTGGGGTTGCTGGATTACATGGTAGCTCTATGTACAGTTTTTTAAGGAACTTCCATACTGTTCTCCATAGTGGCCATATCAATTTACATTCCCACCAACATTGTAGGAGGGTTCCCTTTTCTCCACACCCCCTCCAGCATTTATTGTTTGTAGACTTTTTGATTATGGCCACTCTGACTAGTGTGGGGTGATAGCTTATTGTAGTTTTAATTTGCAGTTCTATACTAATCAGCAATGCTGAGAATCTTTCCATGTGCCTCTTGGACATCTGTATGTCTTCTTTGGAGAAATGTCTATTTAGGTCTTCTGCCCATTTTTGATTGGGTTGTTTATCTTTTTGATATTGAGCTATATATGTATGTATATATATATATTTTGGAGATTAATCCCTCAGTTGGTCGCATCATTTCCAAATGTTTTCTCCCATTTTGTAAGTTGTCTTTTCATTTTGTTTATGGTTTCCTTCGTTGTGCAAAAGCTTTGAGTTTAATTAGCTCCCGTTTATTGATTTTTGTTTTTATTTCCATTACTCTAGGAGATGGATCCAAAAGGATATTGCTTTGATTTTTGTCAGAGTGTTCTGCCTATGTGTTCTTCTGGGAGTTTATGGTTTTGATTAATTCTGAAAATTTTAGTCATTAGTTTTTGAAATATTTTACTGCTGTTCATTATTCTAAGACTCAATTGCAGATATGTTAGACCACTTGATTTTGTCTCCAACACCACTGCGGCTCTGCTCATCACTTTTAGGTCTTTTTATTACTATGCTTCCATTCGGAATTTTTCTATTGCTGTGCTTAAAATTCACTAATCTTTTCATCGACAATATGTAATGTGCTGATAAGCGCACAGTGATATTTCATTTCATATATTTTTAAATTCTTCTTTAAGTGTTCCTTTTTATTGTTTTTTATCTTTCACATTTTCTTTATCATTATACTAATTTTTTTAACCCTTTAGTATATTTAGGATAGCTATTTTAAAGTCCTTTTCTGCTAATTCCATGATTTCTGTCATTTCTGGATCTTTATCCATTGACTGATCTTCTAATATGGAACACATTTTTCTGATTCTTTGCATCTAATAAATTTAAATAATGCTGGTTATCTTTTAACCTTGTTGAGTTCTAGAAGTTTTGCCTTCCTTTAAAGGGTGTTCAATTTTTTTGTGGAAATAAATCAATTTATTTATGGTTCAGCTTTTCCCCTTAAAGCTTATTCTTAACTTTCATTATCCATTATTTTAGTCTTCTGCTGTGTGTAGTCCCCACTAAATGTCCTTGATGCTCAGTGAGGAGTCTCCATTCTAGTTGGTCAGAATGCAGTGAGAAAGCTCAAGGAACTGCTCAGGTTTACATGGCTCCAGGTGTTATTTACCCTGAATTATGGAAGCCCATTTAGATGGGGAAACAGTGGAAACAGTGGCTGACTTTATTTTGGGGGGCTCCAAAATGACTGCAGATGGTGACTGCAGCCGTGAAATTAAAAGACACTTACTCCTTGGAAGGAAAGTTATGACCAACCTAGACAGCATATTAAAAAGCAGAGACATTACTTTGCCAACAAAGGTCCATCTCGTCAAGGTTATAGTTTTTCCAGTGATCATTTATGGATGTGTGAGTTGGACTATAAAGAAAGCTGAGTGCAGAAGAACTGATGCTTTTGGAGAAGACTCTTGAGAGTTCCTTGGACTGCAAGAAGATCCAACCAGTCTATCCTAAGAGAGATCAATCCTGAGTGTCATCGGAAGGACTGATGTTGAAGCTGAAACTCCAATACTTGGGCCACCTGATGCGAAGAGCTGACTCATTGGAAAAGACCCTGATGCTGGGAAATATTGAAGGCAGAAGAAGAAGGGGGTGACAGAGGATGAGATGGTTGGATGGCATCACCGACTCAATGGGCATGAGTTTGATTGGACTCCGGGAGTTGGTGATGGAGAGGGAGGCCTGGCGTGCTGCAGTTCATGGGGTTGCGAAGAGTCAGACATGACTGAGCAACTGAACTGAACTGATTTAGATAAATATGCATCAGTATTCATCAACTGACTCCATACATATTATTGAAACTCTTTTTCTTTGTACTTCATCTTCTCTGACAGTCTACTCTGCAAAGTCCTGTCATTTCAGTCCAAATTTAACCTGTTCTCTTCTTCTTAGTGCAGCAAGCCTGCCGTATTCTTCTTGGGTTCCCCCTCAATCACCATTGTTCACAAAAATTCCTCCAGACAGAATAATGTGTTGATCACTGTTCTTATATCATGTGCTTCCTTCCTGTCATGAATCAGTGTTCTGCTAAGCTCGTTCTCCAATTTCCAAAGACAGTTACACCGTATGGTTACTCCAGTATGTTTGGAAATGGAAATACCAAAACCCCATTCACATTTTTTATAGAATGTCTATTTACACCACCAGCCCAGCCTCTGTAGATATAAATTTCTTTCATCATAGTCCTATGAAACCATTTCAGGAGGCAAATGATGTGGTTAATAGGATCATAGGAAGAAAGTGATATGAGGATTGAGTATAAGAAGATATGAGGACTAGGGGAAATGCCAAGGTACCTTGTTTCTCAGGCTGAGCCTATCCAAATCATTAAGGTATAAGAATAAAATAAGAGATAAAAATGGATTCTCATTCATACAACACCCCAAATTTTCCTGTGTGGTAAAACTAGGGCTAGAGATAAAACTCAAGGTAAATATATTAAAATATGCTTTATAAGAAAAAAGAAGAAATTTAGGAATAAAGTCATTTGATAACTATCTGTACCCTGAGATAAATTTATTGTTCATTAAAAATGTATTCAGTTAATATAAATAGCCTAATTAGAAAGTTTGTAGAAATTAGAATGCTGAATAAATATATAATGGCTTTTATTATAATTTACTGTGTAATAGAAGTTAAAAATAGCTGGTTCAAATATGAGATTTTGTGAAAAAACATTCTAAATGGTACAATTTTTTCAATAATTTCACTGTAATTTTAACCCTGAGATAATAAATTAAGTCATAAAGCCCTTTTATGGTTGCACATGAGGCAGGAGGTGCCCAGGGGGTGGGGTGGGGCAGAAATCATTTGATCAAATATCCAGAAGATTTTGTCAGATCAGAATCTAAAGATGAGGTTTTAGCTGCTCAAGGGTTTCCCAACATCCAGCATCATTTTTTCTCTTTCTCGGGACCAGGCCAAGGCTCATGCCTGTCCGCTCATCTGTTCTCGCAGCCACGTCTTCATGCTCTCAAACCCCGCTTCCTTTCCTGCCTCTGTATTCCACAATTATTGTTTCAACTTCAGCAAACTTGAAAGAGGAAAATGGTAAGGACATTTTCTCTCAGAGATAATTTGTATTTTTTTTTCCCCAGCGCTAAGGAATTAAGAACTCAGTCAAGAATGAAGCCCAGGAACAAGTTATTTTAATGCAGGCAACTTATCTGTGTCCCAAAAACAAAGTTGCCCTGGCAGCTTGCACTCAGCATCCTCCTGAAGTGACCTTGTCGCAGGGAAGCAGACCAGAGAATCTAGCAACCCTTCCCAATACAGTGCTCAAGAGTGTTTAAGCTTTGGCAGCATATAGAAATTCCAGATGTGAAAGACCAAAGGAATGTAGAAAGAGAGCAGCAAAAATATACATCCTTATTGGGCTTTATAGATGGTTCTCCAAAGATTAAGTATTCCAAAATGTCTTCCTTCAATGCTCTCCTATTTGGAGCAATGTATAGTAATCAAATGGAAACAGTGACAGACTTTATTTTCTTGGGCTCCAAAGTCACTTCAGATGGTGGCTGCAGCCATGAAAATACAAGACGCTTGCTCCTGAGAAGGAAAGCTGTGACAAACCTAGACAGCATATTAAAAAGCAGAGACATTACTTTGCCAACAAAGGTTCATCTAGTCAAAGCTATGGTTTTTGTCATGTACAGATGTGAGAGTTGGACCGTAAAGAAGGCTGAGCACCGAAGAATTCATGCTTTCGAATTGCGGTCCTGGCGAAGACTCTTGAGAGTCCCTTGGACTGCAAGGAGATCAAACCAGTCAATCCTAAAGGAAACCAACCCTGAATATTCACTGAAAGGACTGATGCTAAAGCTGAAGCTCCAGTACTTTGGCCACCTGATGCGAAGTGCCTACTCAAAAGAAAAGACCCCGATGCTAGGAAAGATCGAGGGCATGAGGAAAAGGGGGCAAAAGAGGATGAGATGGTTGGATGGCATCATGAACTCAATGGATATGAGTTTGAGCAAACTCTGGGAGATGGTAAAGGACAGGGAAGTCTGGCGTGCTTCAGTCCTTGGGGTTGCAAAGAGTCAGATACAGCCTTGCGACTGAACAATAGCAGCAATAGTAATCAGCTTTAGCTTTAGGTTAGAGTCGTTGTTCCCATCTCCTCAAGAATTCACATCCATCTGTCCTTTCAATCTTGGAGTCTCTGTGTCGCTTCTTAAACTTTTTCTCTCAACTTCTGGAGATGCTACATTCTCTTGTCTATGCTGCCCTTGCTAAAGCAGGTGCTTTCGTGAAGCATTTTCCTACTGATTTTTTTTTAAAGAAAAGATAATTTAATCAGCATGTGTAATTTTCCACTCCCTTGCAATTCATTGCCTCTGATGCCATCCCTGAAAACACCTTTCCCCCCACTTGGTTCAATTTCTGCAGAGCTATGGGGAAACTCTATTTTACTAATGATGAGGCAGATAAGTGGTTTGCTTAAATTAGCAAACACATCCAATTACACTGCAACCATTCTGAACTTAAAAAGAATTATCAGCACAGAAAAGATAAGGCCTTTTTCACTCTCTCTCTCTCTTTTTTCTTTTTCTTTTTTTTTTTTTTAGCTTTTACCCTTCTTTGGAGAAAATTTCATCTGTGCCAGAAAGTTCCCATCAAGAGGATTAATGGTTGACTGGTTAAAGTCAATTACTCTAAATAGAAAGCCAGCATAACAAGAGAGCTTGTGATTCAGTCTGTCTCTAAATTGGAAGGTTATAAAGTTGTAACCTAGACTGGTAGCTTTAACTATGAGAATTATGTCCCCAAGTAGCTAGCCTATTGCATTTACCTGTAAAAGCCAAACATTGTCTCTCTTTTTAAAGATACCATTACACGTTTCCCATGTTATTTTTATGTTACCCAGGAAATAAAAATTCAGAGATTATACACTGTAGGTCTTCCAATAAGAATCCTGGGTAACAATCTCACATCAATTCATTTTACAAATGTTTGATGAACATAAATTGTGTGATGGGTACAAGGCATGGTTGCTGAGGCTGATGATACCCAATGAGGAAGCTGCAGTTCCTACCTTTAAGCATTTGAGGACAAGGAGGAGAGATAGATCTGTAAATAAACTTAAAACACTGAAAATGGTCATGCACACTCAGTTGTAGGAGACTAGCAAGGATGTGCTAAATTCTGTCCTGTGTGGTATCAGTAGAAGGATTGGGAACATTTAAAGGAAGAACTGACAGTGGTAAGGTGGAAGACAAGGGAGTAGAAAGCAATTCAATGGAAAACAGAAAGTATCAGCAAAGGCTTGGGGTTGTGAAAATGTGTAATTTGATGACATGCTTAAGGAATAGCAAGAAACACTGTGTGGAAATTAGGGTGAGTGGTAAGAAACTGAGGCTCATAAAATAGTCAATCAAAAATAACACCAAGATGTCTGCTTTGGTAAATGAGTGTGGAACTCATGATGAAGAAATATTGATTACCAGCTAAATTTCAGAAAAAGACTACATAATATCATTCAGAATGTTTAACCAAGGAACCTATGATATCTATTGCCTGGTTATTCAAACTATGAACTTAAATGAGTACTAACATCACACCATAATCTCCTGAAATGAAGACAAATTAGTTGCTTTTGATTCTAAGTGATGGTTCCTTCCATAATTCCTGCACCTTGTAGATAATTTATCTTCATTTACTTCTTTCCAATGATATCTCATGGAAATTGTTTCTGAAGATCCAAACATTCACCTATTCCCACAAGAGCAGAAATGACTAGAAGAATGAAAAAAAAAGCAAATTTGCTAAGATGTGATTTATGTAAATTCTAGTTTCTCAAACACATTTCTGGGCCGTACTAATTTGGCAATGCTGCTATCTTACCCTAGTGGTTACTATTTTTTAGCTGAATAACTCAAAGCCCTAAATTTTCCATTATCTGGCTTAATAATTTCCAGATAAATCTTCAGAAGAAACTATTTGCAAAGATATTGATTCTCAAGCCAGAAATCTATCTGTGTCCACATGCTGTTTCTTATCACCATCCTTTCTTCCCAAGCTACTACTTCCCACACAGAATTCTAACAATTCTATCTTTCTGGTGTCCATCCACTTCTCTCCACCTCCATGTCTATTTCCTTAGCTCAAATTGCCTACATTCATCATCTGGTAACTATAGAAGTGCTCTACATGCTCTCTCTGCCTCCAGTCTTGTCCTTTCAATCTCTCAATCCATATTCCATACTGTCACCAAAGCTAATTCTTTCACTTGAAAGAATAATTTATCATTCTACTGCTGTTTCCCATTGGTGGCTTCCCATTGCCACTAGAATATAGTCTAAAGTCATCAGAGACCACCCTTCACTGTCTATGTTCAATCTTTACCTGCAGATTGATCTGTCCCAACTCCCTATAGCCATTCCCTTTTACTCTATATTTTTTTGCAAAGCTGGTATGTGTTTATGCTCCTTTTAGCATAGCCTGACACCCAACCTACATACTCCCCACATCCTCCTTTGCTTAACTCCTAATTACCCTTTAAGAATCAGTTTTATGTTAAATGTTCAAAGAAACCTTCTCTTATCCTCAAAAATAAATAACTTGACTCCCTATTATGGTTGGTCCTATATGGTCCCTGGATATGTTTCTCTCATTACAATTTTTTGAGGACTGGGACCATACCTTATTCATAAAAGTATATTTCCAGTGCCTGCCACAGTGATTGATACATAGTCCCAAAATATAATGAATTTTTTATAGTGACTTTGGACATAGTGTTTATTCATAGTGTATATTCATAGTGTTTATTACACACAGACATATCTGCAAAATTCTTCCTTATGAATCTGTCTCTCACTCAAACTCTGTTGTCCACAAACTTTGATTTTTGAGAAACAGTTCTGGTGGTAGGTATGATAAAGACTTTGGGATCTCTTAAAAACTAATAAAATACCACATATTGGAAGTTTTCAAAATTGTTTCAGCTCCACATACATAAACCTTTAACAAAATCTCCCATCACAACACTTAACTGTCCTGAATTGCTCCTGTGGCTCTCTCATACCTTCTGAGCAATTAGCCCTTCTTTCTTCTCAATTGTAAAAGATTCAGTCTCTGCTTCTTGGAAGTCAAGTTCATCTCTCTAGGTTGATTTGAGTACAAATCTTCACCCTTTTCCTAATCACTTTTCTTCCAGTTCTCAGAGGTCCACACTGTGGAAGTTTTCCAGCTAGGCAGAGTACTATGTTCTCTCCTGTGCAGATGGAGAAAAAATAATCAGGATTCCTTGGGCATTTCTGTAAGCCCACAAGGATTGGTATACCAATCTATACCACAATTGGTATAGAATCTGCCTGCAATGCAGGAGACCCCAGTTTGATTCCAGGGTCAGGAAGATCCCCTGGAGAAGGGATAGGCTAACCGCTCCAATATTCTTGGGCTTCTCTTGTGATTCAGCTGGTAAAGAATCTGCCTGCAATGCAGGAGACCTGTGTTTGATCTCTGGGTTGGTAATATGCCCTGGAGAAGGGAAAGGCTACCCACTCCAGTATTCTGGCCTGGAGAATTCATGGATAGTATAGTCCATGGGCTTGCAAAGAGTTGGACACACACGCACACACACAAAGAGTTGGATACAACTGAGCCACTTTCACTTTCATAAGGACATTCTAGCCCTGCCTAAATTATTAGATAAGATTAGATAAGTTTTAGATAAGATAGGCTTAGATAAGTAGATTAGATAGGTAATATAAGTAGATTAGATAAGTAAGATAAGCTTACTTGAGTTTTCTTTTCTTTTTCTTCATATTTAGCATAATTCTTATTATATTCAAACAGAAAATATACATAGCTATTTCTAAGCCTTATATACCTGCAAGTAAATCACTGATTTCTACTGAATTTTAAAAAGTTATTAAAAGCAAGTATCATCTAGAATCTCCGTGCAGTATCTTGCCTTGCATTCTATCACACAGGCATGGACCCAGCCTAACATATTGGGGGATCTCAACTTCCTGAGCTATTTGGGAGTGAGGATAAAATCAAGGCTAAGTAAGGATGGGATACTAAATGTCCACATGATCTGTGTGCTAAGTCACTTCAGTCATGTTCAACTCTTTTGTGACCCTGTGGACCATAGCCCACCAGGCTCCTCTGTCCATGGGATTCTCCAGGCAAGAATACTGGAGTGGGTTGCCATGCCCTCCTCCAGGGGATCTTCCTGACCCAAGGATAGAACCCTTGTCTCTTACCTCTCCTGTATTGGCAGGCACATTCTTTACCACTAGCACAACCTGGGAAGCCATTTAAATGCCCATGTCCTTGTCCAAAAACTGTTTCATGATTTGGGGCACTAGTATCTAACACAATCCAGTCTGCTGGGAAAAGAGTAATCAGAAATATTTGTGGCCAGAGGCAAATAACAGGAAGTCAATAGCAAGACTGGAACCGGAGTCCCTTGACTGTAGGGCTTTAGGCCAATTCACTGAGGCAAAAAAATGGGATCCAGGTCCCTATAAGCGGAGTTGCTAGGTGCCAGGAGTAGCATCATATTTTATTCTAATTGGGCCAGTTCTCCTGAAGGATTCATATTACCAAAGGTATGTGGAATATGCTAGGAGGATACCACTGTTACAGGGTAGATATTAGAGAAAACTAATTCGTAGGCCTAGGACAATGACAATAGTTCCAACTCTAATCACTATGATGCTGTAATGGGTTACAATGGGTCCCCTCCAAAATCTATGCTGAAGTCTTAAAACCTCACATTGTGACTTTTTTTTTTCCATTTATTTTTATTAGTTGGAGGCTAATTACTTTAGAAAAAATCCATGGCTGATTCATGTCAATGTATGACACTGTGACTTTATTTGGAAAGAAGAACTTTACAGAAGTGATCAAGTTGAAATGAGATCATTAGGTTGGATCCTAATCCGACATATCCGATGTCCTTATAAAATAAGAAATTAGGAACACAGAGACAGACAACGCAGAGTCTTGTGCACACATAGCTGAAGATGGACATCTATGCAACAAGGAGCAAATCTTCTCCTTACAGCCCTCAGAAAGAACCGATCCTGTGAGCAACCTTGATGTTGATTTTTTTTTTATTTATTTATTTTAAAATAAATTCAAGGATATTTACTTTACAGTGTTTTGCTGGTTTCTACCAAACATCAACATGAATCAGCCATAGGTTTACCTATGTCCCCTCCCACTTGATCATCCCACTCACTTCCCTCCTCATCCCACCCCTCTAGGGACTACTCAAGACCCGGTTTGAGTAGCCATCCTGATTTTGGACTTCTAGACTCCAGAACTACAACTCAAGAAGTTTCTGTGGTTTGAGTTGTTAGGAAAGTCCAAGCAAACTAAGTGCCTAGAATAAGATTCAGAATAAACCTTCTGTTTCAGTTTGATTTTGAATGATGCAAGCCCTAGTGGAACTGAACTTACACAGAAAAGGCATCTCTCTTTTAAAAAGTTTGGCTTGGACTTCCCTGGTGGTCCAGGGTTTAGGACTCCACCCTTTCACTGCACAGAGTGTGGGTCTATCCCTGGTCAGGGAATTAAAATCTCACATGCCAGGAGGCCAAAAATAAAAATAAATAAAAAGTTTTTCTTTGTTTTGGATATCATGCCTTGCAAAGTAATAACTTACCTGCCAAACCAATTGAGACAGTGTCTATTTATTTAAACACATGATTATTTTAATGATGACTTTTGTTGGGCCATATTTGTTTACATTTGAGGTAATGAGATATTCAGCATCCTTCATTATTCCAGTTTGTTTCATCTTGTTTTTGTTCTTTGTGGAACTTATCAGCATTCAACTTATGCTTGTTTATTTTCTCTTCACTAGGACATAAGCTTCATG
The DNA here is from genome assembly GCF_019320065.1 of Cervus canadensis. Classification (NCBI taxonomy): domain Eukaryota; kingdom Metazoa; phylum Chordata; class Mammalia; order Artiodactyla; family Cervidae; genus Cervus; species Cervus canadensis. Next base: position 40,485,868 of record NC_057405.1, read on the forward strand.
AGACAACGTATTTATTTTCTTTTCTGTTTCATATTGCAAACAGGGCCTAACACATAATAAGTACCCTATAAATGTGTGTTAAATTAATAAATACATTTATGGTTGCATTATAAACCTTTGAATGTGTTGCCCCATTGATATTAATTCAGAATCACACCAAATGATGTAAATATACCACATCCTTATTTTCCAGTTTCTAGAGATATGATGAGGCACATTGTAAAGACAATAAGTAAATAAATTATTAAAATTCTCTTAGACTAATAGTAGCAATGACAATCAAAGTAATAGCAAGGATTGTGAAATGGCTTTTCTTTTTTTTTGGTTATAGATTTTACTAGCATTGCCATTCTCTCAGCTACCCCTTCCTCATCACTTCAACAACTATTTTATGTGTGTTTAAATCATTATTCAGTGTTTATATTGTTATATCCATGAAAATGTTGTTTATAATTGAATGCTACATTTTACTATACCTACGCAACATTGATTACTTCTATTTCCTGCTGAGTTTTGTTTGTGTCTGTTTCTAATTCTTCTCCTACCTTCCAGCAAACTCTTAGTACAATTTCCAACAATGTCAATCACATTAGACCACCCATAAGTTACAATGGTTTTTTGCATTCATCCTGCCTGAGGACCTCTATTTTCTCTGCTGCTTGGTTGCCAGCATGAAATGTCCTTTGCTTCACCCTTGGCATTCTCTTTGCCTTTCCTCTAAGTTGAATTATCAGGTTTGTAAACCTCTTGTCTTTCTCTTTCTTTATTTATTCTCTAATTTTGCTGGAGCCTATATCCCAGTTATTTTGTCAGATTGTAAAAATGACAATAATAGCAACGGTATAGTGGTGATAGCCTTCAACTTGCATGCCCTTTGAGTCATTCCAAATGCACTGGTTGTGCTCCATGTCAGGTACGTAAGACAACATCCTGGACTTTCTTTTTTTGTTGTTTTTCTGGAAATCCCATGTGCTACTCTGCTCTGCTGATCTTCTCCTCTGGTGTTTTGTGGCTCTTTCTCTCTTGAGTATGGCCCTCTTTTGTTAAAGGATATCTTTAGCTACCTCATAGGCAAACAATACAGAAAGATCTATTTCTTGAAACTTGAATATCTGAAGATATTTGTGAGGGAGTGCCTATGGTCAGTATCCTTAATCACTTCCTCTGAAGTTATCAATTATTCCGGAGACTCTTCTTTCATCTGGGGGATAAAGTTCTGGCTGCCAGCATTTTGGGAGTTGAAAAAAAGGAAGAGAGCCAAGATGCAACATTGAGTATGTGTAAGTGCAATTAATGACCCCATTTTCCATGGGAAGCTGATGGCTTTAATCACTTCCATAGTTCCCCAGGACAAAGATTCTATGCCCTTTTCTACTGAGAAAATGACATTCCATTATTTGGCTAGCACTGGAGGGGAGCAGTCATCCCAAGACATGGAGTCTGCTAGGCATCTGAGCTCTAACACTCACTCAGATCGTCTACTTCCACTCAAGGGTTCACTCAAGTCTTCCTTACCTTCATATCCCTCCTATTCCGATTTCTGGAGTTATTTTGGGTGGGCATTTTCTGAGCCTTTTGAAATTTTTCAGAAAAAAAAATTTATGTTTTCTGTTTTTCCCTCCCTTGCTTAGGATTTGTTTTCTCAATTTTGTTAATTTCTTTCTTCTTTCATCTGCTTTCTAATTTCTAAAATTCTGTTGTTGTTTCTCCTCTATTTTTGGCTCAACATATTAAGCAACAAAAATTAAAGGACTTATTATAGTTTGATGGGGATTCCAGTCTCTGATGTATGTAATCAATATGCTTCTAACCTACAGGAATAACATTATCTTTGTCTTAATATAATTTCTATCTTTTTAACATTTGAATTAATAACACTGACATGCTCCAACTTCTTATGGTAAATATTATTGTTAATGACTATGATTATATGATGACAAATGTCTAAAAGAAAAATTAAGTACTCATTATTTTTTCATAGTTCTAAATGACTTGTGTGATTGTGATGTTGACAAACAACCAGACGACTAATTGAACATTTCACTCTTCATCTGGATATGTTGGTCTAAGTTAAAAGCAAGATTTGTTTTTCAAGTTCTTTGACCTTCACAAAAATAAGGGTGACTTATCAACCTTCTGATGCTTCTCTCTTCTCATCCCCAGAAGCCTGATAATTTCATCCCTTTACTATTAAACTCAACTCTTTATTTGCAGAAATAAATAACTGATAAAAAAATAAAAGTACTTAATAAAAGTGCTAGCCACTTAGATTTGCATTTAAAGGAAACCTATCAAAAAACACTTTAAAATCCAATAAAGATTAAGGATAGGTGGTGTTCTGAATGCAAAATTTTCTCTCCACTTCTGTAATTATGCCACACACATCAGTCTTCATAACGAAATATCTCTCAGTAAATATTATAGGACATTTACATCACAGGAGTACCTATGTGTGTCTTGGAGTGATAATGCTGCTCTTCTACACTTTTGAAAAATGTAGCTGGTTTTGAGTACTTCCCAGTGCAAACTCTTGCAAGAAAAGCTTAGGATGGAAACTTGAAGTCAGGGACTAAGGCTTTTCTTCATTTAGTCAGGAAGAGCTGAGTTTAATAGGAGGTTCTACTTTTCACCTGTTTACATAATAAAGATAAACATGTAGACTTGCTTGTTTACAGATGAGTGAGTTTATCTCTTTGAATGGTATGGGAGACATTACCCAGAAATAATGTATGAATTAATAAACTAATAATTAATGAAGTAATGTGGATATTAAATATGAATTAAAATGGTATGAAACAATTAATACTATCTTCTACTTTCACTGGGCATGCCAAGGATGTTGAGGGTGTCAGCATACTAACAAGCTCTGCTTTTGTTCCATCAACCACTTATATAGCTCATTTAAGTTCTTATTCTGCTTCTCTAAACTTATGTTGAAAATATAATCTTAGATTTTATTGATTTGGTCCAGGCTTTACCTTCTGTTTTTAAACATTTTGTCTGATATTCTAATTATAGTTGTTTTTGTCCCATATTCCATATTTCAACTGTTAACTCCCTTTGTGTTTATTTAGAACTTACTGAAATATGTTGTTTTTGTATAATCCAGAAAGCTGTATGCCCAAACTTAGTGCATATACAAGCAGATGTAGTGAAAATGAATGAAGTTGTGGGTAGTTTTCAAAATTCAAAGCAAATGTTTCATATTGCCTCTTAATTAGTTAATTATATAATGCCAACCACACTAATGCTGAAAAAGTATTGCTGTTTTTTCCTCTTCTTTCATTAGTTTTTAGAGAAATTATTTTCAATTAACATTGACTTCTGCCCCGTCTCTTTTGTTAATCCTTTAACTACAAATATATTAAAGGGGTTTGAGGCTTAATAAAAAAGACATAGGGTTCCTTTCATCTCCCAGGAAAAAAGTCAAGACCTCAGTACAACAGTAATTTTCACATATCACAAAAACTTAATATACACAATGAAAAATAATTTCTGCAAGAAGCTTAAAGGAGAAATGAGTGAAATGCAAATATCTCATTTGAATTCTTTCTTTGCCTTCTCCAAATTTACATTTTTAACATTTATTTTTTATGTGAGAGAAAATTACCATGAATCTTTAAGATATTAGGATCACCATTTTATAAACAGCATACATGCTGTGTGCTAAGTCGCTTCAGTTGTTTCTGATTCTAAATTTCAGATGGAAAATAAACTTATTAGAATATTCAAGAGAGCCCTGGAAGGTGGAGGAGTAAGAGAAATAATAGGGGATAAGACTTACCAGATATTACAACACACTATAAAGCCTCAATAATAAATCATTATGGTCTTATCCAGAGAGGGAGGGCTTTCTCCAGGCAGGAGGGAGGTTAGATGCCCACATCTTCACTACAACAACGTGAGCTTGTTGTTCCGTAATTGAAGTTGGCCCCAGGGCAGACCTACACTAGAAAACAGAGAAAAAATGAACAAGAATTTATCCCATGCTCTCTGGTTCATGGCAGTTTTTTGTCCCCTAGACCTTAGGCCAGAAAGAAAATCTTAAAGTTTGCTATGTGCACATGCTACATAATTCCCCACTTCAGTCTACCCTTGGGTCAAATCCAGAAGATAAAAAAGGGGGAAAATGTACAAACAAAAAACTGTTCACTGTCATACTGGTTATTCTTCAAGCTTTGCCTTCTTGCTACTATCTATCTGCAATGGATTACTTTCCAAACTCCAGGCTGCATTTTATTTATTCCCCAGAATTTTAAATTGCAATCAGAGAGAGAAATAGCATGCCGCAGGATTCATCCATCCTGGTTGGAACCAGAAATCCAGATTTTTTGTTCTTTAACAACAAAGCCGTTCCTCGCTAAATAGATAGATCAGTTCTAAAGTAAAAGGGTCATTAGAGGCCCTAGCTTTAACTTCAAATTCTTAGACTTTTTTCCCTAAATTATATATATATATATATATATATACAGACATATATATATATATATATACATATATGTGTATATATATATAGCCTATCTATCCAAATTACATGAAAAGCCAAACCTCAATTTTACATGAAAATTAAAATGTTAAATAATTGATTTCATATTCTGCTTCTTTGCTCACTAAGGAGAGTTTGGGTATAACTTATCTTCCCTTGTATAACTCCTTCACCTTTACATCAGGTTTTTAAGGGTGTACTTACTTTCAAGAGGTAATTAAGGTTCTAGGGAGGATACAAATTTCTTCAAGTATCTTATAATATAAAAAGTCTAAACTCTACATTTGGTATTTCTTACATAGTTATACTTTACACTAAAAGGAAGGGAATATATTGATTTTTGTCATCATATTGATATTTTATCCTTGTCCAAGAGGGCAACACTGATACACTTTCCAGGTTGAATACTTAAGAAATAAACAATTCTGCCAGAGGATATTGCCTGGCTGGACCATAGAGTTTTACAGTATATTGAAGGTAATAGGTAGTTATAACACATTTCCAGAGAAGCTGAGAACTTCTTAAACATAGTTAAATAATTTAATTAAAATGAAATGATACATGTAATATATTTGATAATTTACAAAGTACCATAGCAGCCTTAGTTATTATTTTTATCTGATGGATTTAAAATTAAGCCTCTGCTTTAAAGCCCATGCTCCTTCCATTTCATCACACTCCTTTTTTATGTTTGCTTGTTATCTGAATTCCCTTCCTCAGACTTGATTCCTCTAATTCACAGGCAGAACAGTGCCCATACCTTGCTTTAAACATTTTAATCACCCTTCACAATCAACAAACCAAGTTTGAAGGTCAGTATTATATAAATGATGCATCATCATTTGCAGTCAAACATATGCCTCTTGGTCTCTAGACATTGAAAATAATAGCAGTTCCCAGTATATCATGTGCTCGTTCAAACCTCTTGAGTTGTCACATCCTGTTTCTTTGTCTATCTGATTTTTCTGGCGAGCCATTATTTAGCCTTGAAGATGCATCTGTCATGTCTTTCTTGATGATCCCATAAAAAGCTAGGAAATACCACTTTCCGTCCTTTTCACAAGGCATAATTGTGTTTTTAGCAGAAAATACATGCTATTCTAATTATATACTTTTCTAAAGACTTTCCTGGCACAAAGTAATCATTCAAATCATGTTAACTGGATGATGTAGGAAGGAGGAAAAGAAGGAAGGGAGAAAGGAAGGTAAGAAGGAAGGAAGAGAGAAAGAAAGAAGGAAGGGAGGAAGGGAGATAGGGAGAGAGAGAAGGAGAAGGAAAGAAAATGACTCATGAGCAACAAGAGTACATGAACCAGGAAGGCTGTATGCTTAAAATGCTCGACAGTCTGCTCCTTTATTTCATTCTACTGTAAAGCAACAGAAGAGTAAAACTTCTGTGTTAAAAGGATTCTGTTGTGTTTCTAAATTTGACGCACTAGATTCTGTGAGCACTGAAGAAGACCCCCCCCCCAAAAAAATGCATTCTTGCCAGCAGTGATTGTCATCATTATGAAATTTTATTTTCATAATAAAATCAAGAACCTGTCTTGGCATTGCAGCAGTCATCCCAGAACTGTGACACCTGTCTTAGCTGGGAGTTTTAAAGGCCACATGCTTCACAATCACTTTGCATTTGCTCTCATGATAAATGTTTTAAGTGGCTTCTACTACACTAAGCATCTTTGAAGCAGGCCAAGAAAAGACCAGACTTAATATATCAGAATTTTTAAGAGTCAATGTTAGGTGATTGTTTTGTTCTAGCTTATTTCATTTGGGGAGCAGAAATGATTAATGAGCATATTCTTCATGTATTTTCTTCTAAGACAACCTGCCAGTTTTATTTTTTATACCACTATATGACTATACATTCCTCAATGCAGTGATTGTTAAAAATTGTAATGCTGAAAATTTAAATCATCATTGTGTAAATATTACTGTGAAATAGTTAGGTAAAAAAAATCTTCTAAGGTAAAGAAGTGACCTCAATCCTTGAGTCCTGCCATGATTTCTATACCTCTAGAAGTGGAAGGGCTTATCCGTGTTGGTCCCCAGCTCCATCTTCATGGATTGTGTAGCCTGAGAATGGTGGTCACCATCATCTATCAACAATTCTCAATCTCTCCAGGTCCCTGGGATGATATTATTTCTAATGTCCCATGTTGTCCTGTTAAATCAAAGTAACATATATTTATTTTATTGCTGTTGTTCAGTCACTCAGTTGACTCACAGTGAATTCTAGGCTTTTATATTATTCTGACTTACTTGTGGCATCTAGTTTTTACTAGATGTCAATATAGCAATGTGGAAAGATAGCAATAATAACTGATGCAGTATTTCCCTTGATCCTTTTTGGATTAAATCTGTTTTTCTTTCTTTTGATAAATAAATAGATATGATATGCAATATATAGATATGATATATATATATATATAATACATTAAGTCATGCTGCATTTCTGTAATCCTTACAGAAGTGTGACATTTGTCTCAGCTGAGAAAGTTCAATAACATGAAGTCACATGTCTTACAATAAATAATCTTATATTTTTATCTAGATAGATGAGATACTGATAAATTTTGAGTAATTTAATCTCTCAAATTTCTTTCTTTCCATGTAAAAACTGCAATCTAATTCAAGATTTTATATCTACATGTTATATATTCAACATTATACATGCTGTATACTCAACATTTTATGTATAGATATAGACATAGATGATATAAATATAGGTAGACCAAGACAGAGACAAAAAGACAGAGATCTATTTATATGTACATGTGTTTTCACTTTATTTAAGAGAGGTTTGGGTGTATTGGGATGCTTTGGGAATTATTTGATAGGGAGGAAACAAAGTAATAAGGGGGAATAAAACTGCAAAAGTAATGTATTTAAATTTAGTGAGAAGGGATGGGGCCTACAACCAAGTGGAAGGTCAGGTGTAGAAAAGTGCAGGAAGAATTTATCCTTTGCAATACTTTGTCCCTTGATATTTCTATTGTCTTTTGAGATGAGGTGAGATCAGTAACTGTACATGAAAAGGGTGAATGAGAAGCTAGGGTGAGGAAGTTAGAGGAGAAAGGGTAAAATTACTATATCAGAATGCAGCAAAATGAACTAACCAGAAAATTGTAGGATTTTAGTGCCAAGGGCTACCTGAAATCTGAAAGAGATGGGAGTATCAGACCATCTGACCTGCCTCTTGAGAAATCTTTAAGCAGGTCAGGAAGCAACAGTTAGAACTGGACATGGAACAGCAAACAAACTGGTTTCAAATAGGAAAAGGAGTATGTCAAGGCTGTATATTGTCACCCTGCTTATTTAACTTATATGCAGAGTACATCATGAGAAACGCTGGGCTGGAAGAAGTACAAGCTGGAATCAAGATTGCTGGGAGAAATATCAATAACCTCAGACATGCAGATGACACCACCCTTATGGCAGAAAGTGAAGAAGAACTAGAGCCTCTTGATGAACGTGAAAGAGGAGAGTGAAAAAGTTGGCTTAAAACTCAACATTCAGAAAACTAAGATCATGGCATCTGGTCCCATCACTTCATGGCAAATAGATGGGAAAACAGTGAGAGACTTTATTTTGGGGGGCTCCAAAATCACTGCAGATGGTGACTGCAGCCATGAAATTAAAAGATGCTTACTCCTTGGAAGAAAAGTTATGATCAACCTAGATAGCAAGTTAAAAAGCAGAGACATTACTTTGTCAACAAAGGTCCATCTAGTCAAAGCTATGTTTTTTCCAGTGGTCATGTATGGATGTGAGAGTTGGACAATAAAGAAAGCTGAGCGAAGAAGAATTGATGATTTTGAACTGTGGTGTTGGAGAAGACTCTTGAGAGTCCCTTGGACTGCAAGGAGATCCAACCAGTCCATCCTAAAGTAGATGAGTCCTGAGTGCTCATTGGCAGGACTGATGTTGAAGCTGAGGCTCCAATACTTTGGCCACCTGATTCGAAGAGCTGACTCATTTGAAAAGACCCTGATGCTGGAAAAGATTGAGGGCAGGAGGAGAAGGGGACGACAGAGGATGAGAAGGTGGACGGCATCACCGACTCAATGGACGTGGGTTTGGATAAACTCAGGGAGTTGGTGATGGACAGTGAGGCCTGGCATGCTGCCATCCATGGGGTCACAAAGAGTCGGACATGACAGAGTTACTGAACTGAACTGAACTACCTGAAATCTTTGGTTATACATTTAAATTAGAAGTGGTCGACTAGGTTTGTCTTTTTCAATCATGGAAATTTGATCCAGGAAATAATTGGATAAAAGCATGAATGATATTTTGTCAAAGGAGTGTAAAATGGACAGAGAAAAATAAGTGGAAATAGGAGAATGATTCCAGCAATGGACCATTATCACTAATCATGGGTTTCTGGTGGTCATGGAGGTTACTTAGGCTATTCACTGCTGGGCAGATTTGGACACTTCACACATATTTGTTGAAATCTAAGTGAACAGAATCTAAGACAGAAAGTGTGGGGAAATGATGATAAAAGTGTGGTGATAGAAAATGAGAATTGTTAACAGCAATGAATGAGAGGTCCTGATAGGAGTGAAGCATCAAAGTGGGCATAGAATAAGATAACTGAAAGCAGTGCAAATCTAAGTGAGGGATGTTTGAAATAACAAGTTTGAATGTCGTATGTTAGTTGTTGACAATGACCAGGAGAGAAGGATACTGAAATGGAATGCTAGGGTATAAGTGCACACACTAACACACACACACGTGTATATATATGTACTTATGTATGTATATATATACGTAGTCTATATATCATCTTTAGAATATAATGTTATATAATATATGGTATGTCCTCCATGTTTTTTTAAACTTTATTTTTTAAGTTTTGGCTGTGCTGGATGTTTTCGTCACTGCGCAGACTTTTCTCTACTTGTCGCCAGTGTTGCTTATTTCAGTGGCTTCTCTTGTTGCAGAGCATCGGCTTGAGGGCCCGGGGGCTTCCGTAGCTGAGGCACATGGACTCACTATTTGCAGCTCCTTGGCTGTAGAACACAGGCTCAGTAGTTGGGGCACACAGGCTTAGTTGCTCCATGGCGTGTACGATCTTCTCAGATCAGGAATCGAACCCATGTCTCCTGCACTGGCAGGAAGGTTCTTCACCACTGAGCCACCAGGGAAGCCCTCCTCCATGTTGTTGTTTTTTTTTTAATTCACCAAGAATAGTGACAGGAGATGGGCTTCCATGGTGGTCCAATGGTTGGGAATCCGCTTTGCAATGCCGGGAACACTGGTTCAATCCCTGGTCCAGGAAGATCCCACATGCCACAGGGCGACTGAGCCCGTACACCACAGCAACCTGAGCCCATGCACCACAATTCCTGAAGCCCGCACACCTAGAGCGCTTGCTCTGCAACAAGAGAAACCATGCAATGAGAAGCCCGCGCCCAGCAAGTAGAGAGTAGCCAGCGCCTACCACAACTAGAGAGAGCCCACACACAGCAATGAAGACCCAGAACAGCTGCGGGTTTATTTGTTAGTTGTTTTTAATTTAAAAAATGTTAAGGAAGAATGATGAAGGGAGAGATGATGCAGTAACAAGACAGTGACCAGATCCCCAGTTTTTCAGTTAATAAGAAGGCGTGTCAGGAGGAAATGTCTGGTAGGTTGGCAGGTGATTCCTCCTGATGGCCTATACATCAAAATATATGAGGGCTTTGAGGAGCAAGAATTATTCATTCTACTCTTAGGGTTTCTGGTACATAGAACATGGGAGAAAAATTTGACACACTTCAATTGTCCAGAGAGGCTTCTGGACAAGCAGTGTTGTTAGTAGACAGGGAATAGATGAGTACCAGGGAAACACCATGAAAAGAAGGTGAATTTATGGAGGAATTCCAGAGAGACAAAAATCTCAAGTGTAGGGTATCAGGGGAAAGGAGATCTTAAAATGTACAGGACTTTGTGTGGATAAAAAATCTGGTGATGATAGATAAAGGTGGTCAGGAGCCACATAAGGCAAGGTGAACTTGTTCCTGATGGTCTTTTAGAGTAAGGCGGATAATCATTCTGTAATAATTGCATCTTCTGTGTTAAGCCTGGTCTTTTATTTCATTTGGTGTTGGCAGTATTCCTGCCATCTCCATTATTGGAACAAAAGATTCTGCAGGGCTGATCTGTGTCTGGTTCAGCTTTTTACGTTACATTTCAATACACATAATAGGTACTCACTAAAGTTTTGTTTAATGAGAACATGACTGAGTCAGTCATTCTGAACATTTTTCCACAAAGAAACTGTGCTGAATGCTGTTCTTCAGTCACATTAGCTATAGGAAAGTAAGCATACATTAGGGACAGGATATGAATTGGATTTAAGTTTGATTTTTTAAAATAGTATCTAACATTAAAAATACAATAGGATTAAACATATGTAAGTAAATTGACTGTCACTTGAGATGGTCAGTATGTTGATATAGCAGTTTTTCTGTGATTAAGCAAAAAGTTCAGGGACTGAGTTACAACCACTTAACCAGCTTGTAAAGAAGAATGAAATGCTTAACTTCACTCTCCATTTCTTTATCTAAACATGTAGACACTAACAAAAACCATCTTATGAGATTGTTGCCGGGATTAAATTAGAAATACTTATAAAACATTTAGCACAGTACTAGCACAGATTAAGTAATCAGTAAGGTTTAGATTTACTTTTGTTATGAAGGTCAACATTAACTAATTGGACTGTAATTCTTCATGTTACTGAGTACACTACTAATAATACACCAGGCAAGAATCAGAACCATCTCCTCAGTATTGTTTGGCTCATGGCTCAGTGGGTCAACTATATAATCTCACACAAACATGTAATATGTTACCATGTGTGCTGAGTTGTTTAGGCGTGTTCGACTCTTTGCAGTCCATAGACTGTAGGCTCTTCTGCCCATGGAATTTTCCAGGCCAGAATACTACAGTGGGTTGCCATTCCCTACTCAGGGTATCTTCCTGACCCAGGGATCAAACCCACATCTCTTGAGTCTCCTACATTGGCAAGTGGGTTCTTTACCACTAGTACCTCCTGGGAAGCTAATACATTACCATAACATAATACTAAATTACATAGCTTTAGCTCTTATTGCATAGTTTGGATGCTTCTTGAATAACTTTTTTATTTTGATACAGAACACGAGTAACATTAATAATGTTAGAATGTGAAACAAATATTTCCTTACTCATATTTAAAGTTTCTGGATCACTTTTAGAGAGAAGTATCCTATGGCAGCAAAGTAAATTGGTAAAATGAATTGCTATTCCTTGCTACATATCTTCATGATGAAGGATTTTCTTATTACTAGGAAATAATTTTTCTGCCTAGGACTAACAAGACTACAACTATTATCCATAACCAAAAATTTCATAACTTCATCTGTACAAGCGGCTTCATTCATCCTTCTCCTTCACAATGTAATTTAGAATACACACGCATACAGTAGACATATATACTATGTGTGTACACGTGTACAAGGCATAGCCTTAAGTTTTACTGTGATAGAACCAAGGAACTGATCTGAATCATAGTTCTGTAGGTTCCACCCACTAGAACTGAGGTCATGGGGCCTGTGTCATGCACAGAAGACTCACAGAACAGATGGGTTTTGGAATCTTGATAACAATCTCCTTCAGAAGCACTTCTCCTTGAGTTTGTCTTTGGGACGTTTCACTGACTAGGCATATATCTCCACCAGGAGCCATTGAGTGTTGACATTTTTTTTTTTTTTTGGATCTGCCTCTTCAGTTATGTCTGACTCTTTGCAACCTCATGGACTGTAGCCCACCAGGCTCCTCTGTCCATAGGATTTTCCAGGAAATGGAGTGAGTAGCCATTTCCTCCTCCAGGGGGTCTTCCTGACCCAGGGATTGAACCCGTTTCCTGCATTTAGGCGGATTCTTTACTGCTGAGCCTCCAGGGAATCTCTTATTGTGATTATTATTATTGCTGATAACAACAGATCCGGGTAGGAGATATGAAGGTGCAGAACTTTGATTTTTATTACTGTTTTACAGACTAAATTTGTAAAGTGATGTAGTTCAACATAAAGATTATAAGCTTTTCAATCTGAAGGGAAAGAAAATTACTTATAAAAATGGTAGTGACCATTGATGAAGTCAAACTTTTCAATAACACAGGAAAACTCTAGGGTCTGTTAGATAGGAAACAGTAAATGTTCTTTGAAAAATGAGAGAACAGCTCCAAGTTTTCATTTAGGCCCTTGTTGGTGATTCATTCTTAGATGTTGTATATGAATTTCTTTGAGATAGGAAAACCAGTTTTCATCATCTTCAATATATAGACATAAAAACATATTTTAGAAATGCCATAATATATTTTTAAATTCTCAAAGATTGTGCTTGTTAGAACTATAGTAAGAATTGCATTTTAATCCTGCAACAAAACTGGTCTTTGGTCATTTACATCCTCAATACAGAATTCAATGATTATTAGTAAGTTCTAATTAACTTGCAAGAATGAGTAGATTAAAACCTTCTAGTTTTGTCATTAAACTCTATCTTCACAAACTATAAGAATGAGTAGATTAAAACCTTCTAGTTTTGTCATTAAACTCTATCTTCACAAACTATAATGCATGCAGGTATTTAATGAAATTTTGCAAAATTTTAAAAGGGAGGGGAAAAAAACTCTTAAAGAATAAAGTTTGGCTTTCAACTTGTAAATTTAGATACTGGTTGGTCTAGAATCCAACATCCAATTCACACATGTGAAAGGACACTAGAAATAAATGATCATTGCATCATAGATACCCATGTTAAATATAGTAACAATTCACATGTATGCAGTTATTTACTGCTTTTGTTTCCAAGTACCTTATCTCATTAGTTGATGTGAGTTAGGGAAATTATTATCATTGTACAGATGACCACATGGAGACTCAGCGTATACATGTCACTTTTTCCAGGTCACAAGGCTGGCAGGAAAGAAGAGTTAGATTCAAACCCATGCTGTCCAGTGCTGGATGCCCTGCTTGTTGAAATACCAAGGTGCTCCCTCTTTAAAGAAAACTCTGCTATTTGTTGTTGCCTATCTGATCTAGCCCTGTCTTAGGGGCTAAATTTATTTTTTTTCCATCTGCATCTGCACTGTGGTCTGCTGTCACCACTGCCAAAAAGTCTAAATGTTAAAAGCAGTTGTTCTGTGGTTTTCTCAATCTGATACCTTCCCCACAAGAAGCTTAGTTACTTTTCCTAAAAGAATTACAACTCTTCCCTTTTCAAAATGCTGTTGTTTTCTCTTCTATTCTTACAATTGGTCAAAACCCAAGCACTCTTTTCAAATAAATGTATTTAACAGTCTTGGCATATCCTTCAGTCCCCATGACAATGCCAAGCAGTGGGATTTATGGTGTCATTCAGCAGATTCTGTTTACCTAAGCATCCATTCAAAATTGCATCTAAGCAGCAGATAGATATTTCAGTAGAGAATGACCAAGGGCTGAAGACTCTAGAAATGACAAATATATATGACTCCCATGCTTAGTCGTTCAGTCATGTCTGCCTCTTTGTGACCCCATGGACTGTAGCCCAACAGGCTCCTCTGTCCATGGGTATTCTCCAGGCAAGAATACTGGAGTGGATTGCCATTTCCTTCTCCAGGGGATCTTCCCAACCCAGGGATCAAACCCAGGTCTCCTGCATTGCAGACAGATTCTTTACCAACTGAGGTATGAGACTCCTAGACTTTTAGATAATCTAATGAAAAAGGTTATTTAAAAAAAATTTACAAACAGTTTAAGCCCCTAGATAATAAAACCAAGAATTAATCCACACAGGAGTTCTCAACTGTAATGTCAGAGAAAATAATAACCGTATAAGTACTTTTTGTCATAATATAACAAAATAGGAATGATCTAGGTTTACATTGTTTCTTTCCTCGGGGAGTTCAGACAATTGCTAGCTATGTCCTTTAAGAGTCCTTTAAGAGCTACAGGGTGATTTGTGTCATTTATAAGAGTTACCATTGTTATAGAGGCTAGCTTAAATCCCAAACCTGTGTCTTAAGAGTTTATACCTGGGTAGCAATGGGCAAGTAACTTTATCATTATATATGTTAGTTTCCTCAAGAGGAAATTTCTAGTATCGGGTACCTCATTGCACACGCCCGATTGTGAGCTCAGGAAATAAGAAAATGCTAAGTGGTTTCTACTGACTGACTCCGACACTCTGTGCAAGTAGAAGATGGGTTTTGACGGATATATACTCACCTAAAGTCAGCACCACTACAAACAAGATCCAGACCATTTCTATACCTCCCAGAAGTTTCCTCATGTCCCTACAATCTCAGTTTTAAAGTTAATTTCTACCATTTTCCTTGAAATACTTTGGTAAAATCCAGATATTATCTAGTTTCTGATGATTATCTTTGAATGAAGGTTATCTATTGCTAACATTTTTAGGCTATTTACTGCTAAAATTGTGGGTAGGGAAGAATCATGTCAGCTTAGCTGTGGTTATTTTATCTCAGAAACTCCTTAACAGAATTCATACTTGCAGTTATAACCCATCTCCAGAGTATGAGAAAGTTAACTAAGTTCATGCCTGGAGAATCCCATGGAGAGAGGAGTCTGGTGGGCTACAATCAATGGGATTGCAAAGAGTCAGAAATGACGGAGCGATTAACACTTCTCCTACCATTACCAGATTCATAGGGGCTTCCCTGGTGGCTCAGTGGTAAAGAATCTGCCAGTCAGTACAGGAGATGTGAATTTGATCCCTGGGTCAGGAAGATTCCCTGGAGAAGGACATGGCAACCTACTCCAGTGTTCTTGCCTGGGAAATCCCATGGATGGGGGAACCTGTAGGGTCGCCAGAGAGTTGGACACAACTTAGCAACTAAATGAAACAGCAGTTAAATTCATAATAGAGTTCTGCACAAATCAGCATAAACTTCTTTTCTTTTGATAGTGATCAATATCTGCAGAGGTGATTGGCAATTGCATATATCTTTCATGCTGTCAAAAAAAAAATAAAGCCCAAGTTTTGCAAAACACCATATCCATGTCACTACTACTCAGCCCTGCCTGACCAGCTAAAGATCTCAGATATACTTTTCACCCTACTTATATCCCAGACCTTGACATTGTTAAATCAGTCGTCGTTGACCTACCAATCCAAGGCCTGCTATTTGATTTTGGAAACCTCTACTCAATCAGGATTTGCAGAGATAGAGGCAAATATATGCAGATTGCAGTGTCCTAAATTTGACCAAAGTCAATTTCTTCTGGGCAGCTATTCTTCAAAGGTTAGAGTTATAGTTACAATAAAAATGGAATTTTTACTCTTTATGTTTCATTCGCTTTCTCCTTTCTGTTAGCATCAAAGTAATAATAGTTTAAAATCCTTTACTCAGCCATCATCTGCTCCCAAGCTATCTCCTGAATTCAATTTGAAATTTGATACAAGTATCTCAGATAACATGGAAACTTTCTCTGTCCCCTTTGAAATAATAGATTTCTTTCCTCTTAACTCCTATAACTTTTTGTACATTCAGCAACTGGCACACTTCAGAGATATTTGTATAAATCTCCTTGCTTCTCAGGGAACTGTATTTTCAAGATATAGAATGTTTTTATTCAATTTGTGTCTGTATACTGGAGTGCAGTGCTTTACATAATACATAGACTTTTCCAAGTTCTATTTCATAAACTAATCAATGAATAAATGATTGAATGAAAACCTTTATTGTGAACATGATGGAGATGTACACTTTGAAGGATAGCTTAAGTATGTGAAAGCACACCTGTGTTCAAAGAGTGTGATTGATAGAGTGATGGCAATCTGGAGGAGAGTGCTCAGCGTGTGATACAAGTCACCATATCTGATTCTGTTCCATTTCTTAACTTGAACTTAATAAATTAAGGATGGTTTGTCTAAAGTACGGGCTGGTTATAACACAACTGGGATGTAGCCATACATAGTACCAAAATATATACAGTTAAATTTAAAAGAGAAGATAATAAAATCATGTGACCTATTAAGGCAATCTTGGCTTAAAGAAGGCATACAGGAAAAAATAGAACCTGATACAAGCATAGTATGAGTCAGTGGTGGCTGCCACAGTAGTAAAAGAGTTGGAAGCTTGGACAGTAAAGCGTCTGCCTACAATGCAGGAGACCCGAGTTCGATCCCTGGGTTGGGAAGATCCTCTGGAGAAGAAAATGGCAACCCACTCCAGTATTCATGCCTGGAAAATCCCATGGACCAAGGAGCCTGGTGGGCTACAGTCCATGGGGTCGTAAAGAGTTTGGATACAACTGAGCGACTTCTCTTCAAGCATACTTCCAAAAACAAAACATTAGATGAAGAAAAACAGTAGGATCTATGATCTTCACTGTTAATGCTACTTAGAGAGGAACTATTGGTGTTATTTCCTTGTAACATATTTTGAAAACATTTTAACAAACTACAAGGCATTCACAATTAAGGATAGGAAGACCAAACAGTCTGGAAATCAGATCAAATGGGATAGAGAAGAAACATGAGGAAGCATGTTGTTTGTCAGCAAACATAAAAATATCATCCTGCTGAAGAAGACCTATAAAAAATAAGCAGATTTATTAATGCCATGATTCTCTGCCATTTGTTTTGGCTCTGTATAAAAGTGTGTTAATCGCTCAGCTGTGTCTGACTCTTTGCAACCCCATCGGCTGCAGCCCGCCAGGCTCCTCTGTCCATGGGATTCTCCAGGCAAGAATACTGGAGTGGGTTGTCATTCCCTTCTCCAGGGGATCTTCTTGATTCAGGAATTGAACCCGGGTCTCCTGCATTGCAGGCAGATTCTCTACCGTCTGAGATACTAGGGAAGCCCTGTGAAAGTATTAGTCATACTGGAGCTATATGACATAGTTCCATCAGTAATGGAGACTTCTGTTGGTAAAGATTATCACCTGAAGGATTAATTTAGTATCTCCCTTTGTGAGAGTGATAGGAGTGGGGGTTAAGCATTTATAATTTGAAAAATACGTCTAGATTATACACTGACACACTTCTCAGTAATTATAGTGGTAGTTGAATTTCTACTTCACTCACTGAAATTACCGGTTTTAAAAAGCACTTATTCTATGCCAAGCATCCTGCTAAGTACTTTACATAAATTATCTCATTTAACTCTTGTAAAACCCTATGATATAAATATTGTTTTACTGACTTTACAAATGGTGACACTCAAGCTTAGAACAAAGGTTAAGTATCATATAGCAAATCAATTCTGGGCTTCCCAGGTGGCTCAGTGGTTAAAAAAAAAAAAAAAATCCACTTGTCAATGCAGGAGATGCAAGTTAGATCCTTGCATCAGGAAGATCCCCTGGAGAAGGAAATGGCAACCCACTCCAGTATTCTTGCCTGAGAAATCCCATGGGCAGAAGAGCCTGGTGGGTCCCCAGTCCATGGGGTTGCAAAGAGTCGGACATGACTTAGCAACTGACCACACACACATGCAGCCAATAAATTCTAGAATTAGCATGAAAACCTGGATCTGAATGTACACAAACCTTATATTTTTGAACAGTATGCTATAGATATGGTAAACAGAAGGTACAATTTGGCTGAATATTATGAATTTCCTAAGAAACTAAGCATACATTAGATAGAGGTCCTTTCAAAGTACTCCCAAGAAAATTGTCACACCATATGAATCTAAGTAAGAAGTAGATTAATTCTGTTTCAGTTAGGATGTCTTTAACTAACTGTAACAGGACACCTGTTTAAAAATGTTTTTAGAAATAAAGACATACAAGTCTCTCACATGAGAGATTACAGAATTGATATACCAATCTTACGTGTTCTGAAATGCCTGGTATTAGGCAGTGTATGTGTATATATATTTATTCACTCTGACAGGAAATATGAAAGGCTCTAGAGCAGAGAACACAATACTTCCTCACATAGCATCTTACACAGGTTCCTTGTCCCCCAATTCTTCTCTAGGCAACACTAGGAAGCCTGCTGCCTCCTGCACATACAGTGAGGGTTTGCACCATGGGAGACGAGCCTGGAAATTATGTCTCAAAGCCTGTATGGGACAGCTGGTGCATCCGTCCCTTCTCTTCCCTGGAGAGACAGAGGGCCCTTATCTTTTAGCCTTGGACATCATAAAGCCCAGTCTGTGCAGAAAGGTGAAAATATACATGAACAAGACTCCTGGTGGCTCAGATGGTAAAGAGTCTGCCTGCAACACAGGAGACCCGAGTTCGATCCCTGGATTGGGAAGATCCCCTTGAGAAGGAAATGGCAACCCACTCCAGTAATCTTGCCTAGAAAATCTCATGGATGGAGGAGCCTGGCAGGCTACAGTCCATGGGGTCACAAAGAGTCAGACACGACTGAGCGACTTCACTTTCACTTTCATTTTGTCTTCCCAACTCCCAGCACTCTCTGCTTGCTGGGCTGTCATCCTCATAGTATCAGGGAGGTCTTGCCCTCGGGGACAAGGTTTCACATTTTAACCGGTCATTTCCCCAAGTGAAGGAAAGGTCAAGCAGAATAAATAGCATTCTACTTTTATGGCTATCTCCTTCATTAGAAAAGAAATTTTTTCCCCAGAAAACCCCAGTGGAGTCTCCTTTATAACTTACTGACTGGGGCTGGATCACATAATCATTCCTAGAACCATGTCAATAGGGATATTTATTGCTATATTTGGTTTAGAGTAAGTGCAGGGAAAATTGGCATTCAAATAAAATTAGGTCCCAAAAGCAATATCTTTGTGTAGGAAGATTGTCTGCCACATCTAAGACTCCTTCATTCATTCAACATATTTTTTATGTGGCACTTGCTATGTGCCAAGCATGGTTAGTCAGAAAAAAATGCACAAATGAATAAAAGAGTCTCCAACTTCAAGGGGTTCACAGTCTGATGCTAGTGACAGGTATCTATAAATCTTAGAGTACATGAGGATCCATAACACAAAACAAGCATTAAATATTAAACACTGAATGCTGTATTTTATTTTAAAAATTTGAAAGCTGTATTTTATATCAAATTAATTTCAAATGTGAATCTTTGTAAGTGACTTGTTGACCTATACCTATTTATAGCACTTTAAATTTGACAACATACTATGTAATTTCGGGCATAAAAATTATACCACATGAAAGTTAATTATATAATGCCTGGAACAAAATCATTGGTAATTATGGGAAAAGATACAGCAAAGTTGGTTGCTCTTATGCCAGATTACCAATTTGTTAGCTATTGTAATTGTAAATTCAATAAAGAAGACTGAAATAATCAACATAGGGTGGCACATTTTTAGTATCTCGGAATATGATTTAAGTTACAGGGAAAGAGTGTGGGATGTACATACCTCTGTGAGAACTCAGAACTTGTTCATATTTTAAGCAAGGAATAGAAACACTAGTCAGTAAATAAATTATTGTACTTTGAATATATTTGGGCGTTTTCTGCCAGTAAGTAGAGGAGGGGTAGGTGACCTCAAAAAGTCCCTTAGTATTAAAGCTAATGTTTTACTGTAAGTAAGTAATAAATTCCTCTTGCTTCCTAGATAAGCTTGACCATCAGTTGATAAATCATTCTTTTTTGAGTTCAGAAGAATATGCATAATACATATTAGAACTATTGATTGGAACTATTTGATTCTACAAAGTATAGTTGAACCTTATAGCAAGCCTCAATTTTACATATTTAAGCTTTCCTGCCCTCAGGCAAATACATGTTTTGGACTTTTAATATTTCATCATTTTTTCCCGCTCCACATTTCCCTTTAATATTCATTTTTTATGTTGACCATGTTAGTGAGTTTGCCAAAACAGGAATTGAACGACTCAGAAAGAGTATTAGGATGAGCCCCAAAAGAATGTGGTATTTGAAAGGCTGGCATCACTTAGTAGCTGAAATAGAACTAGACTGTAGCCTGCCTGGTTTCTCTGTCCATGGCATTTCCCAGGCAAGAAGACTGGAGTGGATTGCCATTTCCTCCTCCAGGGAATCTTCCCCACCCAGGGATCAAACTCACGTCTCTTATGTCTCCTGCTTTGGCAGGCGTGTTCTTTACCACTAGTGCCACCTGGGAAGCCCTGAAATAGAATATCAGTTTCCAAAGCTTGGAGGCTTGAAAATAATATCGGTAAATTAAAAACAAACAAACAAACAAAAAAACCACATTTTTTTCTTAGTTTACTTTCAACTCCTAATCATAAATATTTGTGTGTGTGCTATGCTCAGTCGTATCCAACTCTATGCGACCCTGTGGACTGTAGCCTGCAAGGCTCTTCTGTCCACAGGATTCTCCAGGCAAAATACTGGAGTGAGTTGCCATTCCCTTCTCCAGGGGATCTTCCCGACCCAGGGATCGAACCCGGGTCTCCTGCATTGTAGGCAGACACTTGACCACAGCCACTGGAGAAGCCACAAATATTTGGACACATCTAATTCAGGCCCTGCTGGCTTCCTTTTTTTTTTTTTTTCACATATGACAACAACATACCTTTTTATTGGACTTTAGAGTCTTTGAAGTCTTTTCACATTATTTTATTTAGTCTGCAATCAATCTTGCCAGTTCAGCAGGACAAGCATTATTCTGATCCTTTAACGATGAAAAAAACTCAATCACAAGACTTCTATGGGGGCATATGGTAGGTATGTGACAGAAGTAGGGCTGAAATCTGGGACTCTGAGCCTTAGACAAAGGCTTTCTCACTATATTGCATGTTAAGACAGACTCTTAAGGCAAGAAAATGGCAAGCTTTAAGAGCTCCCGAGCACCACTTTCTACTCTACATGATCCCTGAGCAGATTATTTATAGTCATGGTGTTTTTGAATGGCCAGTATGGGTTGTAAGTGATCCAGGTTAGCTACTACCAGAAAAATGTGGGAAGTGAAGTAAGCCAAGAATCCACTGGGATTTTAACCAGGTAATGGTAAGATTTTAGAAGACTGAAAACAACACATAAAACTTTCAAGATTATTCCCTCAGAGGGGACGTCACCTTATTATAATAGAATTATAATGGGAAAACGCACAAAAATAAAGTAAATGTGGCATCATAAATGGTCTACTTAGCACTACGTTGAGGAAAGACTTGGAGAGGAGTTTGAGAAGAATTTGTACTAAAAGGCAAAAGGTGACAGCATGAGAAAAAGAAATAAAAAAGAACTTATGATGTCTTCTACTGCCTGGTCAAATCTACTTAGAATCAATGTGTAGAAGTACTGTCACATTATCCTATATGTCATTGCTTAAGGCGCACCTTTAAAAAGGCAGAAAGGGAAAGGAAATTCTGACACATGCTACAACTTGGATGAATTTTGAAACCATTATGCCAAGTAAATAAGTCAGACAAACACTGTATGATTCTACTTATTTGAGACACTAGAACAGTCAATTCATAGAGATAGAAAGTAAAATGGTGGTTGCCAAAGATTCAAGAGAGGGGGAACATTGTGTTTAATGGACACATAGTTTCAGTTTTGAAAGATGAAAATAGCTAAGGAGAAGGACGGTGGTGAGGACTGCACCACAATATGGATGCATTAAACACCAGTGACCTGCCCATGCAAAATGTTTAAGATACTAAATTTTATGTTATTTATATTTTATCACAATAAAAATAACTTTAAAAAGCAAATAGAAAAAATAGGCAGAGGTGTGAAGGACAAGAGCTTCTTTCATTTCCTTCCTACATGCAGATATTAATAAATGATATTATTTCTAAGGCAGAAAAGGAAAAGCTCAAATTCTAGGTGTAGGTGCCCTGTGGAGATGGGCTTGAGGTCAGATAACTTGAAGCAGTCTGTTGCTTGGGTCATTCTTTTTCATCCCATTAATATGTCTGAGAAGAAACTAGGATCCCAGGGTAGGAACAGAACACAGAGCCATGTTGAAAAGCGACTATAAGAACATAAAAACTGACATGTAGCCTCATTCTCTAATTCAGTGTATTTGAGACACTGAATAGACATGGGGGCTATTTAAAAAGTAAGTTATTTTCACATAATGCCACAATTGATAGGTCAGAGATACGTTCTTTCATATAGTTCATGTTTTTATTAATAATCTCATTTCAAGTTTGTCATTTTTAAGGTATTTATCTAAGATTTTTTTTTTTATTAATTTACCTCTCACCAAATCTGGGAACATTTGGTCCCCCATTTTGAATGAGTTTTACCATCCTAAGTTTACTCTTCACTTTGAAGAATAAATGAATGAAGCTCATGTCAAACTTGTTAAAATCAAAATATGGACTCCCTGTTCCATTACTTCATCTCCCTTTCATTGCTCAATCCACCCCAGAAACACTTATAGTGAACTCTTAACTACCAAATCCAGTAGACACCTTCCACTCTTATCCATTCTTATAGACACCTTAATACTCTTATCAGGATCTCAATGGAGAATTTAAATTTGTTAAACATCCTCTCCTTGAAATCTTTTCTCTATTGATTCCTGCCTCACTTCTCTCTACAAACTTCCATCTAGCTTGTGAACCTTCTTTTGGGCTCCTCATATTAACCCAGCCCCATAATATTAATATTTTACTGGATTTAATCTTCCTTTCTCATTTCACACACTCTACCTAGCTGAGCTCACTCACAGAGATTCAAATTGGAATAAAATATGTTAGTCCAGAAACATTCACCACTTTCATTCACCACCTTTGACTGAGCTAAGCATGTATGTTTCCACTTAAATACTGGAAAGTCTGAAGATACACTACTGAGGGACTTCCCCCAGTGGGCCATTGGCTAAGACTTCTTACTCCCAATGCATGGGACCTGATTTTGATCCCTGGTCAGGGAACTAGATTCTACATGCTGCAACTAAGAGTTGGAACACCACAGCTAACCCAAAAGAGAGAAAAACCACATGCTGCAATGAAGATCCTAAATGCCAACCAAAACTAAGACCTGGCGCAACCAAACAAAACAAACAAACAAAATAATAAAGATATGCTGTTGAACTAACCGTAGTTCCCTAATACTGCCTCTCTGTCAATATATTCAAATTTAATTAAATATTGCCACCTTTATCCTGGTAAGCCAAAAGATACTGCTCTTCATGTAATCAAAATAAGGCATGATGTCACTTCTTATTATTTTAGTATTTTTAAAGTTATAGAACACTTTTAAAGTTTTCATAAATAGCTAATTTTATGTTTTCATGTTACATGTGTTCTTGATCCTCAATGTTTAGTTAATATATATCTCATACCTGATAGAATTTAGACTGAGACAAGTTAATTATAACTTCATATTGAGGTTTTCATTATTTTTTTTCTAGGTTTCTCTTCCTCCTTGAGTTTTTGTGTTTTTTTTTTTTTTCATTTATTTTTATTAGTTGGAGGCTAATTACTTTACAATATTGTAGTGGTTTTTGCCATACATTGACATGAATTAGCCATGGATTTATATGTGTTCCCCATCCTGATCCCCCCTCCCACCTTCCTCCCCATCCCATCCCTCTGGGGCTTCCCAGTGCACCAGGCCTGAGCACTTGTCTCATGCATCCAACCTGGGCTGGTGATCTGTTTCACACTTGATAATATACATGTGTCAATGCTATTCTCTCAGATCATCCCACCCTCGCCTTCTCCCACAGAGTCCAAAAGTCTGTTCTATACATCTGTGTCTCTTTTTCTGTCCTGCATATAGGGTTATCATTACCATCTTTTTAAATTCCATAAATATGCACTAGTATACTGTATTGGTCTTTATCTTTCTGGCTTACTTCACTCTGTATAATGGGCTCCAGTTTCACCCATCTCATTAGAACGGATTCATATGTATTCTTTTTAGTGGCTGAATAATATTCCATGGTGTATATGTACCACAGCTTCCTTATCCATTCATCTGCTGATGGGCATCTAGGTTGCTTCCATGTCCTGGCAATTATAAACAGTGCTGCAATGAACATTGGGGTGCACGTGTCTCTTTCAGATCTGGTTTCCTCAGTGTGTACGCCCAGGAGTGGGATTGCTGGGTCATACGGCAGTTCTATTTCCAGTTTTTTAAGAAATCTCCACACTGTTCTCCATAGTGGCTGTACTAGTTTGCATTCCCACCAACAGTGTAAGAGGGTTCCCTTTTCTCCACACCCTCTCCAGCATTTATTGCTTGTAGACTTTTGGATAGCAGCCATCCTGACTGGTGTGTAATGGTACCTCATTGTGGTTTTGATTTGCATTCCTCTGATAATGAGTGATGTTGAGCATCTTTTCATGTGTTTGTTAGCCATCTGTATGTCTTCTTTGGAGAAATGTCTGTTTAGTTCTTTGGCCCATTTTTTGATTGGGTCATTTATTTTTCTGAAATTGAGCTGCAGGGGTTGCTTGTATATTTTTGTGATTAATTCTTTGTCTGTTTCTTCAGTATTTTTCACAGAACTGAACAAATAATTTCACAATTTGTATGGAAATACAAAAAACCTCGAACAGCCAAAGCAATCTTGAGAAAGAAGAATGGAACTGGAGGAATCAACCTGCCTGACTTCAGGCTCTACTACAAAGCCACAGTCATCAAGACAGTATGGTACTGGCACAAAGACAGAAATATAGATCAATGGAACAAAATAGAAAGCCCAGAGATAAATCCACGTACCTATGGGCACCTTATCTTCGACAAAGGAGGCAAGGATATAACAATGGAAAAAAGATAACCTCTTTAACAAGTGGTGCTGGGAAAACTGGTCAACCACTTGTAAAAGAATGAAACTAGGACACTTTCTAACACCATACACAAAAATAAACTCAAAATGGATTAAAGATCTAAATGTAAGACCAGAAACTATAAAACTCCTAGAGGAGAACATAGGCAAAACACTCTCCGACATAAATCACAGCAGGATCCTCTATGACCCACCTCCCAGAATATTGGAAATGAAAGCAAAAATAAACAAATGGGACCTAATTAAACTTAAAAGCTTTTGCACAACAAAGGAAACTATAAGCAAGGTGAAAAGACAGCCTGCAGAATGGGAGAAAATAATAGCATATTGAGGTTTTTAAAGAAATAGCTAGACCTAATCTGTTAAACCCCAAGTAGCTCAGTGGCAAAGAATCTGCCTTCCAATGCAGGAGCCCCAGGAGATAGAGGTTTGAACCCTGGGTCAAGAAGATCCTCTGGAGGAGGAAATGGCAACCCACTCCAGTATTCTTGCCTGAGAAATCCCATGGATAGAGGAGCCTGGTGGGCTACAGTCCACAGGGTCATAGAGTCAGACACAGCTGAGCACAGACTTTATCCACATAAAATTTTTTCAGTAACTATTCTTGTCATTGGAAGGACTAATGTTGAAACTCCAATACTTTGGCCACCTGATGCAAAGAATTGACTAATTGGAAAAGACCCTGCTGCAGGGAAAGATTAAAGGCAGGAGGAGAAGGGGATGACAGAGGATAAGATGGTTGGATGGCATCACTGACTCAATGGACATGAGTTTGAGCAAGCTCTGGGAGTTGGTGATGGACAGGGAACTCTGGCGTGCTGCAGTCCATGGGGTGGCAAAGAGTTGGACATGACTGAGTGACTGAACTGACTGACCCTTGTCATCTAAAATAAGCAAATAAAAGCAAAGAACAAAAGAGACTTTGGTGTTCTCAAGATTGCGTTGCCTCAGTATAGCTCTTAGCATCATTTAGGCCTCTGAAATGCAAGCAAAAGGGCCTAAACTGTAACAATTTCCCTGGGCCACCCAGAAATTTTATTTGGACTTTACAGAGCAGAGACTGAAACAAGGATTAGCATGTACATGATTTATTGAGAAAGTGTGCTTCAGGATGAACCTGAAAAGAGTGAAGGGGAAGAGCATAAATAGGTAGAGGCCCAGCTCTCTTCAACCTGATGGTGGGGAGCAGAGTGGTACAAAATGGTTCTGGACTATAAATTGTTCTATAAGTTTGTTCCAATTTAGAGACAGTGTTGTTGGGCTTTTGTACCACCCTATCAGACAATCACCAGCTAGATGAGATGATGGTTAATCTCCAGGTTTCTCCAGCTGAGATTGCACCCATAAGTCAAGAGCGAGTCCAGGCAAAGTCACATGTGTCAGACATTAGCCACCATTGTAGGCACTGGACTCGGTGGGTAATGGGTACTAATGGGTCACATTAGTCAGGATACTAATGGTGTCCACTGCACTTATCTTCCAAGTCAGAATAAAATTCAGAAGTGTGCATTAATTAGTCCATTCATTCAACAAGTATTTATTGAGAGCATTAAACAAATGCAATAATAGTGGTTAGGGAAAAGTAAGATGTGATACTCATCTTCAGAGTGACTGTAAATAAGATCTTGCCCACAAAAGATAATCAACAAATCTTGAATTGTGAAAGACAATAAATTTAGAAGAAATGAATAAGCACAATCTTTAAAAGAGCAAATCCTGTGTTAGCTTAGTGACTTGAGACACAGATACAAGAGGAAATGCATGAAAATAACTTCATAACTTTCATCCTAAAGGGTTTGGAAATTTGAATTTGAGAAAGAAACGAATTCTAGGCAGAGGAATTTGCATGAGTTAAAAAATACAGAGCAAGATTTAGGAGCAATGTGTTTGGGTGAAAATTGGCTGTGTCTATTCTTGTGAGGTGAGGTTTAAGTGGCTTATGTTTGGGAATAGTGAGAAATTAATGTGGAAGAAAGACTGGAGCACAATTCAGGCTGTGAATGGCCACAAATTCAGGCTGAAATGCTGAATCTTTATTCATCAGGAGTGGGTAGTAAGAGACATTTCTGAGGAAAGCAGATATAAATGTTGTTTAAAAGAGATTACCTGATCATAGGCATATATGAGCAAGTACTTGAATTATTTAGTTTAATAGTATGAGACATATCATATCTTTATATACCACCGAGGAATACTCTGAGAAAGTTAGCTTTCTAGAATCTTTAAAAGTATGGAAAATTAGTATAAATAATATACATTGTTAAAATAAATTCATTCTAATATAAAAACCAGAAAAACATTAGGATAAATACATCAGTGTCCAAGAACTAAATTAACTTCAATATCTCTCCACCACTTTTTAAATGGAAGCCTCTATTTGCATTTAATGAATGCTCATGGTTGAACAATTTAGGGAATGTGTTTTTCTTTCTGTCACACCCCATATCCAATCCTACAGCAAATCCTAGGTTTAAAGCTTACCAAAGCTATTTAAAATGAAGATTTAAAAATGTAAAGCTGAATTCTCCTTGCTTCCAAAGCATGCCCAAATGCTAGCCCAATTTGCATAGTTTTTCCATTTTTTTAAATTGTGATACACTACACATAACATAAAATGTACTGTCTTAACCATTTTCAAGTGTACAGTTCAATGGTTTAAATGCATTCATATTTGTTGTGCAACTATTGCTACCATCCATCTCCAGAACTCCTTTCATCTTGCCAAACTAAAATGCTGTAACCATTAAACATAATGTCTCTTCGCTGAGCCCCTGGCATGTACCATTCTACTGTCTCTATGATTTTGACTACTTCTAAAGCACCGCATATAAATAGAATCACACAGTGCTTGTCACTTTGTAACTGGCTTATTTTACTTAGCATAATGACCTCAAAGTTCATCCATGTTGTAGCATGTGTTTGATTTTTTCTTTTCCTAAGGCTGACTAATATTTCATTAGTATATACCAAATGTGGTCTGTTTATATATATATATAATATATTTGGCTTATCCATTCAGTCTTCAATGAACACTTGGGATCTACATTTTAGTTACTATGAATGATGTTGCTATGAACATGAATGTGCAAATACCTCTTAAAGACCCTGATTTCAATTATTTTGAATATAGTAGTGAACTTGCAGGATCACATGTTAATTCTAGCTTAAATTTTTTGAGGAACTATCATACTGTTTTTCACAACTGCTGTACCATTTTACATTCCCACCAGCAATGTATTAGAGTTCCAATTTCTCCACATCCTTACAAACACTCATTTTCTGTATTTTTTTGTTGATAGCAGCTGTCTTAATGGATGTGAGGTGGTAACTCACTGTAGTTTTGATTTATATTTCCCTGATAACTAACAATATATTGAGCATATTTTCATGTGCTTATTGACCATTTGTATAAATTTGTCACTTGGTATCTATGGAAAGATTGATTCTAAAACCCAGCGGAAACCCAAAATCCATGGGTGTTCGAATCCCTTAAATAAAGGGAGTAGTCATTGAATGTAACCTATGGACATCCTCTTGTGTACTTTAAATCATCTCTAGATTACTTATAATACCTAACAGCATAATGTAAATGATTCTAAATACAATGTACATACTATGTAAAAAGTTGCCAACATGAAGCAAATTCAAGTTTTGCTTTTTGGGACATTCGGGAATTTTTTTCTATCAAATATTTCTGTTCTGTGGTTGGCTGGTCTTAGATGTGGAACCTGTGGATAACAGAGGGCCTACTATACGTCCCTTAGAGAAATGTCTTTTCCAGTCCTTTGCCCAGCTTTGAAATGGATTGTTTTTCATGTTGAGTTTTAGGATGATACCACCCTTATGGCAGAAAGCAAAGAGGAACTAAAGAGTCTCTTGATGAAAGGGAAAGAGGAGAGTGAAAAAGCTAGCTTAAAACTCAACATTCAACAAACTAAGATCATGGTATCCTGTCCCATCACTTCATGGCAAATAAATGGGGGAATAGTGGAAATAGTGACAGACTTTATTTTCTTGGACTCCAAAATCACTTCAGATAGTGACTGCAGCCATGAAATTAAAAGACGCTTACTCTTTGGAAGAAAAGCTATGACCAACCCTAGACAGCATGTTAAAGAGCAGAGACATTACTTTGCGGACAAAGGTTCATCTAGTCAAAACTATTGTTTTTCCAATAGTCATGTATGGATGTGAGAGTTGGCCCATAAAGCTGAGCACTGAAGAATTGATGCTTTTGAGCTGTAGTGTTGGAGAAGACTCTTGAGAGTCCCTTGGACTGCAAGGAGATCAAATCAGTCCATCCTAAAGGAAATCAGTCCTGGATATTCATTGGAAAGACTGATGCTGAAGCTGAAGCTCCAATACTTTGGCCACCTGATGTGAAGAACTGACTCACTGGAAAAGACCCTGATGATGGAAAAGATTGAAAGCAGGAGGAGAAGAGGATGACAGATGATGAGGTGGTTGGAGCGAGTCACCAATTTGATATACGTGAATTTGAGCAAGCTCCAGGAGTTGGTGATGGACAGGGAAGCCTGGCGTGCTGCAGTCCATGAGGTGGCAAAGAGTCGGACATGACTGAGTGACTGAACTGAACTGATATATTCTAAATATTAGAGCATGCAAATATTTTCTCCCATTCTGTGCGTTGCCTTTTTATTCTAATAATGTCATCTGATGCACAATTTTTAAAAATTTTTATGAAGTCCAATTTATCTATCTTTTCTGTTACCTGTGCCTTTTGTGTGTATCCAAGAAATTATTGCCAAATCCAGTGTCATGAAGTTTCTGCCTTATGTTTTCTTCTAAGAGTTTTATAGTTTAGACTTTACATTTAGGTCATAAATCTACTATGAATTAATATTTGTATATGGTGTTGGGTAGGTCCAACTTGATTCTTTTATATATGGAGATACAGATTTCCAAGTACCATTTTTGAAGATTGTCTTTTTTCTCTTCAATGGTCTTGATTCCCTTTGCAAAATATTTTGACCCATAGATGTAAAAATTTATTTCTGTATCCAATTTTATCCCATTGGTCTATATGTTTGTCTTTATGCCAGTATTATACTCTTTTGATTACTGTAGCTTTATTGTAAGTCTTTAAATCAGAAAGTGTGAGTCTTAGAGCTATTGTTTGGCTATTCAGGGTCCTTTGAAATTCCATATGAATTTTAGAATTCTAGAAATTCTATTTCTGCAAAAAAAAAATCACTGGAATTTTAGTAGGAATCTCATGAACTCTGTAGATCTCTTGGGATAGTATCAACATGTTAATAATATTAAGTCTTCCCATTCATGAACATGGAATGTCATTCTACTTACCTATCTTCTTTAAATTCATTCAGGAATGTTTTGTAGTTTTCACTGTATGTCTTTCACCTCTTTGATTAATTTCAAAGTGTTTTATTCTTTTTGATGCTATTATAAAGGAAATTGTTTCTGTTATATTTTCTTTTCAAATTGTTCATTGTTACTGTACAGAAATGCAAATAATTTTTGTGTGTTGATTTTGTATCTTGCTACATTGCTGAATTCCACTATATAGTTTAAATACCTGATTTGAATAAAATACTTATACCAACACTATTTGCTAGTGTATTTGTTAAAAATTGGATCAGCATCGCTGAACTTGATTATAAATTGGAAAGGAATCTAAAACAGTAATTTGAGTGTTATTACATGAATGTACTATGTAATTTTATCATTATTCCTCTTATTAGCAGACAATTAACACTCTATGTAATTGCACTGTTCAATCAAGATGGCAATGGAATGGAATGGCAACGGAATGGAAATGTGAATGCAGAGAACTGCAGTTTCTGTAAAAAGCTCAAACATTAATTCTTCAGTTACGACTATTTGTAGTTAATCTCATGTCATAATGGAAACCTTGCTCAAAAGTCAGAATTGATTGGTTTCTGGCTAATGATTCAACTGAGTTTAAAGAGTAAGATATTGAGAGAACATTATATACTTGCACTGGATTAAGAACTGGGTACACTGAACATAAGACAAATACAACACCTAACCTCAGGGGTCATGCAACAGAATACTATTTATCAAAGTATAGAAAGATGATTTGTGTTACACAAGGCTAAATAGTGGTAATGGGGTTTATAGGAATTGTGTCTGATCTCTCTAGAAGGTAAGAAAAGGCTTCCATGAGGAAATGATGTTTATTTAAGATAAGGTTAGATGGCTCAGATGGTAAAGCGTCTGCCTGCAATGCAGGAGACCCGGGTTTGATCCCTGAGTCAGAAAGATCCCCTGGAGAAGGAAATGGCAACCGACTCCCATACTCTTGCCTGGAAAATCCTCTGGATGGAGGAGCCTGGTAGGTTACAGTCCATGGGGTCGAAAAGAGTCAGACATGACTGAGTGACCTCACCATTCTACTATTAGGATTAGCACTAGTACCAAGGAAAGAAAAAGATACAAACCAGATCATTTAATAGGAAGTAAAAAGTGAACACAAGATAAATAATCATGTATATGACTTGAGTCCTCATTGCTTTGACTTTTTCTCTCTGTACACTCATCTCCCAGATCATGCTCTTTCTGGTCCAATAACATTGCTATACTGACAATACCAGGAATTATGTCTCCAGGCAAGATCTTTAAACATTTCACTTCAGTCTCATAGTAAACTTCCTACTCAACATCTTTACTATGATGTCTAATAATCATTTCAGACTTAACCAGAAAATAACCAAACTTCTATTTCCTCAGCACTCACCATCATAGTAGGTGCCCACCCACATTTATTCAGTTGCTCAGGGTGGGGGCATTGGATAGCAGCTACTGAGTGGGAAAAGATATTGGCCAACAATATATTTAATATTTGATAGAGGGTTAATATTTAAAACATGCAAAGCACATGTATAACAACATCAAAAAGCAAACAACTCAGTGAAAACACAGACATGCTCGTTTAGTCGTGTCCGATGCTTTGCGAACCCGTGGACTCTAGCCTGGGGCCCCTCAGTCCATCAGATTCCCCAGGCAAGAATACTAGAATGGGCAGCCATTTCCTTCTCCACGGGATTTTCCCAACCCAGGGATTAATCCACACCCCATGTGTCTCCTGTATTGTCAGGCAGATTCTTTTACCACTAAGCTACCTGGGAAGTCCAAAATCCTATTGGTCTATTCAGTCAGAGGACCTGAATAGACATTTTTCTAAAGAAGATATAAAGATGGCCAAAAGACACATAAAAAGATGCTCAACATCACTAATCATGAGAAATACAAATCAGAGCCACAATGACATACCACCTCACACCAGTCAGACTATCATCCAAAAAACAGCAAGTAAGCTGGCAAGAAGATGTGATGTGAAGAAAAGGGAATCCTCATGCACCATAGGTAGGATTGTAAATTGGTGCAGCCACTATGGAAAACTGTATGAAGTTTCCTCAAAAAATCAAAAATAGAACTACCATATGATCCAGATATTTTACTTTTGGGTATTTAACTGAAAAAGACAAAAACACTACTTCAAAAAGATATATACACTCCAGTGTTTATTGCAGCTTCATTTACAATGGCCAAGAGGAGAGTGAAAAAGTTGGCTTAAAGTTCAACATTCAGAAAACTAAGATTATGGCATCCGGTCCCATCACTTCATGGCAAATAGATGGGGAAACAGTAGAAACAGTGGCAGACTTTATTTTAGGGGGCCCCAAAATCACTGCAGATGGTGACTGCAACCATGAAATTAAAAGACCCTTACCCCTTGGAAGGAAAGTTATGACCAACCTAGACAGCATATTAAAAAGTAGAGACATTACTTTGTCAACAAAGGTCCATCTAGTCAAGGCTATGGTTTTTCCAGTGGTCATGTATGGATGTGAGAATTGGACGGTGAAGAAAGTTGAGCACAGAAGAATTGATGCTTTTGAACTGTGGTGTTGGAGAAGACTCTTGAGAGTTCCTTGGACTGCTAGGAGATTAAACAAGTCCATGCTAAAGGAAATCAGTCCTGAATATTCATTGGAAGGTTGAAGCTGAAGCTCCAATACTTTGGCCACCTGATGCGAAGAGCTGACTCATTTGAAAAGACCCTGATGCTGGGAGGGACTGGGGGCAGGAGGAGAAGGGGACGACAGAGGATGAGATGGCTGGATGGCATCACCGACTCAATGGGCATGAGTTTGGGTAAGCTCTGGGAGTTGGTGATGGACAAGGAGGCCTGGTGTGCTGCGGTTCATGGAGTTGCAAAGAGTCGGACAGGACTGAGCGACTGAACTGAACTGACTGAAGACGTGGAAGTAACCTAAGTGTTCATTCATAGATGAGTGGATGAAGATGTCACACACACACACACACACACACACACATGAATATTACATGTCAAATTTATCCAATAAGAAAGGAAGAAAGAGAGGCTCCCAAATTACAAAATCTTGCAAGACATGCAAAACTGAAAAAAAAAGAACAACTGTCACTTCAAGATGAGTTTTAGTTATAAAATAAATATAAAATAAATATATCAATATCTCATATAAAAGTATAGCTCATTAAAAAAATAAATGTATCAATAAACTTCCCTTAGCTGAAAGAAGACAAAATGCTTCCTTTTTAAATAGCTATTCAGAATGAAAAAATACTTTTCTCTCTTTTTCTAGTCAACATATTCTAAGATCCTTAACAGGATCACTCCCTTAAATGATTGAATAAAAAGTGATGGTAACTTGATTGCTCTGGCTTCCTGCTTTCCCATTTCTGTGTGATTTTCCAAAAACTGACCTCTTCTGACAGTTTTGCTGGGAGGCACAGAAACCTAAGTAAACAAAGGGGACTAGGAGACTTACAGACATAGAAAACTTTGACATTTTGTAAAGAGGTTGGAAATTTAGCTGCACAGTTTTTTCATGTGACAAAGTTGGTTTACTCTAGTTGGTGAAGGACAGAGAATGAGGAAGGATCTTCCCCAGATATCCAGTGAGCTCACTGTAGAAATGAGTTATGATATTAGTCTGATCCTTTATTGCTCTGTTTCTGTGAGTTTCAGCCTCTGCTAGAAAATTAAACTGTGAGTGTTGACGTATTGCTTAAGATTTTGTAGGAAATGACTATTGACTATAATGACCTCTGCAGTAATGCATTGTTGTTCAGCATCTAATCTGTGGTATTACTATTATTATAATTGCTCTTGTTAACTATGTAACACTAAGTTTGCTTTCTTGATTAAAAAAAAGAGAAGGAAAAAGATCACCTATTTCCTGAACTATTTTTCTTGACTTTCTTCTGCAATATGCCTGTCAGCTATTTATTCTATTAACACCTAATTTCAAAGGGATCAAATTCATGGAAAATTTAAAACTCCTGCTTGTCTTCACTTTTCTTTTGACTTTTGTGCATGTCATTATTTATGACTCCACATAAAGAGTGTGAACTTGATAATAAAAAGAAAAAACCTAACAGGACAAAATTGCTGTTGAAAAAGGGTTTTTTGAAGGGGAATGGTAAAAGTTTTCTTAAGATAGTTTAAGAAATCTAAACATCTAACAGAATAATGATTACCAGAAAATCTTTCCAAAGCACTTCCACAAATACATGTTTACTTTTCCATGTATAAAAGAAAATGGGAATTTATTCAAAAGTATGAACTATTCCTTAGGTAGTATTGGTACTAGGACACAGAGCTCTAGCCTCTCACAAAAAAGGCTTTATCTTCCTGACTTATTAGAAGCAGCAAAGCATTTCAGAAAGCCAGCTTGATTATGACAGGTGCGCTGTCTTAGTTTGGCAGCACCTCATATAACAGCTTATATTCATAAAGTATGTCTAGGCAAGTTCTATAGCTCTCAATTGATACTAATATATAACTGGCAAACTCCCATTTTAAAAGGAAATAAATACCTTTGATCAGTTGACTTTGGGGCTTATTATGCTTACATTCCAGTGAACCATCTGTTATGAAGTGTTTCTTTTTATGTAAGGATGTTATCACTTAAGCTTTGATGGTTCGGGGCATTCTGTCATCATTAATAAATCTCCCATAGTTTGTTGTAGATGACTTGTTACACTTTTTTTCTTAAACTTTTTCCATTTAATGGACATTTGGCCTCTAAAGTGAGTTAATATAATAGATCAAACTTGATATCTCATCATAAGGCCATAGTAATGTTCTTTAATTCCTTGTGACATGGCTCTAATTAGAAATTTTTACAAAGCTTTAATGTCATTTAGAGAGCTTATATTTGCTCTAAACCTAGGATGACTTTGTAACATTATTTAACTGGGATATTTTGAAAGTAATAGGAGTCATTATTAATAACTATGCTAGGAAAATAAGTACAAGGCAGGAATTTTTAATGAAAAAAGAAAAACTAGAAGAAAGTAGAAAGCTTTGTCCAATATTGAAATTTACATGTATGGCTTACAATTAAAATTAGAGAAAGTACTCAATACTAAAATTTCATTATTTTTCCCTGGAAATATCAGGTACATACTCATGTAGATGTGCTGCTTTGCTTAACATGTACTATCATTGATTTCACTTGTAAATAATTTGTTATGACCCTTAATCAATGAAGAAAATGACAGACTGAGGATTGCTGAGTTGTTAACTCAGGGTCAAGTCTCTATCTGACTCATCTATACTTTTATGTATAAGATAAATAAAAGTGGATGGGAGTAGACAATCTCTAAGGACTTCAATATCAGAATTTAATTTTCTATGCAGCACATGCTAACACGTCTTTGATCTATACTTTTTTTTTTTTTTTAATTAGTTGGAGGCTAATTACTTCACAACATTTCAGTGGGTTTTGTCATACATTGACATGAATCAGCCATGGAGTTACATGTATTCCCCATCCCGATCCCCCCTCCCACCTCCCTCTCCACCCGATTCCTCTGGGTTTTCCCAGTACACCAGGCCCGAGCACTTGTCTCATGCATCCCACCTGGGCTGGTGATCTGTTTCACCATAGATAAATACATGCTGTTCTCTCGAAACATCCCACCCTCACCTTCTCCCACAGAGTTCAAAAGTCTGTTCTGTATTTCTGTGTCTCTTTTTCTGTTTTGCATATAGGGTTATCGTTACCATCTTTCTAAATTCCATATATATGTGTTAGTATGCTGTAATGTTCTTTATCTTTCTGGCTTACTTCACTCTGTATAATGGGCTCCAGTTTCATCCATCTCATTAGAACTGATTCAAATGAATTCTTTTTAATGGCTGAGTAATATTCCATGGTGTATATGTACCACAGCTTCCTTATCCATTCATCTGCTGATGGGCATCTAGGTTGCTTCCATGTCCTGGCTATTATAAACAGTGCTGCGATGAACATTGGGGTGCACGTGTCTCTTTCAGATCTGGTTTCCTCAGTGTGTATGCCCAGAAGTGGGATTGCTGGGTCATATGGCAGTTCTATTTCCAGTTTTTTAAGAAATCTCCACACTGTTTTCCATAGTGGCTGTACTAGTTTGCATTCCCACCAACAGTGTAAGAGGGTTCCCTTTTCTCCACACCCTCTCCAGCATTTATTGCTTGTAGACTTTTGGATAGCAGCCATCCTGACTGGCGTGTAATGGTACCTCATTGTGGTTTTGATTTGCATTTCTCTGATAATGAGTGATGTTGAGCATCTTTTCATGTGTTTGTTAGCCATCTGTATGTCTTCTTTGGAGAAATGTCTGTTTAGTTCTTTGGCCCATTTTTTGATTGGGTCATTTATTTTTCTGGAATTGAGCTGCAGGAGTTGCTTGTATATTTTTGAGATTAATCCTTTGTTTCTTCATTTGCTATAGAGATATCTCAAACCTTTCTTTTAATAGAGAAAAAGAAGATTCAAATTTTCCAGAAAAGTTTGATTTTGGATATAGCCAGAATGATAAAATGTTTCATTCAAACTGACAGCTTATACCAATGCTACTTATAAAAAGAGCAAACAATTAATTTAATTTAGAAAGTGGAGGGATAAATATTATTTTACTGCTTAGACATTGTGCCTTCAGGGTTCCCTTGAGTTACTTTGAGTTTACTTTGTTTTTAAAATGATAAAATTCTCTGTCATTTTAAATTCTTTTAGAGGCATATTTCACAGAGAATAAAACAAAATGCCATAGTGTTATTATTCAGCTGGTACTGTTATTCCTTGACTGCCTATAATATAATGGAATTAATGAGGCAATTTTTTTCTACTATTATTTTATTTAGCTTTACATCTGGAAGCTTCTTTATTTGAGAATTTTCATTACTTTACATGTTTTTTGTAATTTAATTTCTTTAAAAAGTATGTACTCATTGACCAATTTATGCTAGGTACTCTTCTAGATGTTGGAAAATAGTAACAAATACAACAAACAAACAAACAAAAAAAAAACTACCTTCATGGAACTTATATTCTAATTAATAAAGGCTCACCTTTTAATAATAACTACCTATATGATTTTATAAGCCAGAGTTTTACCTTCTCCATAAAATCTTTTTTGAGAAACTCAGATCACTTTTTATTTTTCCTTCTAAATATTTACACATTTTTGAATAAAAACACAAATATGATGGTTTAACAATTTTCTTACATATGTCTTTCCAGCCAAATACACTCCATGAGGATGAGACTATCTATTAAAACTTTATACCCTCTCTAGCAGTGAACACCTTTGTATGTGCTTTTTTATGTTCTCATATATTTCTTTGACATCAATATTCTAAATGTTCAGTTGAAAGATAGGTACATTTCAATTGTAATACTACCAACTGACTTCAAATAAAGCCAAACAATTTCTACCAAGCATTTATGTGAGTACCCATTTTTTCTCACTGTAACCATCAGGAAATATTAACAAGTTCCTAGTTATCCTAATATTATGAGAAAAAAATCTTATTTCAATTTTCATTTCCCTGATAAATTTTCATGTTCTATTAGGCATGTTACTTCTTTGCACAAATTTCTATTTTTATCCTCCCTCTTTTTCTATTAGGGTATCTGTGCTTTACTTGTTTTTTAGGCTATGTTGGGTCTTTCTTTTTTCCTTCTGTGCTGGATCTTTGTTGGGGTAAACAGGCTTTTCATTGTGGAGCATGGGTTCAGCAGTTGCATGGCACAAGCTGAGTTGCCCCTCAGCATTTGGGATCTTAGTTCCCAACCAGGGGAGGTCTTTTGGGCATTGACTCTCTAAAAAATGTGCAAATTTAATTTTGGTCATTGACTCTCTAAAAAATGTGCAAATTTAATTTATGGCATCAGAGCAATGATATTTTCAAAAGATCCATTACCCATCCCTTCCCTGAAAACACAGTTCATATTCAAAACATTATAAGGCAGGGCAGCTTATTTTACACATATATTCAGTCCAAGGGATTTTCATGATGTATTTTTGAGGAGTGTTAATCCCTTTGGGGATATACCTGAAGTCTGTTATTTAGCGTCAGCATCCCACTTCACTGATACTGAAGCTGAAGCTCCAATAATTTTGCCACCTGATGTGAAGAGCCGACTCATTGGAAAAGACTCTGATGCTGGGAAAGATTGAAGGCAAAAGGAGAAAGGGGCTGCAGAGGATGAGATGTTTAGATAGCATCACAAAGTCAATGGACACGAGTTTGAGCAAACTCCGGGAGATAGTGAAGGACAGGGAAGCCCTGCATTCTACTGTCCACAGGGTCGCAAAAAATTGGACACAACTTAGCAAATGAACAACAACATCCCACTTCACAGATGACATAAAGGTAGAATTTCTCTCTAGTCTAAGAAAATTTAATTACTGATACATATCCTTAATAGTTGCCCTTCAAACTGAGTGAAGTCCTCAGTCATGTCTGACTCTTTGTGGCCAGACAGACTATAGCCTACCAGGCTCCTCTGTCCATGGGATTTTCCGGGCAAGAATACTGGAGTGGGTTACCATTTCCTCCTCCAGGAGATCATCCCCACCCAGGGATTGAACCTGGGTCTCCCAAATTGTAGGCAAACGCTTTACCCTCTGAGCCACTAGGGCTTCCCTCATTGTTCAGTTGTTAAAGAATCTGCCTGCAATACATGAGACCCCAGTTCAATTCCTGGGTTGGGAAGATCTCCTGGAGAAGGGAAAGGCTACCCACTCCAGTATTCTGGCATGGAGAATCCCATGGACAGTCCATGGGGTCGCAAAGAGTCAGATACGACTGAACCACTTTCATTTTTTTGGACTTCCCTGGTGGCTCAGACGGTAAAGTGTCTGCCTACAATGCGGGAGGCCCAGGTTCGACTCCTGGGTCAGGAAGATCCTCAGGAGAAGGAAATGACAACCCACTCCAGTACTCTTGCCTGGAAAATCCCATGGATGAGAAAGTGTAGCAGGCTATAGTCCATGGGGTCACAAAGAGTTGAACTCGACTGAGCGGCTTCTCTTTCACTTTTCAAACTGAGTAACAGCTTGCTCCATCTCTACATAGGCCCAGTTGTCAGAAAAATATTTTAGGAATTTTATTATGCAATATACTATCAAGGAGTTGTTATATTTTAAGAAACCTCAAAACTAGTGGGTTATTAGAGGCATTTTTTTGGATCAAACTGCTACCCTCTCCAGTTCTAACTGTTGCTTCTTGACCTGCATACAGACTTTTCAGGAGGCAGGTCAGGTGGTCTGGTACCCCCATCTCTCTAAGAATTTTCCAGTTTGTTGTGATCCACACAGTCAAAGGTTTTGGCATAGTCAATAAAGCAGAAGTAGATGTTTTTCTGGAACTTTCTTGCTTTTTCGATGATCCAAAGGATGTTGGCAATTTGATCTCTGACTCCTCTGCCTTCTCTAAATTCAGCTTGAACATCTGGTAGTTCACGGTTCACGTATTGCTGAAGCATGGTTTGGAGAATTTTGAGCGTTACTTTGCTACCATGTGAGATGAGTGCAATTGTGCAGTAGTTTGGACATTCTTTGGCACTGGAATGAAAACTGACCTTTTCAAGTCCTGTGGCCACTGCTGAGTCTTCCAAATTTGCTTTTGTATTGAGTGCAGCACTTTCACAGCATCATCTTTTAGGATTTGAAATAGCTCAATTGGAATTCCATCGCCTCCACTAGCTTTGTTCATGGTGAGGCTTCCTAAGTAAGTCCCACTTGACTTCATATTCCAGGATGTCTGGCTCTAGGTGAGTGATCACACCATTGTGGTTATCTGGGTCATGAAGAATTTTTTTGTATAGCTCTTCAGTGTATTGTTGCCACATCTTCTTAATATCTTCTGCTTCTGGTAGGTCTATACCATTTCTGTCCTTTATTGTGCCCATCTTTGCATGAAATGTTCCCTTGGTATCTCTAATTTTCTTGAAGAGATCTCTAGTCTTTTCCATTCTATTGTTTCCCTCCATTACTTTGCATTGATCACTGAGGAAGGCTTTCTTATCTCTCCTTGCTATTCTTTGGAGCTCTGCATTCAAATGGGCATATCTTCCTTTTCTTCTTTGCCTTTAGCTTCTCTTCTTTTCTGAGCTATTTGTAAGACCTCCTCAGATAACCATTTTGCCTTTTTGCATTTGTTTCTCTTGGGGGTGGTCTTGAACACTGCCTCCTATATAATGTCATGAACCTCCATCCATAGTTCATCAGGCACTCTGTCTATCAGATCTAATCCCTTGAATCTATTTCTCTCTTCCACTGTATAATCATAAGGGATTTGATTTAGGTCATACCTGAATGGTCTGGTGGGTTTTCCCTACTTTCTTCAACTTAAGTCTAAATTTGGCAATAAGGAGTTCATGATCTGAGCCAAAGTCAGCTCCCAGTCTTGTTTTTGCTGACTGTATAGAGCTTTTCAATCTTTGGCTGCAAAGAATGTAATCAATCCAATTTCGGTATTGACCATTTGGTGATGTCCATGTGTTGAGTCTTCTCGTGTTGTTGGAAGAGGGTGTTTGCTCTGATCAGTGTGTTCTCTCGGCAAAACTCTGTTAGCCTTTGCCCTCCTTTATTCCATACTCCAAGGCCAAATTTGCCTGTTACTCCAGGTGTTTCTTGACTTCCTACTTTTGCATTCCAGTCCCCTATAATGAAAAGGACATCTTTTTTGGGTGTTAGTTCTAAAAGGTCTTGTAGGTCTTCATAGAACCGTTCAAATTCAGCTTATTCAGCATTTCTAGTTGGGGCACAGACTTGGATTACAGTGATATGGAATGGTTTGCCTTGGAAAGAAAAAGAGATCATTCTGTCATTTTTGAGATTGCATCCAAGTACTGCATTTTGGACTCTTTTGTTGACTATGTGGACTACTCCATTTCCTCTAAGGGATTCTTGCCCACAGTAGTAGATATAATGGTCATCTGAGTTAAATTCATCCATTCTAGTCCATCTTGGTTCACTGATTCCTAAAGTGTCGATGTTCACTCTTGGCTATCTCCTGTTTGATCACTTCCAATTTACCTTGATTCATGGAGCTAATATTGCAGATTCCTATGCAATAATGTTCTTTACAGCATTGGACTTTACTTCCATCACCAGTCACATCCGCAGCTGGGGGTTGATTTTGCTTTGGCTCCGTCTCTTCATTCTTTCTGGAGCTATTTCTCCACTGATCTCCAGTAGCATACTGGGTGCCTACCGATCTTGGGAGTTCATCTTTCACTGTCTTATCTTTTTGCCTCTTCATCCGGTTCATGGGGTTTTCATGGCAAGCATACTGAAGTGGTTTGCCATTCCCTTCTCCAGTGGACCACGTTTTCTCAGAACCCTCCACCATGACCCATCAATCTCAGGTGGCCCTTCATGGCGTGTCTCATAGTTTCATTGAGTTAGACAAGATTGTGGTCCCTGTGATCAGTTTGGTTAGTTTTCTGTGATTGTGTTTACACAATCAAGATGGCGGAAGAACATGTGCTCATCTTCTCCTGCAAGAACTCCAAAATTACAACTTGCTGCTGAATAACCATCGACAGGAGAATGTTGGATCCCACCAAAAAAAGATACCCCATGTCCAAGGGCAAAGAAGAAGCCCCAACAAGACAGTAGAGGGGCAAAATCACGTTTAGAATCAAACCCTATACCCACCAGAGACACTTGGATGGCTCAAACAAAATCTTGTGCACATCAGGAGAACCCACAGAGATGGAGCCAGACCTGCCTTTGAGTGTTTGAGTGTCTCCTGCAGAGGTACGGGTCACAGTGGCCTGCCGCAGGGGCAGGGCCCTGGGTGCAACAGACCTAGGTATGGCATAAACCCTCTTGGAAGAGGTTGCCATTAATCCTACCATAGAGTCCCCAGAACTTACACAGGACTGGGGAAACAGGACCCTTGGAGG
This sequence comes from Cervus canadensis, assembly GCF_019320065.1. Taxonomy (NCBI): domain Eukaryota; kingdom Metazoa; phylum Chordata; class Mammalia; order Artiodactyla; family Cervidae; genus Cervus; species Cervus canadensis. The sequence continues at coordinate 40,528,250 of NC_057405.1, forward strand.
GCACAAACAAAACCTTGTATGCACCAGGACCCAGGAAAAAGGAGCAGTGCCCCCACAAGAGACTGACCCAGACTTGCCGTGAGTGTCCAGGAGTCTCCAATGGAGGAGTGGGTTAGTGGTGGCCTGCTGAGCACTGAAGAATAGATGCTTTTGAACTGTAGTGTTGGAGAAGACTCTTGAAAGTCCCTTGGACTGCAAGAAGATTCAACCAGTCCATCCTAAAGGAAATCAGTCCTGAATATTCATTGGAAGGACTGACGCTGAAGCTGAAACTCCAATACTTTGGCCACCTGATGCAAAGAACTGACTCATTTGAAAAGACTCTATTTCTGGGAAAGATTGAAGGTGGGAGGAGAAGGGGGCAACAGAGGATGAGGGGGTTGGATGGCATCACCGACTTGATGGACATGAGTATGAGTAAGCTCCAGTAGTTAGTGATGGACAGGGAAGCCTGGCGTGCTGCAGTCCATGGGATCACAAAGAGTCAGGCATGACTGAGCAACTGAATAGAACTGCTACCCTCTCCTACCCTTCCAAAGCTATCCTGCCCAAGTGATCACGAAAGTATTTATTTCATGGATAATTCTCTGTCCTTCTGAGTTAAATTTCTATTAATTTAATTCTATGCTCCATTACAATTAAAATGCACTTCAGTTTGTGTCCACATCGTCTGGCGCAGCACTTCTATAACCACGTCTACCCTGCCTGAGATTCCATTTAGGAAATGACAGGAGTAGGCCAAGACAGGCTCTGCATATAGCTGTTGTTGTTATTGTTTAGTCCCTAAATCATGTCTAACTCTTTGCCATCCCTGGGGCGGTTGTCTATCCATGGAAGTTCCCCAGGCGAGAATACTGAAGTGAGTTGCCATTTCCTTCTCCAGGGGATCTTCCTGACCTAGGGAAGAACCTGCATCTCTTGCATTGGCAGGCAGATTCTTTACTGCTGAGCCAGCAGGGAAGTCTTCATATCATGCTCCATTGTTAAACACATTGCTCATGTTCAGTTTCCCAGAATTAGTCCAAACTCAGGTAATCTCTTCCCCCCTTTCCCCTCCCATCCCTTCCCTTTCTCCTCTTCTCTTCTTCTCCCCACAACCCTCCTTTTTTTTTTTTTTTCCATTTTATCACTGACAATCCAGTCTTTAACTCATGGCTTCTCACAGAGCACCGATCAAGCAATCAAAATACAAGTTCTACAGCAGCCTACAAATAAGAGCCAAGCTGGGCCACCAGAGCCCCAGTAGAGAAAAAACAGCAAAGCCGGATACATGACACAACATCCCCCTTACATATTTAAAGGTCTTTTTGCTGTACTAAAAAAAAAAAACAAAAAAAACAAAAAACACTTTTCAATCTAATATATCTAGGAAGTTGGCCACAGCTTTACTTTTGGACTCATATAATTTGTGTGAGTCACTTCATGTACTTTTGGAAACAATATTGGATACTCATGTGGACAAAACTAACTTTTAGCACATACTTACATCTGTGTTTTGCCTCAGCACTGTGCATGCATGCTAAGTCACTTTAGTTGTGCCCAACTTTTTGCAACCCCATGGACCATAGTCCACCAGGCTCCTCTGTCCATGGGATTTTCCTGGCAAGAATACTGGAGTGGGTTGCTGTAGCCACCTCCAGGGGATCTTCCCGACTGAGTGTTTGAAATTGCATCTCTTGTCTCCTGCATTGGGAGGCAGGCTCTTTACCACTAGCGCCACCTGGGAAACACTTCAATACTGTAATTTATCTCATATACTAGAAAGGTTTCAATTGACCTAAATCATTTTTTTCCTTTTAATGTGCTGTCAATATGTGTCCACTAAAAATCATCTTTTCTGGATGGTCAAATTGTCCACTTTAACACTAAATCAGGAATTACTGGGTCTCCTTTCTGAAAACAGTACATTCCAGGATAATCTTTATTTTTTATGTGCCAAGACATGAGACCAATTATTCTCCAAATGGTTGTCAAGGAGCATTAGAGATCCCAATCTAGGCACCAGTGAAGCATAAATCCTGATGTTAAGCAAGTGACTTTAGAAGAGGGAATCACTTTATTAACGAAGTGAGAAATCCCTTTTTATTGTAAAGGTCATAAGTTCATGTTAATGTTGCCATTTGACATTCACTTTTTAAAATTCTCTTTTTACTTGATCCAATATGAGTTTTAGATACTATCTTTTCTGTTTAGAACTAACATTTTATAAGTTAACAAGCTATATATTATTATACTAAATCATGTTACTGAATTTCAATGTGTGTGTGCATACTGAGTCACTTCAATCGTATCCGACTCTATGCAACCCTGTGGACTGTACCTGCCAGGCTTCTATGTCCATGGAATTTTCCAGGCAAGAATACTGGAGTGGGTTGCCATGTCCTCCTTTAGGGGATCTTCCCGATCTAGGGATCGAAACTGAGTCTCTTAATGTCTCCTGCATTGGCAGATGGGTTCTTTACAACTAGCATCATCTAGGAAACCCATTAAATTTCAATACTGAACCCTAATTTTCACAGTGCAATTTCCATTTCTTTTTTGCTTCGTTTTCCAAGATTGAATTTTGGAATTCATTCAAAATTGTAAAAGTTGTGATGATCTTTGTCATCTGTATCACCTGAGAACATCCCTAATTGTCTGAGGTAACATACACACACACACACACACACACACACACACACACATGAAGCCTCTATTCCCATGGACACAACTCTAAGAAATAATAAAGTATGGAATATATAGCACTATTAAAAAGATTCCCCCTACTCTGAATATTAATAAAAATACTAATTAAAAGCAGATAAATGTAGACAAATATTGGATCCTAAAGTTCTGTTTGAAATCTCAAGGTGGCTTGGTCTAATTTATTCCTACTATTTAAATTTTGTTTTTACCGTTAGTTAGTACCATTGTTGTGTTTTGTTGCTTTTTATTTTGAGTTATGTTTTATTCAGTGGGCATACTGAGGACTTCAAGCCCAGGAAGCAGCTCCTCAAGTAACCCTGACAGAACTGCTCTGAGGAGGTGAGGGGGACAGCTGGGATATACAGGAGTTTTGCAACAAAGCACAGGTAGTAGAAACAAAAGATTGCTGTAAATAAAGAAAACTAGATTTCTCAATTTAAGAAATTTAGTGCTTTTCTGTGTAAGGGAAGATGTAAGAGTCTGAGCCAGTTGAAATCATTCCTTGATATATACCTCATCAACATGTGTGCATGCTAAGTCACCTCAGGTGTGTCCAACTCTTTGTGATCCTGTGGACTGTAGCCCATAAAGCTCCTCTGTTTGTGGGATTCTCCAGGCAAGAATACTGAAGTGGGTTTCCATGCCCTCTGCCAGGGGCTCTTCCCAATCCAGGGATTAAACCAGCATTTCTTAAGCCTCCTGCATTGGTACGCAGAGCTGCCTGGGAAGCCCTGTACCTCATCTAACTGAGGCCAATGACTATCCTGTGTTTTCACATCCTGAGCATTCTCAGGGCTCACTGTTGGGAGTGGCTGCAGTCTTGATGGCTACTGAAAGTGAAAGTGAAGTCCCTCAGTCGTGTCCGACTCTTTGCGACCAGTGGACTGTAGCTTACAAGGCTCCTCCGTCCATGGGATTCTCCAGGCAAGAATACTAGAGTAGGTTGCCATTTCCTTCTCCAGGGGATCTTCCCGACCCAGGGATCGAACCCTGGTCTCCCACATTTGAGGCAGACGCTTTAACCGCTGAGCCCAGGGAAGGCTGATGGCTGCTAGATGGCAGGTATTCTTTGTTTCCTTCCTGAGTTCCCTCAGGGCTCACTGGCTCACCACTCGAGGAATGCAATCACTGCTGACTAGTGACACCCGTTGTTTACTGATATGACAGGCAATATTTTATATAACAGTTATATTCAATGGAGTTCAGAACCAAATTTTCAACAACAACAAAAAAGATAAAGTACCATTGTGTACTTTTTGGGGTTGATAATTTTTGTTCTGAACTCCATTGAATATAAACAATTGTTCCTTTCTTTGTTGTTGCTTGACAGACTCTCAATCTATTCAAGAGTACTATAAAATACATTTAGATTACTATCCAGAATTATAAATATATGCATATATATGGATATTTATATGTATATGCTACATAATATAACTTCAAAATCCTCTACCAAGTAAGTCACACTGATTAAGTTCGATAGATCCATTTATTTCCACCACATTGACTGTACCTTAAAACCAACTCACATAAGACAAAAGAACAAGTAGGTTGAAGCACATTTTCACATGATTCTGATAACTCTATAGGTACTCAATACAAGTAATTCCCAGATAACTGTAGCACCTAAGAGGTTAAATAAAATGAACTATGGTTCAACACTTGGAAGTAATAGTCTGTCCCCACTCTGTGGTTATATCACAGACTTTGAGAGATAAAGAAAATTTAGAGATTGTCTTAGAGCTGATACCTTACTGGGGTCTTCTGGTTCCCAGTTCAGTGGTTTTGACTACACCAGCTGGTGAAAGTAATTTAAAAAAGGGAGAGAGATTACCTGAAACTTAACAATCAAAAGTTTGAGAGGTGAAAAGAAAATGTTTAAAATCAAGTGAACCTGGGTCTACATCTGATTAGTTTCATTCATTTGTTTCATTGTAGTGTCATTCTCATGACCTCAGAGGCTAGGTGGTTCTCACATCAGGTTTGTCTCTCATTGCTCTCTGAGCCTGATCAGGTCTCTCTCTCTTTTTTCCCCAATTGGTTGTACTAATAGTGGGATTTTAGGAATGCTCAGGATTCCAGCTGCAATGGAAGTAAATTCTGATATGTAGACTGAAGGGTACCCAGTAAGATGCTTATAGTTTGACAAGATTCTGTGAAAGAGAGATTTATAATTTTTTTAATTCAGTGGGAGGAGGACATCTTTGCTCTTGTATTAACTAATATTATTGTTGGATTGGGATATGTGTGGACCTCAGGATTTAGTTGTATATGAAATTCAATTCATCTCAAAGTAAACATTGTTTGGTGCTTATTACATGCTGGATAAAGGGCAAGAGTTTGAGCTAATCTGAAGTAATGGCATGAACTCTGCTTTCAAAGAATTGTTATCTTTTGCTTTACACAAACTTTGGAGAAAATAACTAAATTGATTTAGCAAAGGAGTGTTTTATTTCTCTAACTCTGATTTGAGAGAAGCTTATATTCCAAAGGATATTTGACTTTGCCATACAGATAAGAAATATGTTTTCATTTGAAGAAAGAACTTTCTTTAACAGCCTCCAAGGTCAGATAAGAATGGTTCCTGCTTCATCTTGATGTTCTCAGGCAGAATAGAGTGACTGCATATTTAGTTCTTGATGTGCCTATTGGGGGATATATTAAAATGTATACCATTTATTCTTTGAGCATACTATTGGAAAATTTATTTACGAGGCCCTGGGGTTTAAGACTTTCAGAATTTACTGTGACGTGCCAGTGCCCTCTGAGTTTCTGAAAGAATGAAGTCCAATTTAGGTGTATGATCAAAACAAACTTCCTCAATCAAAGCTCCATTAGACATGGATGACAATCATCTTATGGAAGACGATAAAGAACCACCCCTGGAGGTTTAATGGGTAGCAGTAGATCAACTGCTAGAAAATATAAACTGCAATTTTGGAAGAAGAAAAAATGTGCCAATGAAATCAATGAACTACATGAAAATAGTTGTTAATATTACAAATATATCTTAGTAAAAAGTTAGCATTCACATAAAAATGCAATGTGCTTTTCCAGAGTAAATTGAATCTTCACAAATCACATTTCCATACATAATGAAGTGATCTAAAGTTGTTAAAGGTTTCTAAGACATATGTACCATAATTCTTTGACCAGAAATAAGTCACAGGCCTTGATAATGAGTTCACATCAAGGAAACATCTGTGTGGTCATGAAGAATTTTTTCTAGAAACTAAAAATTTTAAAGCTCAAAGGTGGCTCTTTAAGGACCATTATATGAATATCATTGCTTAGCTAGAGTGTGGCACTTTAAATAGATGATAATATCAAGGTTAGAGTGTTTGGAGGGTGTTTTCTACATGCTTATCATTAAACAAATGCAAGTTGAATTGAACTAAATATTCAGTTCACTATCCTAATATTGTCTTGATGGTACAGTCTCCAAGCTACAAAACTTTCAGTAAGCACTGTTAAACAGCCAAATGTAATTAAATGATAATTCTATTTTTACTAAATCTCATCAAGATCATTACAAAAATACTAATGTATAGCACTACTGTTACTGATACCTACTGGTGAATAATAAAGCACCTCAAGATCAGTAGCATAAAAAGTAGTCATTTTATTAGGCTCATCAGTTTGTGGGTCAAGAATTTAGATGGGATGAAGTAAGGATGGCTGTGTCTACTCTGGACTGACAGGAGCTTGACTGGCTTTGGGATAAAAGTCTCTGCATTCTCAGTTTTGATATCTGGCAGGGAATGACTCACATTCTGATTTGCTGACCAGTACCCAAAGTTGCTACCTCTCCATTGCAACATGGAAGCAGTGTTCTGAGAAACTGAGGGTTCTGAGAAAGTACCAGGTTAATAAAGGAGATGTTCATCTTTTAAATGGACCTTCCAGGTGGCTCAGTGGTAAAGAATCCATCTGCCAATGCAGGAGATACAAGTTCCTTTCCTGGGTCAGGAAGATCTTCTGGAGAAGAAAATAGCAACCCATTCCAGTATTCTTGCCTGGGAAATCCCATGGACAGAGGAGCTTGGCAGGTTATGGTCTATGGGTTTACAAAAGAGTCAGACATGACTGAGTGACAATAATCTTTTAAACAATTAAAGTAGGAGAAACCCAAATTATTTTAAGTGCATTATATTGTAGTACAATATTTCCCAATGTGGTAGGGTATGCATACTACAATCAACATGACCAATTGTTTCACAGGAACAGTTTTTATTTTGTAATTTATTGTGTATTTGAAAATTATATATATTATGTAGTGTATATATATATACATATATATATATATATACACACACACATAATAAGCTGATCAATTTTATAGAAATCACTTCACTAGACCTTAACTCTTTGGAAGATTCTGTGTAAATAATTTAAAATAAAATTAGAGATTTCTGACCGGAGAGGGTAGCATCAGCTTGTTTCTCCCTGCTCCTCCTCACTAAGTACAGTTATAATTACTGGAAGTAACATAGCAAGCAACCAATAAGGACTCTGAAAAGTGGGAAGAGGAAGATGAATTAAGTAGGGACTCTAGAACTGGAAGATTATCTCCTATCAACATAGCACAGAAGGCATCCCAGGTATTTGGATCTTTCCCCAGATCAAACAGGAATTCCACTATACTCACTAGGCACCAGTCACTAGGAATCAATCAGGGGCCCCACTGACAGTAAGTAGCCAGGAGGAAGTGGTCTCCCTTAGTACCAGTTCTGAGACTCCTTTCACCTCCCTAGCTAAGAATCATTCATTATACCAAGAAGGACCAGCTGTGACCAGAAACATCACAACTTGAATGACATCAAAACTTCAATGACAATCAGCCGATGAGAATGCCAAGATATATCAGATGTTGGAATTATCTGACAAAATTATCATCATAAAAATATGTCAGCAAACATTCTCTTGAAACAAATTTTTTTTTAAAAAAATAGAAAATCTCAGCAAAAAATAGATGTTATAAGAAATAGTCAAATAGAAATTATACAACTGAAAAATACAATAACTAAAATAATAAAGTCCCTAACAGGTTTTTCAGTAGAATGGAGATGATAAAGGATAGAGACAGTAAACTTGAGAAGAGATAGATAGAATTTACCCAATTTGAACAACAGAGAGGAAACTGATTGACAAAAAATGTAAACAGAGTCTTAGAAACTTGGGTAAAATAATAAAATATCCAATATTATGTTCACTGAAGTTCCAAAAAGAGAGAAAGAAGAGAGTGGGGCTAAAAAAATATTCCAAGAAATAAGGGCTGAAAACCTTCCAGTTTTCAGAAAAAAAAAATTGTCAGAAGTCAGAACTGATAGGATCAAGGAGTTAAGTGAATCCAAAAAGGATAAAGGTGAACAAATTTACATTGACACACCTTAATTAAACATCAAGATAAATTGGAGGCAAAGAAAAATATCATGAAAGCAGAGAGAATATATGACATATACAGGATCACTAATTTGCATAACAGCAAATTCTTCATCTAAAGATATGGTGGCAAGAAGGCAAGTGTCACATTTTTCAAGTGCTCAAAGACAAGTATTGCTAACCATAATTCTATACCAAACAATAATAATCTTTAGAGAAGAAGGGAAAATAAAGGCACTCTCAGACAAAGGAAATTGAAAAATTTGTCACTAACAGATCTACCCTTAAAGAATGGCTAGAGGAGTTTCCTCAAGCAGAAAGGAAATGATTAAAGAAAAACTTGGAGCAACAAGAAGAAAGAAAGACAAGTGTAAAAAGCATAAATATGAGTAAACACAATAAATTACCATCTGGAAATTTCTAAATCATGTATGACAATATAAATTATAATTCTTTCTAATACTAAAGCCAAATATTTAAAAGTGATTAAGGTTATGAGGCAAAAATGTAAGTAAATTTTCTTCATTTCAGTTGAAGTTGTAGACATTGATACTAGTAGATAAGTTACATACAAATATGATATCCAAAGCAATCACTAAGAAAACTATGCAAAATTATATGATCAAAAACACTATAAATATATCATAATGAAATCTTAAAAATGTTCAAGTAACTCACAGGAAGGCAGATGTCCTTTAACAGTTGAAAGATTAAACAATGATATATCTAAACCATAGAACACTATTTAGCAAACAAGAAGAATGACCAATGATACATTCATCAACCTGGATGAGCATCCAAAGAATTTAACTGAGTAAATAAAGCCAATCATAAAACATGAATGCTATTGGATTTCATTCATTTAAGGTTTTTAAATAATAGAATTATAGGGATGGAGAAAGATTATTGGTTGTCAGTGTTTAGAGACAGGGTGAAGGTCCCAAGGGAACATTTCATGCAAAGATGGGCTCAATAAAGGACAGAAATGGTATGGACCTAACAGAAGCAGAAGATATTAAGAATAGGTGGCAAGAATAAACAGAACTTTACAAAAAACATCTTCATGACCCAGATAATCACGATGGTGTGATCACTCACACTCAACTAGAGCCAGACATCCTGGAGAGTGAAGTCAGGTGAGCCTTAGGAAACATCACTACGAACAAAGCTAGTGGAGGTGATGGAATTCCAGTTGAGCTATTTCAAATCCTAAAAGATGATTCTATGAAAGTGCTGCACTCAATATGTCAGCAAATTTGGGAAACTCAGCAGTGGCCACAGGATGGAAAAGGTGAGTTTTCATTCCAATCCCAAAGAAAGGCCATGCCAAAGAATGCTCAAACTACCACACAATTGCACTCATCTCACAGGCTAGTAAAGTAATGCTCAAAATTCTCCAAGCCAGGCTTCAACAATACTTGAACCGTGAACTTCCAGATGTTCAAGCTGGTTTTAGAAAAGGCAGAGGAACCAGAGATCAAATTGCCAGCATCCACTGGATATTGTAAAAGCAAGAGAGTTTCAGAAAAACATTTATTTCTGCTTTATTGACTATGCCAAAGCCTTTGACTGTGTGGATCACAATAAACTGTGGAAAATTCTGAAAGAGATGGGAATACCAGACCACCTGACCTGCCTCCTGAGAAACCTGCATGCAGGTCAGGAAGCAACAGTTAGAACGGGACATGAAACAACAGACTGGTTCCCAATAGGAAAAGGAGTACGTCAAGGCTGTATATTGTCACCCTGCTTATTTAACTCATATGCAGAGTACATCATGAGAAACGCTGGGCTGGAGGAAGCACAAACTGGAATCAAGATTGCCGGGAGATGCAGATGACACCACCCTTATGGCAGAAAGTGAAGAAGAACTAAAGAGTCTCTTGATGAAAGTGAAAGAGGAGAGTAAAAAAGTTGGCCTAAAGCTCAACATTCAGAAAACTAAGATCATGGCATCCGGTCCCATCACTCATGGCAAATAGATCGGGAAACTGTAGAAACAGTGCTGACTTTATTTTTTGGAGCTCCAAAATCACTGCAGATGGTGATTGCAGCCATGAAATTAAAAGATGCTTACTCCTTGGAAAGAAAGTTATGACCAACCTAGACAACATGTTAAAAAGCAGAGACATTACTTTGCCAACAAAGGTCCGTCTAATCAAGGTTATGGTTTTTCCAGTAGTCATGTATGGATGTGTGAGTTGGACTAATAAAGAAAGCTGCTTTCTTATTGAAGAATTGATGCTTTTGAACTGTGGTGTTGGAGAAGACTCTTGAGAGTCCCTTGGACTGCCAGGAGATCCAAGCAGTCCATCCTAAAGGTGTTCATTGGAAGGACTGATGCTGAAGCCGAAACTCCAATACTTTGGCCACCTCATGCGAAGAGTTAACTCATTGGAAAAGATCCTGATGCTGGGAGGGATTGGGGGCAGGAGGAGAAAGGGATGACAGAGGATGAGATGGTTGGACGGCATCACCAACTCAATGGACATGAGTTTGGGTACGCTCCGGGAGTTGGTGATGGACAAGGAGGCCTGGCGTGCTGCAGTTCATGGGGTCGCAAAAAGTCAGACATGACTGAGCAACTGAACTGAACTGAAGGTCCTCTTGATGATGAAAATGTTCTGTCTTTTCATTGTGTCGGTAGATTTACAAACATATGATTTTTTAAGTATTTATTTATTTGTTACTATTTATGTCTGTGCTGGGTTTTCCTTGTCGCAACCTTTCTCTAGCTGCAGTGAGCTGGAGCTACTTTTCCTTGGTGTGTGGGCTTCTTATCATGGTGGCTTCTCTTGTTGCAGAACACAAGCTCTAGGTGTGCAGGCTTTAGTAGTTGTTGCATATGGGCTCAGTAATTGCAGCTCTCAGGCTCTAGAGTATGGGCTCAATTGCTGTGGCACATGGGCTTCACTGCTCCGTAGCATGTGAAATCTTCCTGGACCAGGGATCAAGCTCATTTCCCCTGCATTAGCAGGTGAATTCCTATCCACTGTACCACCAGGGCAGTCCTATACATATGATTAAATTGCATGAAGTTAAATATACATAAACATACAAATGAATACAAGTAACACTGAAGACTGCAAATAAGATGGTTAGATTGTATTAGTGTCAGTATGGTTGTGATTTTGTACTATAGCTGTGTAATATGTTACCATTGAGGGGAACTGGCTAAACGATACATTGGATCTCTGTAATACATCTTACAAATGCTTGTAAATTTAAAATGATTTCAAAATTTTGAAAGTTTAGTTGATGAAATCAAATCAGAGAAAAATACTAAGTACATTGAAGAACAGTTATTATTTATCCATGGGGTATATTCTCAAAACTATGGCCTTTCCAGTAGTCATGTACAGATGTGAAAGTTGGACAATAAGAAGGCAGAGAACCAAAGAACTGATGTTTTCAAACAGTGATGCTGGAGAAGACTCTTGAGGGTCCCTTGAACAGCAAGGATATCAAATCCTAAAGAAAATCAATGCTGAATACTCACTGGAGCTGAATCTCCAATACTTTGGTCACCTGATGCGAACAGTTGACTTACTGGAAAAGCCTTGATGCTGGGAAAGATTGAAGGTGGAAGGAAAAGACGGTGACAGAGGTTGAGATGGTTGGATAGCATCGTCGATGTAATGAACATGAACTTGGGCAAACTCCAGAAGATAGTGACAGACAGGGAGGACTGGCGTGCTGCTGTCCATGGGGTCGCAAAGAGTCAGACATGACTTAGGGACTGAACAACAACATATTCTCAGTGTAGCACATGACCATCTAAAATCTTAGACCATGAAATGGGCAGTGGTCAAAGATAGGAACATTGGCATCCTTCAAATATGATATCCTCCAAATGTGGGCTTCACTGTTTAACATCTATTTTTAAGACATCTATTTTAGATATTTTGGCCTGTGCTGTCAAGAGGAAGAGGTGGGAATGGGAAAAACCTTACCTCACCCAAGTAAATGTCAGGTTGATGTGATACTTACAGAAGAGAAGTTGGTGATGCTGACCATGCAAAAATGCCCAATATCCTCAGCATGGAGAGAATCTCAGGATATGGGAGTATCCCTCCTCCCAGCACCTCATCCCAAAAGAAAGTTGGATATCCATCTCTACTTCATTCCAACATTGGCTTAGAGGGAATGTTCCTAAACTATATCACTATAATCCTCAGTCATGTTTCTAAATGGAAAGAAGAAAACTTTGAAAACTGAACACCATCACATTGAGAGGGACTTGGGCCAGGGGAGAATTAACCATATTTTAGCTTAGATACTACAGAATGAAGTTGAGACCCCAATAATCTTTAAAATTCTTATTTGGTCACTATTAATTTCAGCCATACTAATGGAATCATTGATAAAAGGCCATGCAGAAGCTCCATCTGAGAAGAAATATTAAATTAGGAAATTAACCTTTGCTTTATATTCTAATATAGTAGCAGATATGCTTACAGTTGTATTTTATGCTATTCCAGCTTGAATATAATGTAGGAATGTTTTCAAAATGCCTAAAATAATTTTAGGGTATAAGAACATATGAAAAATAGCCTCATTACACTAAACTCCACACTGATATATCCATTACATTTCATTTAAAAGTGTTTAGAAAAAGCCACTTTTGAGCCTTAAGTTTGTGTTTGGTGAGTAGAAAATATGTATACTATGACTCAATGACTAGTACATATTATCAAGCAATATAATTGTTTTTAGTAGAGAAACTATAGATCATTTCATTAAGTGTCTAATGTTACCTTCTGCTAGGATTGCAATCAGATATTTTAACTAGTTTTAAAGTATATGTTTCAGTTTATAAAGCAAATCAAGCAGGGCACTTGCTCATTAACGGAAAATTATCACCTTGAGAAAGATGCTAGCCATTAATTATAGAGTACTAAACCCAAGAAATTGCTTTTCTCAGTAAAATTAAATAGAAATAAGTGTGTTGAAAGTGTGAAAGACCACCCTTGCTGGTGGAAATATCACTTTACAAAAGCACTCTTTACTACATCTACTTTCATTTTCCTAAGCGAGTTAGTAAGACTGTTTGCTAACTGTGTCAAACCAAAAGAAAATTTTTGGTTAAGAAAATATATTTTAATAACTTCTTTCCAACTCTTTATGGTTGTGAAGGAAGGTTTTTCATACTGCTTTGAAATTATTCCCTATCTAATGAAAAACAGATACCTTGTGATTGTAAAAAAGCAAAGGAATTATTTGGTACTCATTAAGTAATTCAATGGAAAACATAGAGTAAACAGCATGAGCCTTGTGTGTGTGTGTGGGTGTGTGCGCGCGCGCGCTTTGTTGCTAAGTTGTTTCTGACTCTTTGCGACCTCATGGACTGTCCTCTGTCCATGGAATTTTCCAGGCAAAATACTGGAGTGGATTGCCATTTCCTCCTCCAGGAAATCTCCCTGATTAAACCCACGTCTTCTGTGTTTCCTATATTGCAGGTGGATTCTTTACCCTTGAATATCGGGGGACCCCCAAATAATATGCAATATGTAGTAATAAATAACATAGTAAAGCATTTAAAGTGTTCAGCACAGTGCCTAGCTCATAGGACTAAACAGAATGTTGGAAAAACTGGTGGTGGAGATTGCTTGTGGTTACATCCAGGAATTTAAATTACTTGGACACACAGCTTCACTGACTACTTGATTTTTAGCTAAATAACCCATAAATAGCAGTCAAAGGCAACACAGCTTTTAAAGAAATTTTTAATCTTCTAAAAGTTTAAAGTGTGAAAAATTAAAAAAAAAATAATAAAGTGTGAAAAATTCAAAATAAATGTATATTGTAGCATCACATTTGCTGAAGGGCAGTATGGCATATTCTTCATTTTCAAAGGAGATCATTTATCAGTTTACATATTTTAATGTATTTAATTGTTCCTGATTATCTATTATTATATATGGCTTATCACATTAATAATGTTATAGCTATCACTCAGTCCTTAATTCTTAATACTTAGGGTAAGACTACATAATGTAAAGAAATTGAGTCAGTTTAAGATAAAATTTAAAAATTAAGCAAATTACAGTACAGGTTATATTTACTGAATTCAAGGAGAGGGTTGACTAACTCAGGCACTTTATTACTTACCCCTTCCCTTACACAAAATGTAGAGAAATTACAGCACAGTTTTTGGCAGCACAGTCCTTTTCCAGGGAATCATGCCTTTTGTGAAAAGCATGAGGAATACAAGATCAAAGACTTGGAGAAGATGTGCTTTAACCCATTACACAATAAAGGACAGGACCTGCTCTCCATCTCTGCTATATGAACAGAGGAGTGGTCTTAGATGGATGCTGGTCTTCTCTCTACACTGTAGTTTAATGTTGAAGAAATATAGTGTGTCAATAACATCATTTTTGAGAGGCAGCACTAAGTTAGATTATGAAATAGACTAAGTACCTGTGCTACTGTTCCCCTCCTTCCTAATAATTTTACTCTCTACCTAAGGCATGTTTCTTCCTAGTGCCTGTAGAGCAGGCTCCCTTAACTGTCATTAATTGAGAAAGCAAGATAATTCCCCTTAAAATATCAACTGCTCAATAATAACACCTCCCAGAAGTATTATAAAGATTATTACTGACCTAAAGTTTCTTTAATTCCCAAGAACATCTCTAGAAGTGCAAGTTAGCACTATCAAGAGTGCTTATGTATATTTGGGGCAGAGAAACTTCCTTAGTTTCACTGAAATTCTACAACATAGATATTATATACTGATAAAGTCAAGTCTATATGATTTTTCATATAATTTACTTTCCACCCTGAGCAAATACACACTCACACATACACACACATTTAACTGTGGGGAAAAGGAATCAGATTCAGGTAAAGCTACTGAAAGACTGATATATCAGAAGACAAGACAATGATTACAAACAAGGAGAAGGATTATTTGAAATGTTTCTGAAAAGTCTAGGAAGATGAAGACTAGAATCTGGACTTATAACTATAAAGGTTAATGGTGGCCTTGGCAAAATTAACTAGCAGAGAAGTGAAATGAACGCCCTTCAGTAGTGTCCGACTCTTTGCGGCCCTATGGACTGTAGCCTGCCAGGCTCCTCCGTTCGAGATTTTCCAGGCAAGAATACTGGAGTGGGCTGCCATTTCCTTCTCCAGGGGATCTTTCCGACCCAGGGGTCGAACACGCTTCTACCGCATTGCAGGCAGACTCTTTACCATCTGAACCACCAGGGAATTCCCTTTAGTAGAGAGGTGGAGACAAAAGACTGGATGAGTTCAGGAGATAATTAAACTGAACAAGTGGAGCCTACACAAACTCAAATATTTTAAAAGAGATTTATGAAGATTTGCTACAAAGAGCAAAGAATTGGGCAGTATATGAAGGATTATGAGGTCAAGGGTTTTTTGACTGTTTTCTTAAAGATGAAGAAAACTATAGCATATATGTTTGCTGATGTGAATGATCCAATAGAGAAAAAGACAATGATGCAAGAAGTAAAACCTGTGAAGTGTGAGTAGCTCAACAGATGCCAAAATCTAGAGCAGACATGGAAAGATGCTAAGAGTGTGGATGATCTGATCCAGACACTGGGGAATTGAGTAAGTGTCACATTTTCAAGCCACCAAAGCAGAACTAAGTATCAGATAGGCCATACCATAGAAATAACTTCAGAAATCCACCAGCTAAGTTTGATTCCAAAATAGCGTGTAGTTTAAAGCAGCCAAAGATATTTTCTAAACCTACTGTGTGAAGCAAGAGCCACTATAGATCCATCTTTTTGCATTGACTAAGGAATAAATTTGGATGCTCAGTTGCATCTAATATGGATAAAAATATTCGCCAGCAGTATCATTCCCATACCATTTAAACTAACACTCCCATGCACAAATCATTTCCTACTTGGTTCACATGCATGTATGGTTTTGGAAACACATTTACTACATAAAATAAGGTCCACCTATGTTAAAATCTGCATCACCTAATTCCAAATCAGCTCCATTTTATGTACTCAAAATTATTCTTCATGGCCTAGTTCTAGTGCAGTACTCCCAAGGGGTAAAAACTGAATTGTCCTGACCTTGAGAAAAAGAAAAAGCAGAAATTTGCTTAGCTCTATTTTTCAGCTAGACTTTTTTCCTTTATCTACACTTAAAAGTTCATTTAAAAAAATACACCAGATAGCCATGTAACAATTTTAATGACCATGAAGATAATGTCTTATGAAGTGATTTTAAAAATAATTTCACAAGTTTTGTAATAATGTATATTGGACAACTGTGGAAGTAATTTACTCTTGTAGGTTTTGACTTCTGCAGACAGTAGGAGAGATAAAACCTGATGATATTAATACATTTAGAAAGAAGTTGTTTACCAAACGCCAATTGTTAATTTTGTTACATGGTTCAGCTTCATTTGGCTGTATTTCTCTCCTAAGGATAATTTCTTGAAATGACGCCCAAGGGCTAAAAACAATTCAGATTGTAAAATCTTACAATGTACTTGCTTGTAACCACAAAGTTAAAATTTTTACACCTTTGAACTGTTAGAATACATGCAATGTATAATCTGCCTCTTTAAATCCTACTCTTGAATTCACTTGATGTATTTTTTACTAAAGGTCAGCAATGTAACACTAATTGCATCAAATTCCCTTAAGCATATTCTCATCTCCTTCTGACATACAACAAATAAAATAGCTTTCACTGTAGATACAATAGCAATTTAAAAATGAAATGAGCCACAACATTGAATATTTATAAATTCTGGAATGTTCTTTCTGCAGGGCTTCTTCTTGTGGCTTTTTTTTCTTTGCTACTGTGGGTTTATCAGATCATTTTAACAAATGCATTCATTATTTTAAAGAAAGACATGGGTTTTCTATTTTATACTTCAATTTTATCACCATTTAATAATGAACTATTGAATATAAGCTATCTCTCATAGTCTGCTTATAAATAATGCTTAACTATTCCTGGAAAAAGCTTAATACTAAAATCCAGAATTTAATTCATTTGCCATGAACAATAAAGATCGCCCTTCCTGTTGGCATTTATGGAATAAGCACTTAGAAACAAATTGGGTTTCGTTTCCTTTTAAAATATTTCTTGATAATAGGGAGAAGCTCCTTTTCCACAATGTTATATGGGAGGCAGAGGACAGGCTCTGTGTATAACATCACTTTGGCTAATTCTCCTTGTGGCAAAATAACTTTCCCTGATCCCTGTTCTTCCTGCCAAGGTGAGAGTGAAAGTTGCTCAGTCGTGTCCAACTCTCTGCGACCCCATGGACTATGCAGTCCTTGGAATTCTTCAGGCCAGAATACTGGAGTGGGTAGCCTTCCCCTTCTCCATGAGATCTTCCCAACCCAGGATTGAACCCAAGCCTCCTGCATTGCAGGCGGATTCTTTATCAGCTGAGCCACAAGGGAAACCCAAGAATATTGGTGTGGGTAGCCTATCCCTTCTCCATCAGATCTTCCCAACCCAGGAATCCAACCATGGTTTCCTGCATTGCAGGCAGAGTCTTTACCAACTGAGCTATGTGGGAAGCCCATTCTTCCTGCCAAGGACCCATGAAATATACTTTTCCATTTCTCTTCCCTTAACCAAAACACATCAGCCTCTGATACACACACACACACACACATATATATATATATACACAAAATGGCAACCCATTCCAGTATTCTTGCCTGGAAAATCCCATGGACAGAGGAGCCTAGTAGGCTACATCAGTGAGACATGACTGAGTGACTTCACGTTCACTTTGACTATAGACACACATACATTTATACTTGTATATGCACACATATATAAGTACACACACACACACATATATACATTCATATATATACACATACATTATTCACATTTATATGTCTTCCAGGTATGTATACTAAAATACATAAGATTTATGTATTTATTTTTAATGTATAAATTTAATCAAATGCATCCACTACTGTAAACATGGAAATTAGGCAAACATAAATGGTATTCACATCATGAGCCATCCCTAGGAAAAGGAATCATCATCGTTATGAGCAATCTTTATGCTAAACAATTTATATTTGTTACTCTAGTTAATAAAACTACTAGATAATAACTACCACTGGTTTTTCTAGTTAAACTACTCACAACTATAACTACAAACAACCCCATTTTATAAATGATGAAATTAAGGGTCAGAAATATTAATCCATTTGTCAAGGATTAAGTAGTCCAGTTGGTGAATCAAATTGTTAACCCAGGTCCACCTTGCTGAGAGCTCAAAATATTCCCATTTGTTAACCCATTCAACAAATATATATTGATCATATATTATGTGTCATGCACTGTGCTGGGTGCTGAAGTATGTGAATGAATGAGACAGACATGACCCAGGAACTCAAGCACTTATGATCTAGAGGAGTCAAATATATTTAAAAACAAAACAAAACAAAAAACTAGTAGCACAATTAATCACTTAAGATAAAATTGCAAAGTAATAGCACAAGAACAAATCTTGCTTGTACATATATTTATTTGTTCTGCATGATATGGGCCTAGAGAGTGTTTTTATTATTTTAATTAATTAGTAACATTTAAGATTTCATATTCAGACATACATAGGCACATACAGAAATCAAGATTCCTGGCTTACCTGAAAAAAGATCAGATATGGCTCACTGGGCCAGATTTCCTGCAAGACAAGGATTGGTTAGAGCTGAGAAGAGTTGGGTTGTTTAGATGACCACAGGCTTTCTGACTCACCACATCCTCTACCACTTCCTACCATCACTTTGCCGTTGTTAGTCATGTCTAACTCTTTTGTGACCCCATGGACTGTAGCCAGGCTCCCCTGTCCATCGGATCTCCCAGGCAAGAATACTGGAGTGAGTTGCCATTTCTTCTCCAGGGGTACTTCTTGTACCCAGGATCAAACCCGTGTCTCCTACATTGCAAGCTGACCACCAGGGAAGCCCTACTCCTTTGATTAGGTTAGACTATACAGCAAAAGTAAAGGGATTTTGCAGATATAATTAAAATCCCTGATCAGTTAACTTTAAATTAGTCAACAGGGAGTTTTTCCTGGGTTGGCTTGTACTAATCAGGTCAGCACTTTCAGAGTGAGTCCAGCATTCAGAAACTCAAAGAGTAGCAAAAATATTCTTATGCTGGCTTTGAAGAAGCAAACTGCCATCTTTGAATAGGACCACGTGGCAGGGAGTTGGAGGCTTTCAGTCCTATGGTCACAAGGAACTTAATTCTGCCAACAACTGGTGAGTTTGGAAATGCACCCTAAGCCTTAGATGAAATCATATCCCAGACTTATAATCTCATAGGGACCTTGTAACAGCCTGAGCAGAGGACTCAACCAAAGTGTGCCCAGCTTCCTGACCCTTGGAAACAGTGTGTTGTTTAAAGCTACATTGGGGTAATTTGCTATGTAATAATAGAAAACCCACAGATATGTTCTTAGAATATAAATGCAGAGAGCATTAAGGATGAGAAGCCCCAGTTCATGGAAAGCACTATGTCAGTGAGGAGGTAAGGCCATGGTAAAAGTGTGTGTACCTTTAAGGGGAGGGTAGATGGGAGCCTCTGGGGCCCAGAACACTGCCTAGGTCCACATAAATCTTTGAATGGCATAGACAGAGCCTGAACTCAAAATATCATCAATCAAAACTTCAAGTAATTTGACATACACATCCTGAAAAAAGCTAAGGATCTTTGATGTTTATGGATTATGAGGAGAGGTAGATTAGTCCCCTGGATTACTTAATCAAATAATGACAGTTACCTCAAATTTAGTAGCATATTAGAGCAATGGTAAAAGTCAATATGAAATAATTTAAGAGAAAGCAATTCAATAAACAATTTCCTGAAGAAATCATTTTTTGAGTTTTGAGAAAACACAGTCTTACTCCACTTCAAAAATAACAAAACTTAAAATAAGTGTATTGTTTACTTAGTTCACAAATAGGTATTGAATTATAATTTTATTGTATGATCTGGAATGAAGAATAATAACATTTTTCACATCTAAAGAAAAAGAGTAAATATATATTCAAGCATTTATATTTCCTGAATGGACATTATTAAATTATACAGTCCCCAAAGCAATTAAATTTATATTTATTTCAGAAAATACTGCTAATTGCTTTTGGATTTAGATTCAAGTTCCCAATGCCCCAAGCTGACTAATAGAAAAGAAAGAAAATCAACTATTTGACACATATTACCTAGATGGTTTTTCCAGTAGTCATGTACGGATGTGAGAGTGGGACCATAAAGAAGCCTGAGCACCAGAGAATTGATGCTTTCAAATTGTGGTGCTGGAAAAGACTCTGGAGGGTCTTGGACTGCAAGGAGATCAGACAAGTCAATCCTAAAAGAAATCAACCTTGAATATTCATAGGAAATACTGATGCTGAAGTTGAAGCTCCAATACTTTGGCCACCTGTGCGAAGAGCTGACTCATTGGAAAATGCCCTGATGCTGCAAAAGGCTGAAGGCAAAAGGAGAAGGGGGCAACAAAGGATGAGATGGTTGGATGGTACTAATGGACATGAGTTTGAGATAGTGGAGGACAGAGGAGCCTGGTATGTTGTAATCCAAGGGGTCACAAAAAGTCAGACATGAATTAGCAACTGAACAACGACAATGACCTACATAAAGCCCAAGTAGTACATTAGAAAGTCTCTATCTATCTGAATTGTCATAACACTGGAGACCAGGAAGCAATATTTAAACTATCGTTACACTCTCCTTCTCTTTTCCCTTTCCAACCATTTATTTGGTATGTACTATAACCCAGACATGGTGCTAGGTCATGGGAAGAATAAATAAAACATGTTCTGTGACTTTCAGAAGCTTACAGGGTGGTGGATTTATGGTCCAAAAGTCCTGGTTCATTACATCTGAACAAATGTTAGTTGATTTATCTCAGGGGAAGCTATCCAGCCTTCTTGCTACTGATTTGGAGGAAAAAAACAGATTCTATTCCAACAGGAACACATTATTCTTTGAATTATAATATATATATATGTATTTACATACAATGTGGTGATGGTGGCTGTGGCGTGGTGATTTTATTTCGTACATTTCATGCATGTGCACTTGTATATGTTTGAATCTGAAACCACCTGCAAAACCTGTTTTCTTTATGCTCCACCCAAATTTACTGGCTTAGAAACATCCCAACTTGGTTGTGGAGAAGCATTTTATCTTACTTTTACTTTTCTTTGTATCAGAATCAAGTTAAAAGGAAGAAACGAAAGCGTGGAGGAAGGAAGGAACAGAAAGAGGAAGGAAGGAAAAAAAGAGAGGTGGGATGAATTGGGAGATTAGGGTTGACATGTGCACACTGCAAAGAGGGCTTCCTTGGTGGCTCAGACAGTGAAGAACCTGCCCGCGATCCAGGAGACCTGAGTTCGATCCCTGGTTTGGGAAGATCCCCTGGAGAAGGGAATGGCTACCCACTCCAGTACTCTTCCCTGGAGAATTCCATGGATAGAGGAGTCTGGCAGGCTACAGTCCATGGGGTCACAAAGATTTGGACACAACTCAGTGACTAACACACACACACACACACAACGAAGAGCTGACTCATTGGAAAAGACCCTGATGCTGGGAAAGATTGAGGGAAAGAGAAGAACGGGGTGACGGAGATGAGATGGTTGGATAGCATCGCTGACTCAATGGACATGAGTTTGAGCAAACTCAGGGAGATAGGGAAGGACAGGGAAGCCTGGTGTGCTTCCCTCATGGGGTTGCAAAGAGATGGACACAACTTAGTGACTGAACAACAACAATAAACACTACCATGTATAAAATAGATAGTGGGAACTTGCTAAAAGGCACAGAAAGCTCGGCTCAGTCCTCTGTGGTGATCTATAGGGGTGGAGTTGTGCAGGAGAGGTTCAAAATGGAGGGGATATACGTATACTTAATGAACTTCCCTGGTGGTTCAGTGGTAAAGAATATGCCTGTAATGCAGGAAATGCAGAGATGTGGAGACTTGGGTTTGATCCTTGGATCAGGAAGATCCCCTGGAGGAAGAAATTGCAACCCATTCCAGTTATCTTGCCCAAAAAATCATTTCAAAACTTGAAAGACAAACTAAACAGTGGGAACTTAACATTAAAAATAAGAAGAAGAAAATGCTAATTTTAGGGGCTTCCACAGTGGTTTGCCTATGGAAGAATTCGCTTGCCAATGCAGGAGACAAAAGAGACACAGGTTCAATCTCTGGATCGGGAAGATCCTCTGGAGTAGGAAATCGCAGTCCACTCCAGTATTCTTGTCTGGGAAAGCCTATGGACTTGGTGGACATGGAGCCTGGTGGGCTACAGTCCATGGAGTCACAAACAGTTGGATGCAACTGAGCTCACGTGCAAAAAAAAGAAAAGAAAGTTATGTAACGTCGGAATTATATTATTGGTAGGTTTTATTAAAAAATCAAATTCAATTAATCTATTCACTTCTTCCATCTCATCCTATTTCATCAGATTTAGCAAGTTTGGGATCTTCTAAGTATATGCCATCGAGAATATAGAGGCAGGACACAGTGCCTGACGACCAAAAGTTTGAGGTTTAAGGTGGGAAAAAGTTAAACAACTTCAATACAATTGAAAGAGTGGTAATACCAAAATATACACAGGATGACCTTGAGGCACGTAAGGGAATATCTAACCCAGATTGCAAATGTACAGGGAAGGCCACCCAGAGCAGAATATATTTGAGCTGAATCTTGAAGAATAAATAGGAAATATCCAGTTTTGAAAAAAACCATTGGAGGAAAAACAACTTTAGTGACTGGCATATTAAAAAGCACAGAAAACGAACAGAGAGAGTAGCATGAAATAAATACACTTACCATATTAAAATAGCCAGCGAGAATTTGCAGTATGACTCAGGAAACTCAAACCAGAGCTTTTGTGACAACCTAGAGGGGTGGGATGGGGTGGAAGATGGGAGGGAGGTTCAAGAGGGAGGGGACATATGCAGGAATGTGCTGGTGGTTTAGTTGTTAAGTTGTGTCTGACTCTTGTGACCCCCTGGAGTGTAGTCGGCCAGGCTCCACTATCCATAGGCTTTCCCAGGCAAGAACACTGGAGTGGGTTGCCATTTCCTTCTCTAGGGCATCTTCCCAACCCAGGAATTAAACCCAGGTCTCCTGCACCGCAGGCAGATTCTTTACCGACTAAGTTACGAGGGAATCCCATATGTATGCATACCTAAGGCTGATTCATGTTGGTGTATGACAGAAACCAACACAATATCATAAAGCAATTATCCTTCAATGAAAACTAAGTAATTTTTCAAAAAGGCACAGAAGAAAGAAAGCATAGTGAATTCTAGGTCCTGAAATTCTTTATGAAGGACTGAAGTGAGGGTCCACACTCAAGAGTGCCAAAGGAGGAGACTTGTCTGATGAGCAGTGCAATGAGAGGCATACCGTGCTGTGAACAAATCTCAGTATTATTATCCTTAAGGCTATAAGATACGTCAACTCTGATTCTTGTGCCTAGATTTACTCATCTCAAGAGGCAAAGGGCAGACCATGACCTTTCAATATTCATTTTAATTCCTGGTTATATAAATTCTCTCCCCATTTCCCATTTTCCCATGTTTAGTCTTCTGCTTTGAGTACTGCTGGGTAATTGCTCTCCTGGGTAAAATATAGCCGTATGAAAACCAGGTTTTCTCTAAGAGGAAAATGCAAAAGAATTTAATGAAAGGAAGAATAAACAGATTGAGATGATTTATCTGCATCTGAACTCAGATCCTATCTTCTAATTTAAAAGCCTCTGCTTGCCACTTTCCAGAGCAGAAAGGGAATCACCACTACTCCCCACCTCCGCATTCCCACCCACCACCCACAAGCTCATAACAGTTTGCTTTTCCTATCTTGCCTCCACACTGTCCCCACCAAGCCTTACATTATAGCCATTCTTGATGGGTCACTGTTGCCCAGCAAGAAATATATCACACATAAATCCCCTGATCATGGCTCTGTCCATGCTTTCCCCTAGGCGTAGAATGTCTTTCTCCATTAGTCTTCCTGGAAAATGACTTTCTCAGGCTTCAAGAACTGGCACAAACATTGCCAAATATTTGCAGGTTTCTATAATTCTCTTTTTACTCCCAACCATTTAATCTTCCCTGGTGGCTCAGATGGTAAACAGTCTGCCTGCAATGTAGAAGACCCAGGTTCAATCCCTGGGTCGGGAAGATCCCCCGGAGCAGGGAATAGCTACCCACTCTGGTTCTAACCTGGAGAATTCCATGGGCAGAGGAGCCTGGTGAGCTACAGTCCATGGGGTTGAAAAAAGTTGGACACAACTGAGCTACTAAGTACGCACTCTAATCTTATTCAGAAAAAATTCCTTCCTCAAAAATCCTCCCGTTGCATGACTCTACCAGTTATTATGCTGCATGTCACTCACTGGTGATGGTAAGTCTGTCTCCCTCACTAGGTTACGGGAGATAAAAGATATTTCTTATTCATATTCATATCCTAGCAACTAGATGAGACCCACTAAATATTAGATGCCCAGTGTGTATCTTGTGAGTTGAATTGAAATGAAAGCTTGTCACAAAAGAAACAGTGAATTCTCCATGCCCCTGAGTTTTATTTACTTAGATAACCTACAGAGCAATCAATCATGCAACAATTTGTAAGAATCACAAAGGATGCCAAAGGAGTCTAGCCCAACAGTAATCTTATTATTTTACAGAAACAAAAGAAAGAGTGGTTATGCAACTTACTTAGATTGATTTTGCTTTTTGTATTTAGTATTGTGATTTCCCCATAATTTGATAAAATAACTTTTTTAAAGGGCACTTACAATTAATGAGCACATTGTTTTTTAATTTAATAAATATTTGTTGAATACAGACTCAGGTGAGGTATTCACCTTGATCTCTTAAATTTCTCATGGACCAAATCGTTTAAATCAAGGCAATAAGTTATTTTAAATAACTTGATAGAGATCAGCAAGGAACCAATTTTATTGCAATGGCACATGCAAAAAATTATTTATAATTATTATATATAAGATAAAAATATTTTTTAATCAAAACTTAGAATGGCATCCTAGACTCCAGGAAAAATACTTTCTTAGCATAAGAAGAAGAAATTTAAATTTCCTATGTTTCAAGGTCAAGGATCATGAACTTGTAAATATTTGTATAGAAAAGCATAAACAAACATATTATTGTATGATTTTCCTGAGAAATATCCATTTACCAGTGTAAATGAAAATTGTGCTAAGATTAAATAATGTCCTGTATAAATCTCCACAAATTTGTATCAAAATCTGGAGAGGACTCTTTCAAAGCATTCCAATATTCCAGGGATAAGATATATACATACATACACACACACACACACACAAATATATATATATATGTGTGTGTATACATATACATGATATAGATACATGTTATTTCCATACCTCAAAGGCTATGGAGAACCACTTACTAATTCAGTCTAAATCTTAACATTAGATTCCACTTTATAGGTATTTTTCCTTGGATGTAATAGGGTTTAGGAGAGAAGGAAGACCTAAATTTAAAAAAAAAAAATGTCTAAATTCCTTATGTTAACATATAACATGAATATCAACATAATTCCATAAAATGTGAATATTTGGAAATAGACTATCATTTTACTCTTTTATCCTTAGTTTAATAACAGAATAGTTTGACAGAAGGGCTTCCATGGTGGCTCAGATGGTAAAGAATATGCCTGTAATGTGGGAAACCTGGGTTCGATCCCTGGATTGGGAAGAACCCCGGAGAAGGAAATGGCAACCCACTCCAGTATTCTTGCCTGGAGAATTCCATGGACGGAGGAACCTGGCGGGCTATAGTCCATGGGGTTCCAAAGAGTTGGACATGACCGAACGACTAACACTTCACTTCAGTTTGACAGAACCAATGTTCAAGCACTAACCCACACACCAAAAACAGGTAAGTTGTTATAAACTGAAATAAACATATTTTTAAGAGGGATCTTAAGAAATTAAATGCTACCACCCCCTCAAAATACTGACTTTTCCAAAGAAGACATCAAGAAGCAATGGCATTAGCTATTCAGGTTGGCTCTCTGTCTGTGAATGTGAACCCAGTGGGCCAACCATACTAGCCATTTTTATACAAGGTACTTGAGTATCACTGAATTTTGGTATCCATGGGTCGTCCTGCAACTAATCCTCTGTGGATATTGATGGACAACTGCCCTTGTTTTGGGCAATTCTAACTTGTTAGTGGAAGGTGAAATACTATTTCTACCCTTATATAGACTAGCTTAGAAATTGTTTAAATACTACAATGAAATACATTTGAAATAATAACCTTAATTTTCAGTAGAGAAATTTGCCTGTTACATGGGCCTTACTAACTCAGTGGGTAAAAATGAGAAGGTAGTTCACTGTGAGAAAAATCACAAGACTGCATGGCCATGATAGAATGGACTGCTGTCCAGCTGCTCTTGCTATTTCAATGTACTTAGCGTCAGAACCAATACCCATCAGGGCATGCTTCACTGATCTAAAACAAACACACTGCCAACTATTTCTCCAGCAAAAATGGGTTTGTTGCCGGATCAGCAAAGAATTGCAGTGTGGGGTCTGCAACCACCACAGTGATTCACAGGCAAAGCCGGGTCACACCTGCCTCCCCCCGCCCCCCCCCCAACCCCTCCCGGCCCCCCGCATGGCAAGGAAAGACAGGAAAAGGAAGTTGGGAGGGTTATAGTAAACAGAGAGTTCATTCTTTTCATTGGCTGAGTTGTTGCCAGGAGAGGAGAGGAGTCTTCCTTCTTCCTTTCCTGCTCTGCTATCATCACAGGCTGTGAGATCTATTTCTTCTGGTGTACCAGTACTATTTAATTGAAGTTTCTGTTTATTAATTTTTCACAGCTTTGGTATCACAAACTAGCCAATATGCATTTTCATTGATTAGGCAACCTTTCTTCTCCTGTCTCACTAATTGTTAAATAATCTGATTATCACTTTGGAATAACATACTATTAAAATAAGACATGTTTGTTTCATATTTATTATAAACTCTACAAGACTATATATGTATATGTGTGTATATATGCATATGTACTTATATAAATTTGTATGTAAATATACAATATATATAAATATATGATATATATGCACAATATTAATATTTATTTCATAGATCATTCCTACAGGTTAATTTTTTCTCATTTTAAGATAAAGAATCTGAACATGAGAAAAGATAGTGTCTCTGTATCATTCTCTAAGTGACGCAACTATATTTCAAACTCAACTTATGCTCTAGGTATTAACAAAATTCTCTCTCCAATTTATGTTCAGCGTATAACACAAGTCATGTTTTGAAGTATGTAACTTAAAGGGATATTTTCTCATAGTTATAGTCTGTGTTTTCTGAAAACTTCCTCCCACGCTGCTGGAGATTCCAGGAGACAAGCACAGAGGTGGATGTGGGATCCACAGGCTGCCTCAGGAGTATTTGGTCCTAGTCATTTGAAAGCCAAGGAAAATCTCATCAGTCCTTTGGGAGGTCTACCTAATGCAGAAATTTTAACTGAACTCACTTAGACAAGCTGTCCCCCAGTAAGAATCACTTGGCTCCAGGAAAGCATCATGGACAGCTGTAGCCAGCATTATTCTCCCCACTGCAGGTGACAACACTTGGCCACTGGAACCCTAGTCCTACCCAGCAATTGCTAGGCTGGGCTTCTAGATTGCGGCTGTTTCCACCAGTTCGTAGGATTGCTTACATCCAAGACACAATCAGAACCAAGGATTTGGTATCTCTCTTGCCTGTTTATATTGTCACCGCCCAGAGGCCAAGCCTTTCAGATCATTCATCAGCTTTTCCGCTCTCATCCCCTCAAGGCTTTTAACATATTTTCTCTTGAGCCAATGTCTCACTCTAATCTTCTCTCTCAAACCTTCCACAATGACCACTGATATTCCCCTAAATTGTCTGTTATTAAACAATGACCTTAACTGAAACCTAGATGTTCCCAGAAAACATAATTTTCCTTTTATCCTACTCAAGCAAGATGCTTTTATTTTGTGGTCTGTTTATTTTCCCTCCCACACTTCCAGAGCTTAAGCATTGGGCTAAGCAGTGGGATTTGTATTCTCCTGGTTTCCAGTAGCTGCATTGAAGTCCCCCATGTTCCAGAACTCTGAAACACATATCATCCAGCTTCAGCAATTTCCCCCACTCCAATCTCTGAAGTCTCCCTTGAAGACTTTAGCACAATCTTCATCTTCACTTTCTACTGTAATCATCCAGGTGAATACAATAGCCACATGAACAGACCATCCAACAATCTTTGACTCTGTGTTCACTAAACTTCCTAAAGATCTCCTCCACCTCACCTAGCCACCTACTCCCTCTGTTACAACCTGAACTCTGCCTTCTTTGGAAACTTCGCCACTCCCAAAGCACCCATTTCAAATTTCCCACTCTGACCACAACATCCATTCTTTCAGCCACTTGCCCGGAAACCCTCTCTGTCCCCTGAAGCAGATATTCATACAACCCATTCCCAGGTGGCGCTAGTGGTAAAGAACTCACCTGCCGATACAGGAGACATAAGAGACATGGGTTTGATTTCTGGGTTGGGGAGATCCCTGGAGAAGGGCATGGCAACCCACTCCAGTATTCTTGCCTGGAGAATCTCATAGACAGAGGAGCCTGGTGGGCTGCAGTCCATTGAGTCCCAAGGAGTCTGACATGACTGAAGCAACTTAGCACACACACGTTGAGATTGTCAGTCCATGATCCCAATTATGTTTTATTACATCTAAACCCTTCCAGGCTTAAAGTCTTTCTTACACAGGTTTAATTCCATCGATATTCATTTCTATTACCCTGTTTCAGATGCAGCTCATTTCCCTGTCCTTTCCTTTATCATCACAGCCAAATTGGTGTTCCTCACTTTTTCTTGAGTTCATCACTTTCACCTCATTCTTCTATTTACTCCAGTCTGTATTCTGGCTCTCTCACCCTGAAAAAGTTACTCTTGTCAATGAAATCAATGCCACCCAGACAGCTAAATCACAAGAAAACTTGTTTGGTCTTTCAGTTGACTTCAAAAAGTCAACAAACAATTTCCTGTTCTTGAAACACCTCCTTTTCTTTTCTTCTTTAACAGAACATTTTCTTATTTTTCTCCTCATTTCTCAGGCAGTCTCTTCTAGTATCACTTGCCAATTACTAGACCTTTAAAGACTGGAATTTTTTAGGGCTCAGGTCTAGGTATATTTGAATTTATCTTCATTCTTTAAGTGTTTATATTTCCTCCTATTCCTTTTAGACCATGAATATAAATCAGATATATATTTCTATTACAACCTTTCTTCCAAACCCTAGAACTATAGTCAAATGCCTAAGTAATATACCACTTGGATATTTCACAATTAAATTGTGTATTGGTTTAATTAGCTTAATGATTTACCTTCAATCTGCCTGACACTGTTAGATAATACGCAGTTGTGTGTGGGTGTGTGTGTGCTCAGTCATGTTTGACTGTTTGCAACCCCATGGACTGTAGCCCACCGGGCCCCTCTGTCCATGGAATTCTCCAGGCAAGAATACTGGAGTGTGTTGCCATTTCTTCCTCCAGGGGATCTTCCTGACCCAGGATTGAACCCATATCTCCTTTATCGCCAGCATTGGCAGGCAGATTCTTTACCACAATTGCCAAAAAGACAATTAGCTCATGCATGATCTGTTGAATTTCCTGTCACAAATTCTAAAAGTGAAAAACTCCATGAACAAAATATTTTTAATACTTAAATTTATTTCCCTGAATCACCATCAGGCCCCTTATATATGCTATACTCTCTTCTTCTGAAAGATACACTGCTTTGTCATTCTTTTCAAATGTAACTAAACTCCTTTCAAATGCTCATTACCAGCTTTCCCTTTCAAACAGACTTTGGGAGTTTGTTTACCTGTGAGAACAAGTTCTTTCTCCCCAGTGAATTATAGAGCAAGTCTTGAAAGCCTGAGGGTGGTAGTGGTGATGAACTTAAGTTAAACGTATTACAAAGAGAACCTGTAAAGTAAACTCGCTGTGTTAATAACTGAGGTATGGTGGTTCCCTTGTGTCTTCCTTGTACCTATGTTTCTAATTTCTTTTCACCTGTAGATCCACAGTAAATAATGCCAGACATGTTCAAATGCTGAGTTTTGAGTCCTTTTTATTGTCTCCCAGCATTGAGAAGATATTGGTGACCACACCAGTGAGCCAGTGAGCATTTCTGGCATACCTATTGTCAGTATGAGCCCTGAATATGATGCTGGGTCTGCTTCATTATGTGAAGTATGAGGAAAATAAAACTACAGAGCCACCTCAAACTATGTTATGATAAACTGCTTGAGTTTCTTATCTTCATTTCGTTGAAAAAACTATGCCCGTAGCACCAATCCATTTCCAAAACTATGGAAGCGTGGGCTGAGTGGCTTCTTTCTAGAAACCTTTCAGTAATGAAGCCCTCCAAGCTGGAAACTGCATCCTGTCTGCCTTTCACTTTGGAAAACATGTTTATCAACTCAGCCATGAATCATTTCTGTCTTTATGCTAAATCAGCAATCCAGGGCTACGGAGTTATTTTCCACTGCCACTGTAGGCTTTCTCTTCTTTTTACATCTGAATCTCAGCCCACTCCTGCTGAAGAGAATGCCTGGCTTCCTTCCAGACTTCCCAAATCTGATTATGGAGTCCTCTGAGGATAAGTCTGATTGGTCTACACTACCTGGAGGGTCAGCTTCAGCTCAGAGACAGCCCTGCTGCTCCGTTCTAATTGGTGTGATATGGAGATGTCAGTCTCCCCGAGTCAACAGCAGACAAGAGTTGGAGAACAAGGTGTCCTGAAGTGATGCAGGGCCAGACAGAGTTAGTCTTGAGTTCCATTCGTTTTTGACCATTGACAATGCACAAGACATTCCAAATATAAAGCTTCATGTTGACTTTTAAAATTCTTTAAAAGCAATATCTGTCCTTGTATGTTACGGTGGTCAAAGATGTTGGTTAATGAATCAGACAGAACTGGATTCGGATTCTAGCTGTGTGTCCTTGGGCAGCTTAATTGGTGCCCCTAAATCACAGTTTCTTCATCTGAAAATTTCAGCCAGTCTTAGTATCTACCCTCTAGGGTGGTTTTAAGGATTAAATGGAATTTGGTAGATAAAAAGTAGAACACAGAACCAAGCGGGGACATATTATTAAAGGTATTATATTCATTGTCTGTTTCCATAATAATTCAGTGCTCTTTTAACTGTCACTACCATGATTTATTTCTTTTTATTATTTAGTGATTCCTTAGCTTAACTCTCCTTAGGCTAATTCTTGATATCATAACTTAACAATCTAATCATCTAAAAGGAATAAAGATAAAAATTTGCTCATATCTGAGGAAAGATGGGGATTTTTTTATTACTTTAGTATTACTTTGAAAACTCAAATATTGTGTTTGCTTTCATTTGTCTGTCCTTTGCTATTATGTGTGATTTCTAAAAATATGAATAAACTTTAAATCAGGTATTTGGGCACTAAACCATAGAGAATTTACTAATATGCCAGAATCCATAGTGTATTGTGCTAGAATTATACAAATACAGTGTACAACTCAAAGGAAAGCGAGCACCCGTTTATACAGTAGCCAAAACAAACTTTATTCTTCAGATAGTTTACACTTGGGTTTTCAATCAGGTTGGCAATCAGCTGATGTTTGAATAAGGCCATGGTCCACTCTGAGTGGGGCTTCCCTGGTAACTCAAACGGTAAAGAATCTGCCTGCAATGCAAGAGACCAGGCTTTGATCCCTGGATTGGGAAGATCCCCTGGAGAAGGGAATGGCCACCCACTCCAGTATTCTTTCCTGGAGAATTCCATGGACAGAGGAGCCTAGCAAACTCCAGTCCATGGGTCACATAGAGTCAGTCATGACTGAATGACTATCACTTTCACTTTCTCACCACTCTGAGTGATCTCTATCTTAACTAGTCTAATACTACTAACAAATTTGCTGGAGTGGCCATTTGCTGTTCTTTTGGCTTATTTAGTAAATAGATGAACTAACTTTTCTACCTGTGGTCTTCGATCTAAATCTGGGCTTCCAATCTCATATTGTCCCATGATACAACAGCTGCATTAATTTGCAAGGTCTACCATGACAAAATATCATAGACTGGATGACTTAAACAGAGGAGTTCTGGAGGCTGGCAGTCAAGATCAAGGTGTTGGTAGGTTTGATTTGTCCTAGCACAGCTCTCCTTGGCTTGCAAAACACCTCTTTCTCACTGTGTCCTCACATGCTCTTTTCTCTGGCATCCTTTCATCTTTTGATAAGGACAGCAGCCTTACAGGATCAGGGCCGAAGATTACGACTTCATTTGTTAACCTTAATTACTTCCTTAACTGTCCTACATTCAAATACTATAATATTGGAGTTTAGGGATTCAATATATGAAATTTCAGGGAACACAATACAGTCCATAACAACTTTACAGGTTAATCATTTGATGAGGCTCAATCTCCCTGACCCTGTTGGAACACTGGAATAGTGAATGAACATTATGCTATGAGCAGCTTCCAAGAAGAAGGCCCCCACAGGTGGGGCTGGAGACTAATGTAGCCAAATTTTATAGGGCCTGGAAAACATTAAGTCATGTCAGTCATTTAGGCTAGTTAATAAAAATGGCATTTTTCTCATTAAGATTATTTAATTATCAGACCAATAACTCATTTAGTAAATATAAAAATTTTTCTTTTTTATAGTGAAATATTTCAGATACATAGGAAAATATGAAAAATAGTAAAATGAATACTCAGATGTTGTTCCAAATTAATTAAAACTAATTCTCTTAAGATAGTTTTTTTAAGAGAAATACTGTTCTTTTAAGAAGAAATACAATATTAGATACACATTTGAAGCTCCTGTGAATCTTTGCTTGATCATAGTTCCTTCTTTCTATCCCCACAGGCAATTATTATTTTGCTTTATTTTCTCACCACCATGTGTATTTTTATACTTTTGCTTCATATGAATATTGCTGTTCTTATTATGAATATTGCTAGTCTTAATAAGAAAAGACTATTCCTTTTCTTATTATTAAATTTCACACAACTGGCATTGTAATATAACTATCAGTCCCAAATTTCCTTTCATACATCTAGCTCCAGATATTTTATTGTAATTGTTATATAGTATACTAGGGTTGACTATATCACAGCATATTCATTCTTCACTTGATGGACATTTAGATTATTTTCAATTTGTTAACTTGTACAAACAACACTGATGGAGGATTTTGTACCTAGCTTATTGTGTGAATGCTCAAAATTTCTCTACAAACTGTAGAGGAGGAAAAATTTTCTTTGGCCCTCTTAGGGTTCCTGGAAGTATCAAAAAATAAACTTATAAAGACAAATTAAAAATAGAAAACCAAGCAAATTTGCCGGGAGCCAACACATGAGATCCTACCCATGACAAAGTCATGAGGGAGAAAACCTGACAGGCAAGGCAGATCAGGTTTTCAGGGATTCCGAAAAGCTGCCCCTGGTGCTCACCTTAAAGATGATATCTGTCCTTCTGATGCTTACTTCAATAGACTACTCCCTAATTTCTGTGACACAGGCAGAAGGCCTTCCCCGATCTCTTCCCAAATAAGAATCAATTTAGAACTTTAATCAGTAAGTTTCCCGGGTGGTGGTATTTTATGAGATTATCCAGGGTGAAAGGAGTGTTTTAATTTAAACTCCTTTGCTGGTATTTTAGTTTGTTTGGCAAATGCGCTTAGGCCCTTGGTACTAATACGCATGATTGCTCAAAATACCCTACTCATAAAACAGCATAAAGAACCTGATCATATAAAGGCCCTAATAGACATAGAGCCTTTTTGGGGGTGAAGGAGTCCTATTAGAAAACATAAGAAAAATTATTATAAAGGTGGTTATTGGGTTAACATTTGCTTGCTGTGTTTTTGCTCTTAATGTGCTAAGGTTGTGTTATAGAAACCATTGTTAATATAGTTATAGATCTAGAAAAATAAGAGCTTAGCCCTAGTGTGGTAACAATGAAATGGTTGTTAATTATTAGTCAGGAGTGCTAGGCAGGGACTGCCTCACCAAAGTCGCAGAGTCAGTGTGGGGTAAACTTCTTAGATAAACTCAACTGACAACTTCTGCAGAAGGATTAATTTTTGTGTTAACAAGGTTATACTTCTACTCTGCATTGTTGCCCTATGAGACTGCTACCTTTCAGTTAAGGTCACCATAGAAACAGAAAATAGGTTTACATTCACCTGACTTGCATAAAATGTTAATAGGCCCCAAGGCCAGAAGATAATGTACAAGACTCTCATAAACAAAGAAGTATGCAGAAAACACCCTGGTTTCATGAAGAACAAGCTGATGTAACGTTAAACTACCTTCCCCTTAGAAATGTACTAACTTAGGGTATAAAAGCTATGGTGAAAAAAGAAACATTGCCAGACCCTGCTGCAAACACCTCCCTCTGGTCTCTCTCTCTCCCTCTCTCTCTCTTCCTCTCCCTCTGTCTCTCTCTCTCTCCCTCTTTCTCTGTCTGTCTCTCTCTCTCTTTCCCTCTCTCTCTCCCTCTGTCTCTCTCTCCCTCTCTCCCTCTCTCTCTCTCTCTTTCCCTCTCTCTCTCCCTCTGTCTCTCTCTCCCTCTCTCCCTCTCTCTCTCTCTCCCTCCCTCTCTCTCCTCTCCCCTCTCTCTCTCCCGTTCATCCTGAGACTTGGCCCTATCAAGGCTGGTCTCACGTGTCTTCTCTCGCTGACGAAGTTCATCCTGAGGGTACCCCCAGGATCCTGCCGAGGCTGGACCCCGGCACAAATTTACTTAATTTAAGTTGTATGTGACACGGAAGCCTTCATAAGGAAATGGAGGCCCAAAGAAACGTTTAAGCCTGAGCATTTTATCCTAGCTTTAATAGAGTGGACAGTTGTGAAGTGATATAATAGGTCAAAGAGTATGAGTTAAGTGTAATAAACTGAGGAAAACTTAGCAAGGACTGTGTTGGGATTTTTCTTGGCACTCCTTTGTCTTCAGAGATAAGAATGCTCCTTTTGTCTGGGTACAGGTAGGATACCTCACACATGCGGGCTTTTTGAGCTGTTCCAGGAGAGAGCAGGGGGACGATAAGAGTAACCCTAGTCTGCTGTTTTCTCAAACTCTTTTAGCTTAAAATAATCAGTATGCCCAGGTGTCCTATTTTGGAGTAGCATGTCCTAAATCCCATTGAGAATACGCCCATAAGAGTGAAGGGATCTCATATCTCCAACTTTATGAAATATTGCCAAGTTGCCCTTTACAATGGTGGCACTTTGTCATATCCCCCCAACAACTTCACCGAAATTTGTTATTATAAAATATTTTTGTTTTTTCCCAATCTCTCAGGGTGTGATGTTAGCATCATGTTATTTTAACTCACATTTCCTCCTCTCTGGTAAGCATCTTGTATGTGCTCGTTAGCAATTCAGCTTTCTTTTTCTCTTAAATCCTTTGCTCATTTTTCTATGGCATTATCTACCTTATTAATTTTTAGAAATTACCTATATATTCTCAATTCAGGTTCATGGCAAATAGATCTTACTAGACTCTAGCTCATCATAAATAAATTTGTTTACGGCTTATAGTTTAATAAGTTTACCTATTGCTATATAAAGAATTTTAATTTTAATGTAATCAAATATATCACTCTTTTCCTTTACAAGTTTAAAGGGAGGGAGTTCAGAAATTCTTTCCTATCCTGGCATCAAGACATTCATTTATATTTTCTTCTGAAATTTTGAAGTTTCATTTTCACATCTAAATTCTTAACACATGAGTCCAAAAAAAAAAAAAAGGTGTTAATCTACTCAGAATACTGAATAAATAAATTGGTAGGCATGCTTACTAATTTTATAATCTTTATCTGATAGTTCTAATATCTGAAATTATGATTCTTGCTCATGGTAAAGTTTTTCCTTATGAGTTTTAAATTTTATATTATGAATTTATCATCAAGATTCTTTTGAAGTCCTGAGAAGTATGAGTTTGGCTTAGAGTGGTCGTCCTTATGCTTCTGCCAGACACTCTTGGGGTACCCCTATCTAATATTACTATTTAAATGTTATTTGTGATTATGGTTTTCTGGACCACTCATATAAAATAAATCAGAACCCTAAATCCACATAGTCATGAATTCTCAGCACTCAAGCATAGTTTCCCACCATGGCTCCGACTACTACCTATAAGTTTCCTTATGAGGGTGGATTTACTAATGACGTAGCTAGTCTACTCTTTTACTAAGATTATAGCCCTTTAGGAGGGGCTTAGCTCAGTGCAGGATATTATTTCCAATTCACCACCCCTTCCCTGGACCCAAATTCTCATTAAACTTTTACAACCCAAGCGAAATAAAATAGCAGCCACCTCCACATACTTCTCCGGAGAAGGCAATGGCACCCCACTGCAGTTCTCTGGCCTGGAAAATCCCATGGACAGAGGAGCCTGGTAGGCTGCAGTATGTGGGGTCGCTAAGGGTCAGACGCGACTGAGCGACTTCATTTTCACTTTTCACTTTCATGCATTGGAGAAGGAAATGGCAACCCACTCCAGTGTTCTTGCCTGGAGAATCCCAGGGACAGGGGAGCCTGGTGGGCTGCCGTCTATGGGGTCGCACAGAGTCGGACATGACTGAAGCGACTTAGCAGCAGCAGCAGCCACATACTTCTCATCCCAACGTTCCACAAACTCACCACCCAGTATAATTCAAGCACTTCAATACTTTTACTTTCTTATCTTGAGTATTTCCTTAATTTTCTTGCTTGCCCAGCTATGCATTTAAAAGGATTAAAAAAAATACTGTGATCATTCTAGTTATTTTGTTGCTTATAAGTACTGCTATAAACGGATGACCTGTTTTTCTATTTATAAGTATTGTATATCAAATAGATTCCCTTACTGATTCACTTTAATTGGATAAAGCAGGATTTTTAGTCTTAAAAAATTAATAAATAATTGTTCTATAATTTCTATTTTCATTTCAGCATTTTTATGCATTTATTTTCTATTTAGAAATCACTTGGGAGGTATAGCAAAGAGTTTAAAATCCAGATTAATTTCCCATAAACAACACTGCATCATGAATTATTTATTTTCAGAATTTAAACTCACTGTGACAACCTGCCAAATTTCTGCTGTCATGTAAATTTCAAACAAAACAGAACAACTACCCAACTGAGATATTGTGCTATAGAGAAATGTTCCCCATCTCTACCACTTGCAAGTGGGAGCAGGGACAATTTAAATTTTTCCAATTTATGTCAAGAATATATTTGGGTCACATACAGAACATCTTTCTAGGCAGTTTCCCAACTGGTCTACTACTAATATCACTTATCTAGCTATAGACAGAAACAAATGATTCAACGTATATTAATTTCTCACTTCTTATTCCAGAGAGACTCTCCAGGAAAAAATGTAAAAATCAACCAAAATATTTTTTATATATTGCATGTCTTTATTTGTGCTTCTTTTTCTTTTCAAAATCTCTGTTCTCGTTTGCCCTTGGAAAACTGGTAGAGGCCATATGGTTAATATAATCAACCAAGTGAAGGTTGGTTTCAATTGTTAGTATTCCCAGAAATCTGTTAAATATCTTTTTCTTTCTACTATGTCATCTCAATGAATAAGCAACATAATAAGGTTAGATAAATGGAATCAATGTAAGAGATTTTCCAGAATTAGAGTTAAAAATAAGAATAAGCACTTGATTATGACTTGTTTTTCACTCAACACACCTGTTTTGTTAAAGAGAGCAAGAAACCCACCCCCCACTGTCCCCAATCTCTGCCCTATGAAGATTATATGTATGTTAAGTAAACTTGTTCATGAATAGTAAGTGATGAGAACATTGGTTTCTCACATTTTTCGTTTATAAAATACTTTTGCTTAAAACCCAATCTTCAAACAGCTTTAACACATATAACATGTGCCACATTTCTTCTCAATTATTAGGTACATTAAAAGACATTTCTTGCTTATCACTTCCAAGTAGCTTGAGATAAGATACATAATGTTGAGATAATACACATGAATATGCTTTACGAGAATGTCCATCCTTGTCTTCAATTCCTTTTTTTCACTTAGCTTCACTATAGCACAGAAATAGCGATATACATCCATCAGAACTTTCACATCACCAGTCACTACCTTGAACTAAGAGCATGTCAACATTGTAGATAGTTCTGTTTTATGAAATCTATCTCTTCAATCTTCCTTTTACTAACACATTTTGCAAATGTGTCAATGGTGAAGATCACATTGTACAAAATAAACATAAAGAGAGGGATTTTTTATTACTATAAAATGGCGAAATCAATTTTCAATAACACTTAAACAATCTAACTGCTTGGATTACATAATACAGGTTATACATGACATGACCAATATGCGTCACATTATAACATGCTATGTTAAAACATTTCTATTAATGAGAAATACAAAAAACAGAATATCCTGATTAAGTTAATTTGGGTAATGTCAAGATATCTTCCAATAGCAGAAAGTTGCAGTAGAAATAATTTACATTAGTTATTGCTCATTAATTATGAACATTAGATATCCAATTTTTTCAATCCTACTTTTTCCATTTATTACTCTGAACTCATCTTCACACAGTCTTTGTTTTCATCAAATTGAAATATAATTTAAAATAGCTTCTTACATTAAAAAAGTACTGTATATGATATATTCTCTCCTTCCATGTTTAGTGTGTGTGTGTGTGTGTGTGTGTGTGTGTGTGTTAGTTGCTAAGTCATGTCTGACTCTTTGTGACCCCATGGACTATAGCCCGCCAGGCTTCTCTGTCCGTGGAATTCTCCAGGCAAGAATACTGGCGTTGGTTATTCGTTTCTCCAGGGGATCCTCCCAACTCAGGGATCAAACCCAGGTCTCCTGTATTGCAGGCAGATTCTTTACCATCTGAACCACCAGGGAAGTCCCTCCATGCTTATTAAGAACATTTAAAAAGTAGAATATGCTATCTATTAAGAAATAAGGTAAAGCTATATAATCCAATGTCTTTAATGACTATTAATGGATAATATTTCAGTGTTTGTACTGCTGACAATATTGACAACAGACACAGTGACCAATAGTACTTCAACTTTCATCAGTATTTGGAGACTTTTTTGGTCATGATATTCAGTTTTGCTTAATAACAGTCAATGCAAACTGAGAAGATATGGTCTCCCCTGATTTCTAGTTCAGTTTCGTCACACTTGCTATTTTCCAATTCCCATTTGCCTTGGTGAGCTGCATCCACACCAAGGGTGAGTTGGTAGTGGCAAGAGGACACAGGATGGATGTAGCAGCACACATTGGTCAAAGCACTGTAGTCGTTTCCTCTCTCTTCAAACCGGGCTCCAAGGCCAGGAAGAGGCTACCACACATATCAATATGATAGGTGAAGGAACTGGAAGCGAAAGAGGCAAAGCATGTTATGGTTTCCAGTTATAGATGTTCTCCTAACACTCATGGCAGTTTATAATGGTAAAAGGGTCAATTCACTGAAGACATACACTGGTATGTAAGTGTAAGACACACACTTGAAGGTATGTAAACCTTCAGGTACACGAGAGTAGAGCCCCAAAACACATGAAGGGAAACCGACAGAACTGAAGGAAGAAATAGACAATTCAACAGTAGTAGCTGGGTTCCTCAGACTTTCATTTTCAATAACAGATAGGACAACTTGACAGAAGATCAACAAGGAAACAGAATACATGAGCGTTAGGGCTTCCCAGGCGGTGCTAGTGGTAAAGAACTCAGAGACTCAGGTTCCCTGCCAGTGCAGGAGAATTCAGAGACTCGGGTTCAATCCCTGGGTTGGGAAGACCCCACTGGAAAAGAGCAATACCCACTCTGGTATTCTTGCCTGGAAAATCCCATGATCAGAAGAGACTGGCGAGCTAACATCCATAGGGTCACAAAGAGTCGGGCATGACTGAAGTGACTTAGCATGCACATACTTACTTGATATCTTCAGAACACTTGGTATTTCATAACTTTTACCAAAATGTAAAAATACACATTCTCCATTCCATTATAATGAACACTAGTAATTAACATTTACTATTTACCAGGCATTATCCTAAGTGTTCTGCATGTTTTTTTATTCTTTAATAGTCATAATAATTCTAATAAGTACAAGGAAGATTTAAAAAGACAGAGATGTCTCTCACAGTTGGTGAACAACAAACAAGGATGTTATGATCTGAATTCTATTCTCCCTTGCTCTGCACCATGCCAAATTCATATACTGAGGCCCTAACCCCCAGGACCTAAGAACATGATGGTATTTGTAGATAGGGCTTTTAAAGAAGTAATTCAATTAAAATGAGGCTGTTAGGGTAGGTTCGAATCTAGTCTGACTGGTACTTTAATAAGAAGAAATTTGGACATGGAGAAACATCAAGGATGTGGGTGCACAGTGGAAAGACCATGTGAGGTTATAGCGAGAAGCCAGACACCCCCAAGTCAAGGAGAGAAGCCTCGGAAGAAACCAAACATGCAGATACCTTGACCTTGGACTTGCAGCCTCCATAATGGTGAGAAATAAATTTCTGTTTGTTAAGCCACCTAGTCTGTGGTGTTTTGGTAAAGCAACTCTAGCAAACATACACAAAAGAAATAAACTTACATAAAAGACACAAGACCTGAGAGGCTTATGTACTAACCCTTATTTTGGGGTATCATGGCAGACATGATTAATTTTGTTTGCCTCTGATTTTCTATCTGTATTACTAATATCCACTTCGAACTTTTTTATCCAAGCAATTGTAGAGAGCTATTTAATAATCTGAAAGTCACTTTAGGTTCTGATTATCTTGTGACAGATTTTTTTGTTTGTCCACAAATGACGAATCTTATAAGGGAGGTGGGTTCAAGATGGGGAACACATGTACACCCATGGTGGATTCATGTCAATGTATGGCAAAACCAATACAATATTGTAAAGTAAAAATAAATAAATAAATAAATAAAACTGAAAAAAAAAATCACCTCTGATTCTGGTACGTCCATTCTAAAAGGTATAAAATGATTTTGTTAAGAAACTATTTTAGAAACAATCTGGACGTTCTGAACAGTAGAAAAATTAGACACAGAAAGAATCCCACTTAAGTATTTTGCTTACTATAACATTACCCCCTACAATCCTGAAAGGATTTCACCTTTTATGTAATTATTTAAACAGACGGAATCCATAGAAAATGACAGATTCCTTGCTAAATACTTTCTATATATCCACGACTTCAGAAAGTGCTACCTAAACTTCTGGAAAAGTGCATAGGCAGCAGGTGAAATGTGAGAGCATTTTGCCTAGAATGATACATCAATTACAGGCAAGAGAAAAATCAATGACTAAGCAATTGTGATTCCAAGGAAACTTACCAACAATTCCAACCAATATAGAATACCTAACTTAATGTGTATCTACAATATCTAGAACACCTATTCTTAAATCAGTGAGTATTCAACTTTCTGTGTGCATGCTGACTTGTTTCAGTCATGTCCGACTCTGCAACCCCGTGGACTGTAGCCCTCCAGGCTTCTCTGTCCATGGGAATTCTCCAGGCAAGAATACTGCCACAGGTAGCCCTCCTCCAGGGGATCTTCCCGACCCAGAGATTGAACTACATCTCTTAACACCTCCTGCATTGGCAGGTGGGTTCTTTACCACTGGTGCCACCTGGGAAGCCCCTTCAGCTTCCTACACTAATAATATTTTCTTTTCTGTCTTTTAATGTACAATATTGGAACATGTTGCATCAAGGAAAATGTCAAAAGTATTGGTGATAAAAAACACATCACAGAGAGAGTAGCAAAGTTCCTAGAATATATATTTCTTAAAAACTAAATTACACTCATTATTCCAAAGCTTTTATTCTGCTGTAGTTAAAAGTTCTTAAAATGACAATCCTTATACTATTAATATGTAGATATTGTGACAATTTCTCTTTTTACAAAACAAAAAGAAATGCTATATGTTAAAAAAATATTTAAACAATGCTAAACTGAGAAGAAAATAAGGGAAATTCTCAGATGATAAATACAAGACATGTGTGTGAATCTGAAGGATTTCTAAGTCTGGTGATGGTCACTAATCTGGAATTTTTTGCCATTCTTGTTTCATTTAAAGTTTCGGTTTAGATAGTTACTGAGAATACAGGAGATAAAGCAAAGAAACATAAAAGGGCTGGAACATTTGAAATATGCAACAATAAGAGAAGTCAGGACTACCAAAGGCTAAGGTTAGATGCTTGATGGGAGGCAATATTTGATCTCCACCATTCACTGCGTACAAACAGTAATTCCACAGAGGTCAAGGATGAAATGTGAGAGGCAACAATGTAAAATACTTTGGAACAAAGAGGAAAACATTTTTTCTGAAGAAAAAAATCACAGCTTTAAAAATTTTTAATGTTAGAATGTAAGACTCAAAATTAATAGTTCAGAACCCAAGTAAGAATTCATATTTTAAAAAAAGAATATCCACAAAATTTAACACAAAGAAAGAAACAAATGAAAAATAATATAGTGGAGTTAGTGAAATAGGAAGCAAAAGTACAATACAGTTTCAACTAAGCTATATAAAGAAGGCATACGGCAATACAAGCAAAAAAATGTATTATTAATATGAGGAATACAAAGCAGAGATGAACACAAATGCAGCCTATCTATTCAAAAAACAGAGATTAGTATAAAATTTAGGTAAATAAGTTAGAAGAGTTTATTGAAAATGATCAAATTTCTAGAAAAAGAAATACAGACAGGCATGCCTCCGAGATATTGTGGGTTGAGTTCCAGACCACTGCAGTAAAGTGAATATAGCCAGTCACACAATTTTTCTGCTTTCTCAGTGCATATAAAAGTTACATTTACATTATACCCTAGTCTATGACGTGTGCAACAACATTATGTCTGAAGAACAATGTACATAACCTTAATTAAAATATACTCTATTGTTAAAAAACGCATACTGTCATCTAAGCCTTCAGTGGGTCATAGTAGTACCATCAAAGATCACTAATCACAGATCATCATAGCACATATAATGATAATGAAAATGTTTGAAATAGTGCAAGAATTACCAAAAGGAGACACAGAGATACAAAGTAAGAAAATGCTGTTGGAAAAATGCAGCCAATAGACTTGCTTGAGGCAGGGTTGACTCAAACCTTCAATTTGGAAAAGAAAACCACAATATCTGCAAAGCATAATAAAGCAAACCACATAAAATGAGGTATGCCTGTACAATAGCCTAAATAACTCAACTAGAAAATGAAAATTGCAATAGTCCTGAAATCATTGAGGATATGCTATTAAGAACATAAGTATTTACCTAAGGAAAATATCAGCCCAGATAATTTTAACTGTGCTTGTCATTCAAAGAAGAGAAAATTTGATCTTGCTTTTTGCAAAAGCTATATTTTTCAAAGAACTACTCATAAGTGATAAAACTACAGAGAAAATAAAATTAATAATCAACATAATTTGGGATAGCAATCTAAGCGAAATTGGATGACATCATATAGAGATGTGAAGGAGGAGTTAAAACTATTGGTAATGGTCTTAAGCTGAAGTGTAGATATATGGGTACTCCTGTTATTCTGTATATATACTACAAACTTTTAAACTACTATCAATGTCAAAATGGCTTAAGACAATAACAATTCCTTGCTTTTATTTGATTTTTCAATAAACAATACATAGACAAAGTTCAATTTAAAAAATATAGAAATGTGAAAAGTGCAAATTTCCTTCCTACCCTTGCTAAATCTACCCAATTTCCAACCCCCCCCCCAACAGACAACCAATGCTATTAGTTTTTTTATATTCTTCTGCATTTCCTTAATATACAAGCAAACATGTACATTTATTTTATTCCCTTCCCCACTTTTTTACATTTTTTTTACATTAAATAAACATTCTGTACAGTAGAAGACTGTAATAAACACATTCTCTATAGGAGAAGACTCTTGAGAATCCCTTGGACTGCAAGGAGATCAAACCAGTCCATCCTAAAGGAAATCAGTCCTGAATATTCATTGGAAGGACTAATGCTGAAGCTGAAACTCCAATACTTTGGCCACCTGATTAGAAGAACTGACTCATTTGAAAATACCCTGATGCTGGGAAAGATTGAAGGCAGGAGGAGAAGGGGACGACAGAGGATGAGATGGTTGGATGGCATCACCGACTCAATGGACATGAGTTTGGGTAAACTCCAGAAGTTGGTGATGGACCGGGAGGCCTGGTGTGCTGCAGTCCATGGGGTCTCAAAGAGTCGGACAAGACTGAGCAAATGAACAGAACTGAACTGTACAGTTCTGTACCTTGCCATTTTTCTGAACAATGTATCTTTCTATTTTAGTACAGAAAGTGTTTCCTCATTTTTTTTAGGTTTGTATGGCATTCTGGTTAATTTAAGCATTTTCTATTAGATCTGTATAGTATAGATATAGCATGTATCTTTTTTAATATAGATATAGTATGTGTTTTTAGACATTATTTTCTTCCATATTTTGTTCTTAAAAACAATTATCCTATGAACATCCTTGGAAATATATTTAAATACATCCTATGAAATACTTCTCTTGTGCAAGTATGTTTGAAGGATTAAATTCTCAAAAGTGAATTGTCTGAGTCTAAGTACCTTTCCTTTTGTTGTTTTTAAAGATACTGCCAAATGGTCATCCATCCTAAAAACAATGTGAGGAAGAACTTATTTCTCCATCACCTCCTCAAGAGAAGGTGTGCTATCAGACTATTCCACTGAATTTTTCTTTCTCTCATTTTGAGCATTGGTACAGCATCTTTTTATATTTTTAGA
This sequence comes from Cervus canadensis, assembly GCF_019320065.1. Lineage (NCBI taxonomy): Eukaryota > Metazoa > Chordata > Mammalia > Artiodactyla > Cervidae > Cervus > Cervus canadensis. Next base: position 40,573,214 of record NC_057405.1, read on the forward strand.
GATACTATATTTTCTTTTCTGTGAACCATAAGTTTAAATCAGCTGCCCATATTTCTATTAGGTTTTTCTTTTTCTCATCAATTTCTAGAAACATTTTTAATATATTAGAGAACTTAGCTCTATGTCTGTGATATGAGTCAAAAAAATTTCCCAATTGTCATTTATTTTTTGACTTTCAAATGACTTGCATTTGAAATTTATCATAATCTATGATATGATGTGTGAAGCTATGCTGTTTTTCATCATAGTTTTGTTTCCCAAAGAGAAACCATATTTAAATTAAATTACTCTCAACTTAGAATACAATTGCATTATGAGTACTATGTTTTTTTAAGTGCATTATTTTAAGATAGTTTTTTTGTGTAACATTTATGTTAATATTCTCAGTATGGGTCTAATAACATATTTTCACACATTATTTTAAAAAACAAAAGGGAGGGATATATGTATATATTAATACATGGTTTATTCATTTTGCTGCACAATACAAACAAATGCAACATTGTAAAGCACCTATACTCCAATAAAAATTAATTAAAAAAATAAAAGAATGCAGTTAAAAAGTCAACTAATATGATAATGGCCAAGTAACTCCAAAGCCACCATTTTCCAAACTCAACAATAGCAATGCTGAGATAATCTCAGGTAAATTCTGAAACAGAACCTCCTTACTCCCTTTTAGTGAACTGAATTAAATATTTCTGTGTACTTAGATTAAGCAATTTATTAAGACCCATAGTTCTCTCCAACTTTCTCTCAAGATTTGAGAAAATTCAATCCATTAAAGATTTTTGGTGTTTAGTCACTAAGTTGTATCCAACTCTTTGACAGCCCATAAAATTCCTGTAGCAAATCCTATGACAAATGCACATAATAAGGTAACACATTAGGGGAAATGCGTGTGGAAAGCTCTCTCCCAAACAGTACCACAACTCTCCCACAAACACAAAGTTGATTGGCGGCCACCATGACAGGGAAAGTCACCAACTTCCTGATCTTTGACTTGCCTTCAATCATTGACGAATGTAGAGAAGATAGCCAAGTGTTATGCTGAGTAATTGTGCTGAGCTGCTCTCCACCCCATTTTCTTCTTGAAATAAAGAAACACATGCTTCTAAACACAAGATAGTTGGCTTCATAGAGTGACTATTGCTATTTTAGTCATAAGCCTGTTAAAATTTCATCTTCCTGCAGGTCTGGGATTATGCCACATATACTGATGGCTAAAATCCTTTCAAGGTCTTCCCTTGTGGCTCAGCTGCTAAAGAATCCACCTGCAATGCAGGGAACCTGGGTTGGAAAGATCCCCTGGAGAAGAGAAAGGCTACCCACTCCAGTATTCTGGCCTGGAGAATTCCATGGACTGTATAGTCCATGGGATTGCAAAGCATCAGACACAACTAATCGACTTTCACTGAAGATCGTTTCAAAGACTGGGAATAGTGGATATGTACAGTCCGTTTTTAATTTTAATATCCCTGGGTATTGTGCTTTTTGCATTTGTAGATGCTTACCCAATAAAATCTGATTGAGAATTCCAAGCACATTAAATGGTATGGAAAAAAATGAAATGGAGTCATAGTTTAGTAGAAAAGGGTGGGGAGAACAAGGAAGCAACAACATTGCTTAAAAACAACATTATCTCCAAATTGGTTGAATCTTCATTCTAGCACCAGCATTTCACTATCAGCAAGACAAACTTTATGTTATACTATAAATAATAGTATATTTATAGAAACCCTAATAAAATGAGCAGTCTGGATTACTTAATCTCTAAAGGATCTTCCAGTAGTAGTATCTATTATTCTCAAAGAAAGCAAAAAGAGAGGCAGTTTTGGGTTATGGTGAGGGGTGTGTAATAAGAAAGCTCCTTTTTTTGTTGTTTTTATTCCTTGGGAGTTAACAATTCTTTGTCAGTTTTCATTAATCAAACATATTGAATAATTATCAAATATTCTCATAATTGTTCCAAGTTTAAAATTATTTATGCCTACAGATTCTTAGATTTTTTAAAAAGTCTTGAATTATATCAATAATTTGTTTTACTATTTTTGAGAAAAATTTGTTAAGCCATGTTTATAACGCCCATTAAATGACAAAAGAGCAACTGTGGCAAAATAGGTTTAAAATTCTTTCTACAAGAAAAATTGCTTTCAAATGCTTTTTTGCATGAAAACTGTATAAAAGTCACTATTTTTTTCTAGAGATTGGCTAAAATCTTTAGTATATAGTCAATGAGAGAAATAAATTTACAGAGTTCAGAAACATATCAGTTCACAAAAATAGGCAATACTTTACTGCTTTCAAAGGTAGGATGTTTTATTATAACCATGATAGATTATCTGGGGTTTTCCCATGAATTCAAAGAATCAATTGTTGACCATCTGAAATATCCCTTTATGAAAGTATATGAAAGAAGACTCCATTTTTATTTTAATTAATTAACCTGGCATTCCATCCTGCCCCTAATGTAGATACTTTTATTTAGTGATTTGTCTGTATGAACAGAAATAGAGAAGCTCCCTGTTTTTCTAAGACGGAAGTCATTTGCTGTTTTTTTTAATGTTTCATAAGAAAAACTTTTATTTGCTCACAGCTCCTCCTGGATGAGTTACAATCAATATTCATGGTATCCTGTACTCTGTCCAAACTTTCAGACTTTCCCATGACAAGATTCTCTGAGTATTTTATAATATGACCCATTTATAAAAAAACAAAACTCACTGTTTCACATACCAAGAGGAAGTAATCCTTTACATGCTACCTAAATTAACACCTCTGGATGGACAATCAGAGCTCCCTTTAACTGTGGTACGTGGACGAAATACACCCAAACCCATCCAGGAAAACCATAGATCTGTGGTTTTGCCTGTGGATAAGGGAAAGTAACCTATTAAATGGAAAAATTAAATCGCTCAGTCTATCAGGACTCATTTATCTTTGGTTCCCTAGTCTTCTTTTCTGATGAAAATTCATGCTTATGTTTCACTCATAATAAATTAAAGCAGTATGGAATTTCCCTTAAAAGGGACAAAACTGAGGAGGGGCCGGCACAGCTGGGTGATCCTGAGAGGCAGGTTGCAAGATGAATTTTCTGTGAGTATGTGAAACCCTGGCAACCACCGCCCGTGCTGGGCAGAAAAGAAGGAACTGAAGAATCCTGATCGCCATCCCCAAATAGCATGGATAGAGAAAAATTATACTGTATTTTTCCATGAAAAGTAAGGGGCCAGATTAACAAGAGGATATATAATGAGATCTAGCTCATGTTTTTGGTACAAGTATTGTCCTACTTCACAGCTGAGGAAGCAGAGTGCCAAAAAGTGTTAGCTGCTCAGTCGTATCTGATTCTTTGTGATCCCATAAACTGTAGCCTGCCAGGCTCCTTTGTCCATGGGATTCTCCAGGCAAGAATACTGGAGTGGGTAACCACTCCCTTCTCTAGGGGATCTTCCCGACCCAGAGATCAAACCCAAACCCGAGTCTCCTGCACCTCGGCAGACTCTTTACCATCTGAGCCTCCAGGGAAGACCAGAGTGCCAGAGATGACGCAAGTTAAACTGATAAGTCTTCACTGTAGTCACACTACTAACTGACAATATATTATTTTGTTTATCTGCCTTTTGTATATTTTCTCCCCTAGAATGAGATTTTCATAAGGACACAGGATTGGTTTTGTTTACTCCTGTACCTCTGGAGCCTAGGACAGTACCTGGGACAGAATAAGTGCTCAATAAATGTTTGTTAACGTTAAAAATGAAATAAACTGAAATCATCATCCAGTTCATTCCACTGCTTCAGGGGGAGGACTTTATAACTAACACTGGCTTGGAGACACTCTGTCATTCCAGAAGTCACTAAGTTCTTTCTAGTGACTTGTTGTTTATAACAATCTCATAAAATGTATTTGATTGAGTCGACAATAAATTCAAAATAACATTACAATATGCCCACACGTTTAGTCTTTTTAAAAGTATTTTGTACTTTCAAATACTAACACCAGCTTCATGTCTCCATGTTTTAATGACAAATGTATTCATAGCTATTTGATATGATGTGTCTTCTAAATTTACAAAAATTTAGTTTATGATGAAAAGATTGAAAGGGCATATACGCACATTCACATTTCAGAACCTGAAATTTCATTTAGCGACATTTTATTTAACAGAAGTCCATTTGTCCTCAGCAATCAACAATGGCATGAAATAATCTAGACATTAAATGAAATAATCTAGACATCAAATGAAACATTGATACTATGGGCTTAAGAATATAATAAAAAGTGACCTACTTTGTAAAATTTCTAGGTGCATTAAACAGTGAATGCAATTGATACATTTATCAAAGAACATATTGTTAGGATTAAACCATAAAAATAATTCATGAAAAAAATAAAACTGAGTAGAAGACAACACAACCTATAGTATCTTTCATACTCTATGTGTGCTGAGCTTGAACTCTTTATTTCTGAAGTGGTACTAAACACATTCTAGAAGACTGACAAAAAAGGATGCCACAGAGGCAAATGGCTTCCACTGTACAGACTGTCAAGGATATAAACACAAGAAAATCCCTTCTTGTTTCTGAGCAGGAGCCAGCCATTTAGTCTCTTCTCTATAGAAGATTTTCCAAACTATCCATTAACCCTGAATGCTATATTTTTAAGTAATTGACAAGAAACACGATCAACACTGAGTATCAGTGTACACAATATCCACCAAAAAGTCACTAAATACTGGTTGTCTTCTGAAAACACTTTCAAATATCTATATTTTTCAAGTTCTAGTTCCTTCTTCAATACCACGTACCAACCTTTTATTTTCAGTGTCTTCTTAACAGAAGTCCTGGCAGAAAACTCTAAATCTGTTGGATTGAACTACTATAATGTAGGAAAAGGTATAGTGGAAGAAAAGGAACAGTATTGATGTAGTAAGAATAAAAAGATAAACTGCAAAGGGTAAAAATCAAAACTTGTCATACCAAGAACCAATATCTAAGATATCTGTTTACTAAAATTATGAGGAAATCTGTCAAAATAGTAAAAAAAAAAAAACAAAAGGAGGGGGGGTGTTGTTAAGGACCAAAAATGTGATTGTAAAATTCAGAAAACAGTAACTGCAAGTGAAATACAGAGGTGAAGGGAGAAAGTTGGAAATGCAGTTAGAATATATAAGCTTGACCAATTCCTGTCATGTGGTGTCAAGATAGTGAAAAATATGAAAAGATATCAAATATAAAAACCAATTGAGATAAGACTTCTGTTAAGAGGGTTCATAGATTAAGCGATTGCAATATATAGATTTCTAGATAAGAAGAAGATCTTAGAAACATAAAAGAACTTCCTCATTTATCTTATAATTGTTTCAGAGGAAGGATGATCATAATCTATTTCCTTTCTTCTCCTCTTTTCCTTTCCAGTAAAAGTATATATGCATATTCTGTTAATCTTTCTTTCATATTGAACATACTTCAATTTTTAAAAATTGGAATTAACTAATCAACTAAGAACAATTTGCTATTGTTTTGAGTTCAAAATGACTTTTCATCTGAGGTATCTCTCTAGATCTCTCTAGGTGTAAATATAAGCCATGAATATTTAGACATAACATTTAATGATCTTAGATAAAGCTTCCAAAGATGAAGCTCATACACTGATGTAAAACTTAGGCCCTGGGGTAGAAACCAGATTTGGGAGAAAAGGGACTGTAATTCTTGGTTCATGATTCCACCATCATCAGAGAGGTGAAATTCTCACTTTGAAGAATTCTTTAAAAAAAATTCTTATCAACAATAAAAAAAAGAGCCCTTCTCAAATGTATACTACCAGCTAATATATAACTTGCTAAAACAACTTAAGATATTCATGCAATCTTCTTGGATTTGCTACTAAATTCCAGGCACTATTCAAGGCACTGGTAATACAATGGTAAACAAGACAGACAAAAATCCCTGCTTGTGTGGAGTTCATATTCTGTTAGAGGAAAATGTAAAGTGACCAAAATAAATACGCTTTATGGTGTATTAGGAGGTGATAAAAGCTATGGAGAAGAAATAGAGCAGAAAAAAAAATGTGAAGAATCAAATGGCCATGTAGTTTTAAACAGGGAAATCCAGAGAGTTCTAAGAAGGTGACATTTGAGCAAAGATCTTAAGGAGATGAGGGGGAAAGTTATGGGGATATCTGGTGGAAAGAGGCAGGAGCAACAGAGAGTGAAAGTTTTGAGGTGGAGGAATGCTTGACAAGTTCCTAGAATTGCAAGGATGACAGGAAGATAATAAAGAGTAGGTGAAAGCTTAAGAGATGGCCTAAGAAAAATCAAGGTCAGGGGTGAAAGAGTACAGTGTAGGGCTTCAGAAGCAAGAAATTACTTAAGATTTGTGTTGGCATCATGCAGGTAATGTTGCCAGCCCAATCAGAAAATACGTTCTTCTGCTATACTGGTGCTTACAAACTTTCTATCAATCCTCAAACATCATCGTAAGGACCCTGGTTTTTACTCTTGCAGAGGGTTTTCAGAAGAATGAAATCACCTGAGCTCATCCTTGCTAATGTGTTATAAATTGATCTCTACAGGGTAAGAGGAGAAGCAAGGAGACTAGTTTTCAGATTATTATTCCAGGTGAAAAGTGAGGTCTTGGAGCAATGTACTGATGATGAAGTTTAGAGAAGTGGTCAGAGTATGGAAACTATGAGCTAGCAGATTGGATATGGTTCTGAGATTTTAAAAAAAAGAGAGAGAGAGGATGACTATAAAATTTCAAGCCCTAGAAACTGGAAGGTTAGGACTGACTTAGTGAGATGGGAAGGTTATAAAGAGGAAGCAGGTTCAGGATAAAGAAATTTAGTTTCATCAGTGTTAAATGCGGTATGTCCGTTAAACATCCAAATGAAATGTTTAGATATGTGGATTCAACAGAAAGGATATTACCAGTCTTCTCCATGAATCCCAGATATAAAGAACATTTAATAATTTTCTAGCAATAAAGTCTTATTATACGTATTTTAAAAATTTTAGGACTTGTAAATCAGCATGCAAATATTTCAGTCCTATGCAACTGAGTGAATTGTGTTTACATGTGTATAATGCAACATTTTTTTTTCCCCTAAAAGATGACAAAGCATATACAGTTTCCAGTGGATACTTTTACGTTTCCAGTTAGAAAAATGAGAAGAAGAGCATCTGTGTGTGCTAAGTCAACCGAGTCGTGTCCTATGGACTATAGCCCACCAGGCTCCTCTGTCCATGGAATTCTCCTGGCAAGAATACTGAACTGGCTTGCAATTTCCTCCTCCAGGGGATCTTTCTTACCCAGGTATTGAACCCGCGTCTCCTGCAGCTCCTACATTGCAGATGGATTCTTTAAGGCTGAGACCTTGGGGAAGCTAAAGGGGAATAAGAGCATATCTTATCTTCAGAGAAAAGTGATCACTCAGAGATAAGGGTTTTGGTGCTGCGGTTGTGTGAAAACAGACTACACATCACCGCCCCACCCATCATGTCTCTTTTCTTGATATTTAACTTCTGATATCAGAAACTCTTGACATTTTTAAATCATCTTCTGTATTTAGAATTAATTCTACAGTTTAATGGACTTTTAAGCGACAAGAAGTACAGACTGGATCTCTGGCTTTTTTAGTATTCTCTGGTTGCCTGGGTTTATTCCCGCTCAGAATGCTTCTCCAGTAGCTGCTAGAAAACTTGGGCTTCTCCTGACAGAGCAGGGGAAAGAGGTAACTCGAAGAGACATGATAACCTCAAAAGCAGTGCACAGGAAAATCATCTGCATCTGAGCTAAAATCATACATCGATTATAAAGGATTCCAGATGTCTCTGCCTCATTAGATGATTTTTCATCCACAGATAGGATAAACAAGGAAACTCACAGATGATACAACTGTGTATTTATTGAGTAGGCATTTTTTTCAAGTTAAACTGAAAATTTTATTTTACTTAATATTTTGAACCAGAATTATTTTTATAGGATTTATTTAAATCAGTTTTTATAATTAGTTTCTTGTTTAATCCAATAACTTTGCATAAAAATGCTATTTTACTTATCGATCATTCCCACTGCTCCATGAGACTTAAAAGTTAACTTTCTTCATTCAAGCTCTCCTTTGAAGGCTTGTCTAGAAGTTACGACATACTGAAAATGTAATTTTGATGAAATTGTGTTTTTCCCTTTAACCCCAAACATACAAGCATCAGAAAATTTCAGGTGTCCTAACCAAAATGGCTAACTACAATTTCTCTCAAAATGAAATTACTGTTTGCCATTTTTAGATGACATTTTAGAAATTGCCATTTCATAGATGCAATAGATCCACACTACAAAATTCAACATTTACCATATGCAAAATAAAGCCTTTTTTAAAAGCAGAAATGTATATTTATTCAAAATTATATCATTTATAATATTGTATTATAATAAACAACTCCCTCAAAAGGTCAAAGGTAGTTGAGCCAAATAGTAAAGAGTATGCTTAGTATTCATCTTATTTAATCCAGACAGTTTTGAAAACAAAAACTACTTAGGTTGCAAAGTTTCATTTATCTTTTACAGAAATATGAAAACTGAAAAACTGAATCAGAAACAAGACAAAGCTTTGAACCTTTGTTATATGTAAACCAATTATAAACCACTGCAAGTTTTTAATACGGTTTAGGATTTGTTCACTCAATTGTTTTGTTAACATTTATTTTGATTCTCATCTAGGTCCCTCTCATTCACCATACAAACTAATTTTGACAGAATAAATGCATCAGTATCATTAAGGACAAAAATATATGCATGAAACTTGAAACTAAGTCAAATACTGACCAAACACCGTCTAAACCTAACAATGTCCACTGTTTATTATAAAAGTGCATTTATTGTATTTAATACCTATACTTATTTGGTTTCTAAATATATTTTTTATTTCAACAATACCATTTGCACTCCTTTAAAAAAATAGTACAACTTGGGTGTTCCAGTCTGGTGAATTGCTATTTTATATTTTTTTCCTATGGTACAGGAGAATAAATTTCTACACAGCACAGAATAGATTCCACAGTATTATGTCCATGTGTGGGGCTAACCTATAGATATTTACAAAATAAAAACTTCAATTCATGAAAAAATTTATATCCCTTAAGTTGAGATATAATAATGTTTCAAGCCCAAGCCTTCCTTTGTATTGATTATTTTCTCCCTTTCAAATACTAATAGTGCTGGATATGTGTGTGTGTGCTGGGTCATGTCTGACTTTTTGTGACCTCATGGACTATACCCCACCAGGCTCCTCTGTCTGTGGAGTTTTCCAGGTAAGAATACTGGTAACACTGCTAACTAGTTCTAATAACATATTAGAAAGCAGTTTTCTCAACTAAAACAAAAATTGAAAAAAAAAAAAAAACAAATCCTTTTCTCTGCTAAAGATAATTACACATGCTACCCACCTAGCCAATCCTCTATGTTTGTTCTAATATATTTTAGATAATCTGCTGATTCTTACATGATCTAATAGCCTCATAAATTTAAAATGTATCACTGTTTCTTAGACCATATATCTATAATATCTATATAGCACATATAAAATGGAACATTTGCCTATTAGCTGACTGATGCAAAAAATATAAATACCAAATCTGAACATTCACACATTGTACCAGAGCTCTGCTTCATTTATTTTGTGTGTTGAAAGCCATTCTGAAATATCCTCATAACTGAAGGCAATGTTTCAAGTAATCATTAATAAATACATACCAAATAAGAAGCCAAAGAGATATTATTAACCAACCAAACCAGCTAGACACTTAAATAAAACAACAGAGGACCGTACAACTTTTCAGCAGGTTTTCTTGATAGAACTTCTCTAAAGGTATGTCCATATGTTTTTGGGTTATTTGCAGAAGAAAAGGAAGTCTGTTCCTAAAGACACACTGCCATGGCTCGAAGTTTCTTTTCGTGACAAGTTGTAAACATATTTCTTGATGTCTAAAACAACTCTGCATTTTCTGGATGCCTTAGAGGGCCTCTGTTTCCTCAGGAATATCACAGAAACTTCAAATGTTTAATTTAACAATGTGACCTAGTTAATATTAAAAAGAACCCAGCTGCTTGGCTTTCCCGCTTATGAGTGTATGAATTTCCAGTATTGTAAAGTAAACAAGGATTTTACATGAAAACACTTAAGGAATGTTCCTGCTCACACCTACACAAACCAATATTGAAATAAAAGTAATCATGCATGCTCATTTCAAAAACTTGCTTGCAAAACTCAATTTAATACTGTATTTTTGTCAATAATGTTTTCAAGTTACTATATTAAACTTACACAATAAAGACTTGATACTATACAAGAAAGCTCAAAGCAAGACCTCAAATATCCTTCTTCAAATGATATCTGTATTTCACCCTTATAATAGAGATGCATGTATTTACTTTTTGGAAGAGAGAACAAATAGAATCCATATTCTAGTATCACTGCTTTATTCCATTTTAAAAGAGGCACTTCATATTTCTTAGAGGATATTTTTATGATAATCTCTTCCTTTAAAAATATCAGTCAAAAATGTGTGCAAATACCACTGAAAACATAAGGAAGCTACTTATTTTTAACCAGCTTTGGAAGCAGCTGCCCCTGAAAAATTGGAGAAAAGAAATAATACCAGATGTAGAAGGTAGGGAAGGCTGAGTGAGGGGAGTAAATGAATTACTGGCCTATTCCAAATCAAATGCGATGATTCTTTGATGTCTACAAATTTTAAGTAACAAGATAATGGAAAAGGAAAAGCATAGTTGTCATAATAGAGAGGCAAATCATTAGGGTAAACAGTATAGTGTTTGTGTCTATATATGAGTGGGGAGGTGCTATCGCAAGTAAATTGAAAGAATATAAGGGTGCTTATTTATTAAGTTATGTAACAGTAGAAATAGCCACATAACACAAAAAAATCATATGAGGAAAAAGAAAACTCCTAAATGGTGTCAGTTAGCTGGTGCTGAGGGGAAAATTCATAAAGTTGATCAAATGTCCTATAAGCAGCTTTAAAAGATTACTGAAAGTTTTTTTCAGGCTGAAGATATCATAGGCAGACTGCACTAGATACAGCAATTGCAAACACAACATTGTTGTCATTTGTTCAGGCATTTAAAAATATTTCACACAACCCAGACAACTCTCAATTGCTCATTTTAAGGAGAGCAGTCGAGCAGCAATGCCAATGCAGGTTCCAAATGTTGGGGAGTGAGAGAGTGTACTTATAAGTGGGTAGGTATACATATAAAATATGCCTTCCAAGTTATTTTTACATTTGACACTAGCATATGACAGGGGAAAAAAGCCGGCTATGCTGGTAGACATCTGAAGCCGGCAGAAGTCTGAATTTGGCAATAAATGGTGCATATCAAAGAAACTCAAGAAAATGAAAAGTTGACTGGCCTTCTGAACTTAGTTTGTTTCTATTTTATTCCAATGCATCATACTGTCTAACACTTGCTTGAACAGTATATAGAGCCCAAGGCTAAAAAATGTATGACGTCAAGTAGGAAAAAAACATAAGACCTTTGATCAGGGTTCTTAGAAAGATTAGAGTTACTGTGGCTTTTTCTTCCAGTGCATTCTGATCTCTATACCTTTTACGGGTAGAGCAGAGTGCCTGACCATCATTATTCTTCTGCACTTGATTGGAGGTTGGCATTTTAAAGGTATCTTTCATTCATAGTATCTATGTGTATTTATGTATTTTTACAAATACTAGACAGTTCATTTGTGACACGGCAGAATAATGTACTGATATTAATTTTAAGATTCTGGGCTGCAGAATTATAACTGGACTTTTTAAAGCTTTTGGCTAAAAGGTATATAGAGGCTGCTACATGCCTTTATTTCTGTTGGTTTTCCATAAGTTCCTTGAGATATTTTTCTTTCAAGACAATATTTTAATGGTAAAGTCTCAGTCTCAAAAACTACCACTCTGAAAAGGTGGTAAGAATCTTGCTTTTTCACACTAGAATTTGAAATTTAAAGTTAAATTTTTAAGATGTGCTATCCTTGCAAAATTTTTGTGAAAAGAAAACTTTAACATAAGGATTCCAAATCTAGATTTAAACTATAACATAGACTCTCAGATGCCCTCAGAAGCTTTCATTATGTCTCCTAGATGCAATATGTTCTTAAAATCTTTTCTGAGAAGAAAATGTGTACTTCCAGGATCATTGGGATAATTAATCCGAATTTGAGAAAAACAGTATTATTCTCTGTCACCTGATACTGCCTATGCTATGTTGAGACTTGTTGTTTTATTTGAAGAAAAAATATATTTCACTGAAATGGCACAGATACAAGATTGCATTACAAATTAAATTGAATTCCCTTAAATAAATTCACAGAAAGTCTGTTTCACAATACCTCATTTTCATTAACTTTAGTGGAAGTGGTTTTCCAGAGTTAACATCTCAGACAATAATCTATAACATTTCTAAGATCATTGAGTATGCATGATCTATTTTATAAGCCTGTCACATCACAGATTTACCAAAGCTCAGTAAAAATATATATGTGTGTGTGTGAATATATATATTTTTTCAACCAGTCACAAGAATTAGAAATTAGCCCCTTATCAGTACTTGGCAACATTTATGTTCAAAATTAGCTGTCAAACACTACTCATGTATCGGTTCTCTTCCTCTTGGTCAAAGAGTTTTTCGGGATAAAGTTCTTAAAGTACATCAGACAGGCATATAATGGGATCTTAAGTAAAGGACACATTGTGAAGACAGCAGTTTACAAAGAATCCACTCTCTTTCAGAATTCCACATCTTATTTTGAGGAACATATTTTTTCACAAGACTTCAGGAACTAAACAATATAGAAGAGTTCAAGTGTTGAGTTTACCAGGTTATTTGCCATTTCTTGCCTCCCAAATTCAAGGCCAGTGATAGTCACTAGGGTACATTTTCTGTGAATTGAAAATCACTAGACAGGAAATACATTTATCATAATAATTTCCTAGAATCACTTAGCTCCCTGTGCCCATTAAACGTACATTTGAGTATGACAGAGTTTCAGAGGAAAACAATGAAACAATCACTATGATAGCTGAAATATGGCTTCATAGGAAACAGGGCTACATTTGATTAGCTTTGATTGTTTATGTGTCTTTTCTGTTCTTGTTATAGTTCATATCACTGGCATGGACTCAAAAGTCAATCTTCCAATTTAAGTTACTACTAAAATTTACAAACTTGACGTGAAGATTACATTGTATTTACAAAGAACTTGGCACTTACAGAATAAATTATTGACTTTTCTTTAAATCCAGACCAGGGCACCCATGGTTCAGGCAAATGGGAAAGCCTGATGCCTTAATATGTATTATGCTACATTAACATGAATAAATAAGTTTCCAGCTGGTAATTCATCCACAGCGCTGGCCCTGGTGCTGAAAACATGTACCTTCCGTTTCTAATCCATGGAGAGGGTAGAGAAGCTATCAGTCCAGAGACAGCAAAGGTTGCATGTTTTCTTCCTCATTTTTATCCATGCGTTTTAGCACTGTAGGATCCACGACTGATTGGGATCTGGAAATGATAAAGCCAATGTCAGCGCTTTACTGCCAAATAATCATATTCTCTTCTCTGTCTTTTCTCCTTTATTTCTTCTCTCTTGGATGTGGATTGACTTCTACAACAAGGGATTTATGAACTGAGAATGTGCACATTGACAGAGACACACTCACGGTGATTGTTTCAGAGGAAACAACCCCCTCTGGTCCCTGAATACAACAGTGCCCAGCGGAGGATTCTAAATACACAACAACTGGCTTAAGCTCTTATCTTTATAATCAAGAAGAGCCTTTTCTTTGAGACTGAGAACTTCTAGTACAGGACTGATGTATTCCAAGAGAACATCACCGAAAGGGGAAATTATTATGGTGAATTTACCATTATAAGAAATGAAGTAGAAATAATAGGAGCCTTGAATTCTGGCTTCAAGGGTTCTATGCAACAACTTCAACAGGAATGTGCATTTTTAACCATCTTTTTTAAAATACATAAGGAGCACAATAGGACAAAGTCAATATTTCATATGAGTTTTGTTAAATTTTCCACTAGAACATCTGAATAAAATCAATCTTATTCTTGAAAATCTATGATATGGTTTAAAACTTTAACATCCTCTCTTGTTTAGGCAGCAGTACTTTACTATTAGAGAAACAAATCATGTGAAAACCCTTACATATGCTTTTGATAGGAGGTGGGAATTACATCTCAATTCATCACCAGGAAACAACACGAAATTGAGAAGGAGGAAAGTCAATGAAACGTGCTACTGTGGTGGCAGGAAGCTGCCATCTTAATGGCTATGGCATTAAAGAAGCAGCCGTCCTTTTAAATTTCTCCTCTGTAATGAATTTTTCCCCTGCTGCTGCATTCCAGCCATTTGGCTATTGCTGGGACGATTTGCGTCTTAGTAGACCTCATTAACTTTCAAAAAGAAAGACTGTAAGTGAAAATACAACCACACATGCTAATGAAAAAGAACAGCAATGGAAGGAATTATCAAAGCAAAAATAATTACAAGATTAACTGATAAATCGACTCTTTCATTTCATTTCATAAATAAACTTAAATTCATTTCCAAAGAGAGAATGAAGAGGAAGGTGAGAACAGTTATACCAGGAGGTTTATTTTCTAAGTCATTTTCACTGTTTTATCTCAATAATAGGTATTAGATGCATAAATCAGAATGGAGCCTAGCCACAGTTGAATATGGTGTGTGTGTGTCTGTGTGTCTGTGCAGGAGAGAGAGAGAGAAAGAGGGACAGGAGCAATGATAATTTATCTTAGAAAACAGTACATGAACAAAATATACTTTAGCACATTGACAACTGCACAAAACTCTTAATAATTAGACCTGTAACATTATTTTTCTTAGACTCAACTGAAATAATTGTTTCCCCAAGGTGAATCCATGCTAAAATATGCAGAGGTTCATTTAATGTCCTGCACTAGAGTATTAACCGGACAACTAGTGTCCACTGGACTATAAGTTCCATAAGCAGGGACTTTATCTGTGTCTCTCCTTGCTACAGACACAATATGTGTCACAGAGCCTCTGACACAGGAGGATTTCAATGTCTTAATTCTTATCCAATAAATACTTTCCAAACTGAAAGAAGCTGGATGTCAGCATTCAAACTGGAGGGTGATGAAGATAAAGCAATTTATCCTGTGAAGAAAAAAATTCTTTACAGAAAAGTTATTGTAAAATCTCACAAAGTATACAAATGTTGAGGTACATCCTAATAGTATTAAGTACACACCAAAGCTCTCCAGACAGCATACAGTCTACACATTTAGCATTTGCTAAATATAATGTTCTATTAAAACACACATTGTACACACACACACATACACACGTATTATATATTGTTACTTTCCTTAACTACTTTGGTGGCTCAGACAGTAAAGTGTCTGCTTGCAATGTAGGAGACCTGGGTTCAAACCCTGGGTCGGGAGGATCCCCTGGAGAAGGAAATGGCAACCCACTCCAGTACTCTTGCCTGGAAAATCCCATGGACGGAGGAGCCTGATAGGCTACAGTCCATGAGGTCGCAAAGAGTCAGACACGACTGAGCGACTTCACTTTCTTTCTTTCTTTCTTTCATGGAAATTTTAATAAAATATTTTAAATTGCAGTGCACTATTCAACCTGGGATTAAGTTTCTAGTTTGTTTTTATCATGTACTACAGATGTTAGACTTGTCCGATTATGAATGCTGCTGGCTCCATATGCAGAGAAATTCCTCAATAAAATAAGACAGAAAGAAACAATTTCTGATTAAGATTTTTTTGGTATTTAATTGTCCCAAGTATACTGTTGTTTTAGTCTAGACTTTCTTTTTGCCCTCTTGTACAAAACAACAGGGTTATTTGAGCGTGATTGGTTATTGAATTGGTCTTTTTCAACTACAATAGAGGAAGCTGTCATTAACTCATAGGACATCTTAGTCTCCAGGCTCTGCTGTCTTTCAATGAATAACTTTTTCCCATGAAAACCTGTAGTTTAACTTTAATTATCCAGGTATCATTTATTCATTTATTATGCATTTACAATATTGTGCTATACCTTAGTGTTTGAAAGACTAGATTTTTGGACAGAAATGGATTCCAATTGCACTTTCTGTGATTTACTAGTTCCGTGACCAACTGGAGGCTATTTCAATGTCCTATGATTTTGTTCCCTTACTTGTGAAATGGGGAAAATACCATCTACATCATACAGATGTACTAAGGATCAAGTGCAATAATGCATAATCCCCAGCATTAATTCTGGCAAATAGTATATGGTAGCAGTTAAAGAAATGACTTACAGAATACTATTGCCTGTGTTCCAATATTAGCATTGTGGTTTTGTAGCTATGGAACATGTAGAAGTTACTTACCTTCTCTGTATCAGGGTTTCCTCATCAATAAGATGGATACAGCATCACCTTATTAGTTGTTTAGAAAAGCAAAGGAGTTGATATATACAAAACATTAGATAGGGTTTGACAGGGAGTAACAATAGATGTTGAATATTATTTAATCAAGTGGAAGCACTTATTACCCATAATCTAATGTGCTTTGTATTCTTTCACTTGATTATGCTATCTCTCCTCAAATTTACACAGAAAATAATCTCCTTCCTATCATGCTCAGTTGCACAGTCATGTCCAACTCTTTGAGACCCCATGGACTGCAGCCCGCCAGGCTCCTCTGTCCATGGGATTTTACAGGTGAGAATACTGAAGTGGGTTGCCATTTCTTCTTCCTATACAAGAAGCTGAATTCACCCGAAGGAATCGCTATCTATAACCCATTTGTGAAGGAATGATTTTTCCCCCTCTCAATCTAAAAATGATATAAAACTAGAAAAGAAAATGAAGGAAAGGTGAAATCTAGAAACAGTTTTCTCCCATCCTTGATGGGGAACTGCTATTCCCTTCCAGAGAGAAGATAAAAATCATGTGAAACAACTCTCTTGATCTCATTCTTCAGGAGTTTTCAAATAGAACCATATAAGCTTCACAGGATGCAAAACCTATACCAAACAAAGGGTGTCTGAAATTCCAATCTGCCCATGTCTGAAAATCCAATCAGCAAGAAACTCAGGGTTGGGGAAGTCATCATGCTATGAGCCAAGTCTGCAGGGGACAAAATGGCCTAATTAAGTGGAAAAGAGAAGCAGGATCCAAAAAGACTTCAAAAGGTGGATCGCCCAAACCAAATCTAACAAGATGATGTCAATCAATTAAAATAATGTGCTTAGAAGAAAGAGGTAAGTATAGAAATAGAGAATTATGAGGACAAAGCTCTAGAAGTAAGGAGACTAGTTTTAAGGAGCTCAATATGAGTCAGCAATGCACCCTGGCTGCCTGAACGACCACGACAGTGAGAACAATAAACAAAGGAAGCCAATGAGGTCTATGCTGCAACGCCAGGGCTTCTGGAATCTCAACGGAAGCAGTGATAGCATCAGATGTCACCTCTGCCTTTCCAAACACTGCACTTAAAAGGGGCCACTGACAGACAGCAGAGAACTCCTTCATTCCTCTGACTGGTACTTCGTGAGCATCCTTTGTGCAGCACACTCTACTCCAGGCACTGTAGATTCAGGAGAGAACAGGACAGACAAAGCCACTGAAGTCTCCCTGAAGCTTACAAAGCAGGATGAAAGCGATAAATAATTAAGGCAAGTCAATTGTTTCACAGGCTAATAATGAGCTATAAAGAAAATAAAGGAGATGATTGATTGGAAGTGGCTAGAATGCAGAGTAGAGCTTATTAAGACCTGGTGACTAACCAAAAGACCTTCTGGAGGAGGTGATCTTTGATTGGGGCCAGCCATTGGAAGATAGAGGAAAAGGGCATTCCAAGCAGAGGCTGAAGAAGAATAAAGAAAAATGCTGTGTCTGAAAGGTGGAGAGAAAAGGGAGATAAACTTGGAGGAAAGAGGTAGGCAGAGGCAGATTATGCAGCATATTGTAAATCACAATATGAAATTGATTGCATGCATTGTATAATTAATAGTCACTTAAAAATTCAAAGCAGAGAAGTGAAATGATCCGATTTACATTTTAAAAATACTATTTTGATTGCCACATGGATAATAAATGGAGAAGGATGAGGGTAGAGGCAAAGACAGCAGGCAAGAGATTTTGGAGGAAATGCAGGTGATGAGGATACAGCTAAGGCTGCAGAGGGTATGGAGAGAAGTGTACTCAGAGGAAGGGACCGCACTAGTTAACAAGTCACAGAAGGAGGGGCTGAAGGAAATAAGCATTGCTAGCTGGCAAGGGGAAAAACCTGAGGCCACCTACGAGAGCTGTCTCTGAATCCTCCGAGAGCTCAGTTCTGGAGTGAGGGCACCCTGTGTCATGCTGTTACAGAAGAGCAGAAAAGAGTTATATTCACAGCGTGCAAGACTCTGTACTTCATAGACTGGAATCCTGTTCCTTTACATATAGACTATGCGACTTGGGGGATACAAATATCTGTTTAATAGGGCTGCTATAAAACCTAAACGAATTTTACCCAAAAAAAGTACCTCATAAGGGCTAAACTCAGGGATTCCCTGGTAGCTCAGCTGGTAAAGAATCTGCCTGCAATGCAGGAGATCCTGGTTCAGTTTCTGCTTTGGGAAGTTCCCCTGGAGAAGGGATAGGCTACCCACTCCAGTATTCTTGGGCTTCCTGGTGGCTCAGATGGTAAAGAATTCACCTGTGATGCAGGAGACCTGGGCTCGATCCCGGGATTGGGACGATTCCCCTGGAGGAGGGCATGACAACCTACTCCCGTATTCTTGCCTGGAGAATTCCCATGAACAGAGGAGCCTGGAGGGCTAGAGTCCACGGGGTCGCAAAGAGTCGGACATGACTGAGCAGCTAAGCACAGTACACAAGCGCCTAACTCATGAGAAGTTGGTAATAAATGATAGGTTGTAATAATTATCATTATTAGGATTTTTATTTTTATCAGAAGGAACCTATTCTTAGGCAATGGCTTTTAACCACTTTTTTTCTTAGAAAACTTTGAGAATGTGATGAAATATGCCTTCTCTCCAGAAAAAAATGCACCATATACACAAACACACACACATATATGTGTGTATATGTTAGCCACTCAGTAGTGTCTGACTATTTGTGACCCCATCGACTGTAGCCCACCAGGCTCCTCCGTCCATGGAATTCTCCAGGCAAGAATACTGGAGTGGGTTGCCATGCCCTTCTCCAGGTGTCCTGCACTGTAGACAGAATCTCTACCCTCCTAGCCACTGGGGAAATATACACACACACACACACACACACACACATATATATGTATACATACATATATACACACACAGTTTTTAATACAACTTTTAGCACTTAACAGACTCCTTTGAGAGCCCATTAATGAACCCTTTTAGCAGAGCATAAAACTCAAATTAGGAAGAACTGTTTTAAAGGGAAATGAGTTGAGAAGCCCGAACTTCATTTAAACCTAATCTTGTCAATTAATGGAGAAATTAAAGCTGGAGATGTCACTGACCTTCCCATTTTGTCCAAGTTGTTGTGGAGCAATCTGGGAGAGAAAGGCATCACACACACACACACACACACACACACACACACACACACACACCCCAGCAACAGCAACAAATAAAAGAGGTCAGTCTAAAACAACAGGGTTGTCCCTGCATGAGTCGGTGGTAACTGAAAGACCACAAGATTGTCATCAGAGGAGGATGTAAGACAATGTTGGGGATGACATGTAAGATGCTCTTGGGTCCTCCCTGAACTAGGTGAAGAAAAATTGTAGGAACTGTGGTTCCTGTATTTCCAGGATGGGAAATCAACCAAGAAATAATACTTGTTGCCATTATCCAAATGAAGCCTGGGCTGGTACAGCCTGGGGTAGCATGAGAATTAGAAGTCTTCTGGTTTGCTACAGAACGCAAACACAGAGTCAGTTCTGCATTTGCATCTGTCTAGCAACCCCCCTGCCCTCAATCACCAGTAGACTATGGCAGGACATATGTTTTATACATACTGAATCCAAAACATTTAGGAAAGCTTCTATTACAGAGCATGTGTTGAATAAATACACATTGATTGAGAGAAAACAGGCCTAATAACACCATAAGAGTCAAAGCAGAAAATTAGATATTCTCAACATTGAATTCTGTAAAGATTAAAGCCGTAGGGAAACAGAAGGTTTTGCCCCAGGAATGGCTAGATAGAAATGTTTAAACAGAAACCTGGCACAGATACTGAAAAAGGAACAGAAGCTTTGAATGATAATGTTTGAAGTGTGTGTGTATGCGTGTGCTTGCTATGGATCCCTTTCTTCAAATGAAATCTTACACAGAAGTCCAAAAAAATTGTTTAGACAGTCTCACCACAGTGGAGAGGGGCACTGTCCCCACACCACCCCACTTGCCCTGAGAGACTCAACCAGAACCTTAAAGTACAGCTTGAAAAGCCACTGGATTGGGTGACTTCTAAGGGGCCAGCTAGACTCTCTGTGAATCTGGAGCAGAACTCTGAGTTGAGGTTACCTCGAATGACTTTATCTTTGACTCAAAACTCCTAGACATCCAAACACAGGAGCATGAAAGGCTTTAAAATCCCACCAAGTATCTACTTTAGAAAAATATAAAATCTGGAGTTGTATCAGGCGCCCCCACCCTGGCCCAGCCCACTTCCCAGGTACCCCCGGCTCACCTCTTCATGGACTTGGGGGAGAGTTCCTTCTCTACCTCCTTGACAGGCATGCTATAGGAGTCCACATTGTATTCACTGTCATCATCATACTCGTGGTCCAGCAGTGTTCTTGCCCAGGTTCCCATGTCATAAGGGGGAAGCATTCCTCCAAACTCAGAGGGCAGAATCTCAGGATGAATTAGTTGGTGTAGACTGTTCAGGTTGTTACCATGCAAAAATATCTACAAACACAAGAAGAAGGTGCGGAAAACACACAGAGGAGAATAAATATCATGTAGATGCCAGGGAGTGGGGTAGGGTAGGAGGAGGGATTGAGGATAGAAGGACCCAAAACAAGAGTTTTCCATGTCTGTTAACATATTTAAGCCTCTCTTCTACTCTGTGAAACAGGCAGGCTGGTAACATAATCTTAATATTTCATATAAAAATCCTGAGGCTCAGGGACTGTAAGAAGCTTCTAGAAGGTCAGATCATTTTTAAAGAACTGGAACTGGAAATTTCGCTTCCTGCTTCATAGCCGAGAACATGAGCAGAATCTAATGTGCCTACTTCGATCTGTACATCATCCTGGTGTTAGTTGTGCAAAGCTGATGATGAGCATAATGAATGCTATTAAAACAGACTTTTCTCATGAGGAACTCATCAACTGCTGAGCCCATTCAAGTTACTGAACCCCAAAGCTGTCACCAGTATGGCTTTGTCGTTATGATCAATAAAAATAAGAATACTGTAACCACTAAATTACTGCTTTATAATGCAAAGTATGTGATGTAAATAAAAGTAGATTAGTATCATCACAATGAAAGGTTGACTGAAGAGTCACATCCCAAAGGAGTTATGTACTGTAATGTTGCCAGCATCTTCTCTGCTACAAATTTCCATGCTTCTCATTCAAATCATAAATGGAATGAGTTGAAACTGTAAAGCTGTGTGTATATGTTAACCATTGTTATTACTGGCTACACAGAGCTTTTAGTTAAATTGGAGGATCACTTAAGCTACATAGTCAAGATGTGTTTCTCCCTAAATAGCTACCCCTTTTCTCTTCTTTTATATCAATCTCAAAACTGCAGATCAGCCTTCTCTAATAAAGTACTACTGTCATCTTATATAGATTTATATATTTATTTAAAGATTATAGCTTATAAGTGGCTTAGAAATAATCTCATATTTCAGGTTCAACATGAATGAGCTAAGACATTCATCTTGATTTCCATACTTTTAGAATCCACTTAAGTAAATATTTTGGAAAACAAAGACTATGTGTGCATGTTCTTAGTCGGTCAGTCATGTCCAACTCTGTAGCCCACCAGGCTCCTCTGTCCATGGGGATTCTCCAGGCAAGAATACTGGAGTGGGTTGCCATGTCCTCCTCCAGGGGATCTTCCCAACCCAGGGATTGAACTCAGGTCTCCCACACTGCAGGCAGATTCTTTATCATCTGAGCCACCAGGGAAGCCCAAAGAAAGCCAAAGAAAGACTGAAGTGAAGTGAAGTCACTCAGTCATGTCCGACTCTTTGCAACCCCATGGACTGTAGCCCACCAGGCTCCTCAGTCCATGGGATTTTCCAGGCAAGAGTACTGGAGTGGGTTGCCGTTTCCTTCTCCAGGGGATCTTCCCGACCCAGGGATTGAACGCGGGTCTCCCGCATTGCAGGTAGAAGCTTTACTGTCTGACCTACCAGGGAAGCCTTAGTCTATATCAAATAAAATGAGAAGAATGGGAGTCACCAATCAACAAGTAATACTAATAAATTATGGAAGAGTATAAAAGCACGTGAGAGCAGGTACTGGCCAAAACGATCACAGCAAGTGGCTGGTGGAATACATAATATTACAGAGGTGGAAGATACTTTCTGACCCAAGTTAAATCAGGTTATTTGCAAATTTTCCACCTTCCTGCTCCTATTTACAGAGCACAACAGCCTAGGAAAACACACACACCCCTATAATTTTCCTGGGAAGATGAAATTCTAGTGCCTGAAATCCCTACTTTATTAGGTATACAACCTTTCTTTCATCAGACATGTTGCTTCACATCAGAAACTTTCTCTTTCAAGTCATGCAAGAGTTATGGTGATAAATCCATAGAACAGTAAATGTAATTCACACTACTTCTCTTTTTGCCAACACTCTGCTACCTCCTCCCTCAACATCGCTCTCAGCTTTGGCCTTGTTTCCTCTTTCCCAGAAAAAAAACAGGGCAACCAGATGAGATCCACCCACTAGCATCTGTGTCCATATGCTTTGCCTTTGCTCCCAGCACAATGGAAGAATCCACTCTACAAAGGCCAACCCCTCCACCTGTGCACTAGAATTCATCCTCTCTTCCACTCAGTTTTATTTCCCAAGCAATGATCTCTTGTCTCTCTCACATCATCAGATTTCTTCTTTGTTCTGCATGTTTTCCATCAAAGAACAAACATAGCAACTCTACTCTTGCCTCCCCCTCCCCAAACAGATACATTAAACCTATCTTGACCCTACTTCTATTTCCAGTTATTATCCTATTTTCTCCTTCCTCTTACTGCAAAACTCAGCAAAGGAATTATCTATATTCATTGCCCAAGTACATTTGTCCCATTTTTCCTGAATCCAATCCAAATAGGTTTGCCTCCCACCACTACAACGGAAATAGCTCTTGTCAAGATCCTTCTCACTGCTAAATTCAGTGTCGAATAATTCTCTATCCTTATTTTTCTTAAACTCTCAGTAGCACTGGGTAGAGTAGATGATTCTCCTCAATGAAAATTTTCTCCCAGAATCTCTTGGTTTCCTATTATCTGATAGATGCCTTCTGTAGTCCCTTTTGCTGGTTGTTCCACTTCTGCAATATCTTAACATCAGAGAGCTTCAGGCTTCAGTTCTTGGATTTATTATCTTCCCTAAATGCACTCAGGTAATTTGGAAATCAACCCCAAATATTCATTGGAAGGACTGATGCTGAAGCTGAAACTCCAATCCTTTGGCCACCTGATTCGAAGAGCCCACTCATTGGAAAAGACCCTGATACTGGGAAAGACTGAGGGCAGGAGGAGAAGAGGGTAACAGAGGATGAGATGGTCGGATGGCATCACCAACTCAATGGACATCAATTTGAGCAAACTCTGGGAAACTGAAGGACAGGGAAGGCTCACGTGTTGCCGATCATGGGGTCACAAAGAATCAGACATGACTTAGTGACTGAACAAATACAAGGTTTAAATATCGTCCATACACTGAAAATGTGTACCCTGAATCCAGACCTCTCTTTTGAACTTCATATTACTACTTTTACTCTCTGTGTCACACCTCCACTTAAATGATCAATGGGCACCTCAAACATGTCGTGTCCAAAACGGAACTTATAACTTTCTCCCCTAAATCTGATTCTCCCTATTTTCAAGGTCAGCTAACGGTACAAATATGCTTCTAGTTACTCAGGCCAAAACCTCTGACTCACCTTTTACTTCTCTCATTGAGTTGTCAGTAAATTCTTCTGGTGCTACCTCCAAAATCTATCCTGCACTCAAACATCTGAACAACCCCACTGCTACAACCCTAACTCAATTCCTATCATCCTTTCCACTGTATTACTGCACCAGCCTCCTAGCTGCTCTCCCTACTTCCACTCGCCACCAGGACTCTACTCTCAACACAGAAGCCAGAAGGACTGTGTCAAAACATCAGTCAGATCATATTAGTCTGCTCACAATCCCCCATCAGCTTCTCCTTTCTCTTAGAGTAAATCCTTTCAAATCCTCTCTGAACACTTTCAGTGAACACATCTCCTGCGACTCATCTGCTGGAGCATCCACGCACACATTTGTCTCATCTTATTGAAGTTTTACTACATTCTCCCCCTTATATATTTTTCTTCCTCCATTTCACTCAAGAAGTCTGGTCCATAGGGGCTCTTTTGCCTCAGATTACCTTACAATGATACTTAGGCTGAATTTTTTAATTAAAATTTTTTAAAGCTTAATATTTTATTTTCCTAAGCTGTGCCATTAAAGAGATTATGGTAGGAGACCATAATTATAGGAAGAGGAGGGTAAAATATTTTTAAGAATTAGCAAGGAGTAGAAGAGAAAGTCCATGATACTGAGGAAGAAGTAGAAGCTGTGACAACTAGTAGGAAAATCAGTTTCCTGTCAGCTCTTGGGGTCTGGCAGGACCACGTCCATGGACCAGCTAAAAAGTTCACTGGGATAGTGGATTGAAACCTAGTCATTGGATTCTAACATCAATAAAGATGTTTGGGTCCAAAAAGAGACCTTAATTCAAGGAACTAATATTAGTTTGAACAGTGAACACGTCAAAAGTGGCCATGATGGATTGTAAGTTTGGCTATACACGAAATGTTCCAGACATTGGTGAAATTTTGAGAAGGGATCTCTGTAACACTTAAGGTTGACATTCCCATCAGCCCAGCATGTTGGAAACTCAAAGTCTGCTTTAATTTAAGAAACTGAAGAACTAAATGTCCATTTGTAAAAGATGATTCACAACTTTTCTTTAGGTTTTCTTTTACCAGCTTTTCAGAACATAGCATCTGCATTATAAGGTGCTTGAGTAATACTGTAAGGCTGAATCACTTGGGATTCCAGGAAGGAAATATAACAATAGCATTGTATTTTGCATTGATTATAT
The DNA here is from genome assembly GCF_019320065.1 of Cervus canadensis. NCBI lineage: Eukaryota > Metazoa > Chordata > Mammalia > Artiodactyla > Cervidae > Cervus > Cervus canadensis. Next base: position 40,598,585 of record NC_057405.1, read on the forward strand.
AAGCAGAAATTAAGGGTGTTTTAATTTATAATTATTTTCTCATACAAAAATTCCCAAATCATGTAGTTTTAATTAAAATGGTAAAATTCAAATACCTCACTTCCATCTAGAATAGTGCCAGCAATGTCTTCTTCTAGACATTGTCAAACTCATCAAATTCCACCAAATAACTCCCAAACCTAGAGCTTTCCTTGTTTTATAGATTTGACACTCTCCAGTCTTTTCAACAGAGCAGAATCATGTCAAAATAATGTCACAACAAGTCAACCCTGAACTCAGTCTTTTAAATGCTACTCATTTCACTCTGACTGAAAGCCCAGATCTGATGGCAGTGTACAAGGCCCTCCAAGAGCTGGCACACCATGTTCCCACCCATCCAACGCCCTACTATCCTCTCTAATAGCTCATTTGGCTCCAACTTTTCTGGCCTCCTTGCGTGTGTGCTAACTCACTTCAGTTGTGTCCAACTCTTTGGACCCTATGGGCTATAGCCCACCAGGCTCCTCTGTCCATGGGATTCTCCTGGCAAGAATACTGGAGTGGGTTGCCATGACCTCCTCCAGGGGATCTTCCTGACCCAGGGATTGAACTCACCTGTCTTATGTCTCCTACATCGGTAGGCAGGTTCTTTACCACTAGTGCCCTCTGGGAAGGCCTCCTTGCTATTTGTCAAATATTCCAGGCTTGTTTCTACCCAAGAACCACTGCCTCTGCCATTCCTGAACCTGGAACAGTCTTCCCAGTAAATCTGTATTTTCAGTTCTACTATCTCCTAGCTGAGATTTAGAGCAAATGGTTTCACTTTCCATGCCTCATTTTCCCATCTATAAAAGGAGAAAAATAATAATGCTTACCCTAAAGCCTTGTTGGAAGGACTAAATGAGTTAACATATTGAAAACACTTAGAACAGCATGTGGTGTAGAGTGATTGCTACATTAGCGTTCACTGGTCTAATTTGTACTAAAAACCCCAGCAGGTACTTTGAATTACCTGATCATCCCTTCACAAAAGATTGCTTGAAAGTGTTATTTCTGAGGCATGTCAATCCATTGTTTTGAACTATAAATTGTAAATCAACTTGATTTACAAATATTCATTGGAAGGACTGATGCTGAAGCTGAAACTCCAATATTCTGGCTACCTGATACGAAGAGCTGATTCATTGGAAAAGACTCTGATGCTGGGAAAGATTGAGAGCAGGAGGAGAAGGGGGCAATAGAAGATGAGATGTTTGGATGGCATCATTGACTCAATGGACAGGAGTTTGAGCAAACTCAGGGAGATACTGAAGGACAGGGAAGCCTGGCATGCTGCAGTCCATGGGGTCACAAAGAGTCAGATATGACTTATCGACTGAACAACAACAAATTAACTTGAATCTTGATGACTGATCAATCTTGATTGATAGAAATAATTCCTGATATAAATTATCATTGTCTACAGAATTCTTCCTCCTAAATTACTAAAACATATTCAACAAATTCATAAGCAGAATACTCTCTGTTCACAAATGTTTGAAACCAACACACACCTAACAATGACTTCACTTTCACATTTACAGTAAGGCTTTATGGCACTAACCTACCCGAAGTGCCTTCTCATTCACTGAGAAACATGGGAAATTATCTTCTGCATGGATTTAGAAGTAACTATATTTTACTGTGGAACTAATCATTTGAAAATTGGTCACAGCACAGTGGTAAAAATATCTCTAAATGCGAAGCTATTTAGATTCAAATGTTAACTCTACAACTTTACAGCTGTGTAAATGAGTAAGCAAGTTATTTATCCATCCTAAAACTTACTTTCCTCAGCTTTGAAATAGAAAATGATGCTACTAATCATACTTTTCAGAGATGTTTGCAGGATAAGATGAAATAATGTATATTAAATGCACTTCAAAATCATCATAATGATTAATGTGTTTGGTATTGTAGTTTGGGGGCTTCCCAGGTGGCATACTGGTAAAGAGTCCCCCTGCCAAGGCAGGAGACACAAGAGATGCAGGTTCCATCCCTGGGTCAGGAAGATCCCCTGGAGGAGGAAATGGAAACCTGCTTCGTATTCTTGTCCAAAAAGTTCCATGGACAGAGGAGCCTACAGTGGACTACAGTCCATGGAGTCATAAAGAGTTGGACACAGCTGAGTGATTGAGCACATGTACTGTGTTAAATGAGTTACATAAATTTTTATATTCTCAGGAAAATGATTATTTTGGAACATCCTTTGAATATCCTAGTTGTTGGATAAAACTAAATCTTGGAATTCAAGTTATCTGTAATTTAAAGAAATATTAAAATTTCTACACATGAACATTCTGTCTGTAATGTATGATTGCTCATGACAATCACTACAAAATTATATTAAATATCACAAAATTCACCATATATAATGCAATACATATTGTGAAATAACTAACACCCATTTATCAACATATTAAAAACTTTTGTCTAAATGTTGCTTGAAACTAAGTGTACCAATAGCAATACAGTAACATGGCATAATTTGTTTTTTTACTTTTAAACTGAGGCTTTAATATATGATGAATGTGCTAAAATGTTCTCCCCATTTGTGGAAAAGCAAGAGAGTTAGTTTTTAAATATTTCTTTCACAGATACACTGTTCAGAATTAATCACAAGGTTTTAAATTTTGTAAAATATCTTTTATGTTAAATATATATTCAGTATAGAAGCACACTTTTGCTGTAGCAAACATTATACACACAGTATGCATGAGAACTTATTGAATGGGGAGCAGAAAGGAAACAAACAAACAAACAAAAACAAAGAAGCAAATAAATACCCTTTTCCGAGTCTTCTCCTTCAGGAAAGGCCGGATCACGGTGTACAGGGCATGGATGTACCATGGTTGGTTAACAAAATGAATTCCTCCAAATCGTGCTGGGAAACTATCCTAGAGTAACACAGAGGGGGATAAAATCAAAACACACTTTAAAACATTGAGAAGGTGAAGGGAAGGTTAAGGAAACAAATTTGTTATTTCACACACTTAAATGAGATTATCTGTATAGCAAAGGAGAAAAAGAAAAAAGAACCTTACTGCAATTAACACTGTAAATTTCATATGGAAACTGAAGGAATATGTAACAAAACGCATCTTTCTTAAGAACTGGTTGTTGATAGGAATTTCAGTGTTTCTAAGAGTGCCACATTTCAAGCTTGCAAATTCCTGACAGTCATTATAAACCAAGAAATATAAATAAAAGACCTGAGAAATTTGTTGCACAATGAATCTATGTTAGATATGTGTGTATTAAATTATATTTAAATTAAAATGTTTTATTAATTTTCAATGTAGACATCTATAATGTAAGGACTGTCACATATCAAACTCATTTTATTCTCTTTATTATCAGCTTTACTCTGAACACTCTCCTTATTCCAGCTACCAAAAAAAGGAAATGTGCTTAAGCAAAATAAAAACCTGGAAGTGTAATGTAAGAAAATTTGCACACGCATTTTGTCAGGTTAAATGGAACTCGCATAATCCATTCTCATCTCACAGGAGGAAAACAGGGCTATCACAAAGCCATCTTCTCTTTCAATAAGAACTCTCCCGTGCAAGATTTGCATCTGAAGTGATGCAGAGGTGTTTTCTTCCTACCTGTGACTAAATAAGTGCATCTCAAGTCCACCCCCAAATCTGAATAGAATCCTTAAATCAAACAGATTACGACATTTGACAGTCCTAAGATTCTGCATAAATGCACCTGATGGTTCAAAATTCCATGCTGAGCTGACTACAAAAGTCTCCTTTTAAAAATCCATCCACTAGAAGTCTCTCTTGAGTGGCATCATAATAATTAACATATTTCTGGATACTACATAGAGCATAAATAGGAACAAAAGAAAAGAAACTGAAATAATTGTAAATCTATTTTCTTAATTTAAATTTTTTCTTGAATAAGATTCAAAAGATTTGAAAACACTATTTTGTTTTTAGGGAACACATGAGCATTAAAGACTTGGTTGGCTCAGACAGTAATCAGCCTGCAACGCAGGAGACTTGGGTTCAATCCCCAGGTAGGAAAGATCCCCTGGAGAAGGGAATGGCTGGTGACTCCAGTATTCTTGCCTGGAGAATTCCAAGGACAGAAGTGCCTAGCAGGCTACAGTCCATGGGGTTGCAAAAAGTCAGAAATGACTGAACGACTAACGCTTTCACTTTATGAGCATAAGAAATTAATTAGTGATTTTGTACATTGGCTTTTGAGTCAACAACCATTTTTTTGGCAAAGAAATTTCTATCTCTGAGAATAATACACTATGAAAACACCACGGTATTTCTAATAATAAATTGGTAAAATGTGTCTTAGTCTATGTCAGTGTCTTACTTCTTTTATAAATTTGCGGTTTTCATTCATCAAAAGATTATTACAAAACAGAAACGAGTCAAGTAGAAAAGAAGACATAGTTGTTTTTAAATCATGACATTTTTAAACATAAAAAGAAGATAAATAATGTATATACATTAAAAAGAATACTAAAATGTGCCCTCCATTCAGCTTAAGAAATAGAATGTGCTGGTAACCTTGAAGTTTACTGTATTTTCATATTCTTTCACTTACCCACATTTTCAAATTTCATATTTTATTTCAAATATAAGCATTTCTTTTGCTTACATTTTATATTATAAATATTATGAATATAAAATATATTTATTATTTTATATTTTGCATATTTTATTTATTTTTATATTTTATTATTTTGCTATGTGTGTTAGTTGCTCAGTCATGTCCGAATCTTTGAGAGACCATGAATTGTAGTTCACCAAGCTCCTCTCTCAAGCAAGAATACTACATATACAAATATACCTGGCTTTCCCCGGTGGCTCAGCAGTAAAAACCTGCCTGCAATGCAGGAGCCACAGGAGATGCGAGTTAGATCCTTGGGTTGGGAAGATTCCCTGGAAGAGGGCATGGTAACTCACTCTAATATTCTTACCTAGAGAATCCCATGGACAGAGGAGCCTGGTGGGCTACTGTCCAGAGGGTCACAAAGAGTCGGACTCAACTGAAGTGACTTAGCAGGCGCCATGTAAACTTTATACAAATGTCACAGTGAATGTCATCACATAATGGTGTTATTGAGGTTTGTGGGATTTGAAATATAAACATTTTGTACATAGCTACAGTTCACCGTCACTATCGTATAGCCCACCATTGCATAGTTGCTCTTCAGTCGCTTAGTCGTGTCCAACTCTTTGTGACCCCATGGACTGCAGCATGCCAGGCTTTCCTGGCCTTCTCTATCTGCCAGAATTTGATCAAATTCATGTCCATCAAGTTAGTGACACTATATAACCATCTCATCCTCTGCAGCCTCCTTCTCGTCTTGACCTCAGTCTTTCTGAGCATCAAGGTCTTTTCCAATGAGTCGGCTCTTCACATCGGTGGCCAAAGTATTGGAGCTTCAGCTTCAGCATTAGTCCTTCCAGTGAGTATTCAAGGTTGATTTCTTTTAAGATTGACTGGTTTGATCTCCTTGCTGTCTAAGTGACTCTCAGGAGTCTTCTCCAGCACCAGATTTTGAAAGCATCAATTCCTCGGCACTCAGCCTTCTTTATGGTCCAACTCTCACATCCATACATAAATACTGGAAAAACCATAGCTTTGACTTGATGGACCTTTGTTGGCAAAGTGATGTCTCTGCTTTTTATTATGCTGTCTAGGTTGGTCATAGCTTTTCTTCCAAGGAGCAAGTGTCTTTTAATTTTGTGGCTACGGTCAACATCTGCAGTGATTTTGGAGCCCAAGAATATAAAATCAAACACTGTTTCCACTTTTTCCCTATCTATTTGCCATGAAGTGATAGGACTGGATGCCATGATCTTAGTTTTTTGAATGTTGAGTTTTAAGCCAGGTTTTTCACTCTCCCCTTTCACCTTCATCAAGAAGCTCTTTAGTTCCTCTTCTGTTAGAAGAGGTGAGATTAAATTGTACCAATTTATACTCTTCCTTCCACCAGTAATGCAGGAAAGTTCTGGCTATTCCTCATACACTTGGTATTGTCAATTTTCCTAATGCCAATCTAATGAGTATAAAATAGGTTCTCTTGACACTTTAATTTGCTAGTTGCTTGGCCTTTGCTCATTATAATTCCATCATTAATAACATTGTTTGATAGCATAACCATTTTACTCAGAGGTATTCTGCTTCTGAGTCCTTGAGGGCCTGTCTCTGCTGACCTTGTTCATGATATCTTGTTTACAGTGAGTTTATATTTGGCTACTATTAATCACTGGGAATCCTGAAAGAGCTATCTTGAGGATGCTTCTCTCCAGGCAAGATCTATATTAGCTCCTACCAGGTTCCATCAACCTAGTTTGGCTTTAATTTAATTTCTCATCTCATGGTTTCTCTGCCTGTAGAAGGTATGTATATGCAAATGTCAGACACGTGAGACAATTATTACTTCAGAGTATCAGGGAAGACTATTATCATCATCATTATCAATATTGATATTATTATTACTACTATTATTTTCATACCTGAATATGGAAGAGGCGGACTTCCCTGGTGGCTCAGCAGTGAGAAATCTGTCTGCAATGCAGGAGAAGCAGGAGACGGGGGTTCGATCCCTGGGTTGGGAAGATCCCCTGGAGAAGAACACGGCAACCCACTCCAGTATTCTTGCTAGAAAATCCCATGGACCGAGGAGCTTGGCAAGCTATTGTCCATGGGGTTGCAAAGAGTCAGACCCAACTGAAGCAACTGAGCAAGCACGCATGGGAGGGGCAGACAGGTTTCCTTGAAGGTTTACTGACCAGCTGGGATTTTCCCAGCACAACCTTCCCCTAAGGATGCAGCACTTGGAGGAATGCAGGTTCTCATCAGTCACCAACTTGCCCTCAGTGTGTGCAAGCCTCATGCCTGCTCCTGCCAATCCCATAGCCCCAGCAACCATTACTCTCCCAAATTCTAGATTCTTGTGTGTGTGTGTGCTCAGCTGCATCCAACTCTTTGCAGCCCCATGGATTGCAGCCCACCAGGTTCCTCTGCCCATGGAATTTTCCAGGCAAGAATACTGGAGTGGGTTGCCATGCCCTCTTCCAGGAGATCTTTCCAACCCAGGGACTGAACCCTCATCTCTTGTCTCCTGCATTGGCAGGTAGATTCTTTACCACTAGTGCCACCTAGGTTCTTACAGTCAACATTTAACCTGCAGAACCATTCAAACTTCACTTAAATTCTTTTTTCTTTCAAGTAGACTCTGTGTGCTAGTCTCTGCTGGGACTTGTCTTATGTTCACTAGAGTTCAGCAGATCATCTAGACATATTTTCACTGTGATTTATTCAAGACTTTGGTGTTTCATGGCAGGGCGTTCTTGAAGAATTTTTAACCTACAGCACTACCTAAAGCAGAACTACTTGGTACGCTTTTAAAATATACTCCTGAGTGAGCATTTTGATCTCTAGAACAAAACTGAATGAGCAACAGTTATCGATTTATTGAACCAAAAGTCTTAGCTCAGAGATTTTTCAACTTTGAGAATCATTTGAAGGTCATGCTTCTTTTGTTGTGAAAAAGGAATATGCACACATAAGCACATATCTTACAAATGATGCCATTAGACACATCTTTAAACACAGAATAACTTGGTCACAGTTAAGATGGTGTAAAAGAGAAAGAAGCACTGCCTTTGAAATCAAGCAGACTTGGGTTAAAATTCTAACTTAACCGCCGGTGTCCCCTCAGGTATCCAAGCCCACAACAAGGACATAATACTTGATTCCTTCCTTTCCTCACTGTGACACCGCTCATTTCCTCTCTCCTTCTCTCCTGCTTGTGGCGTTACCATTATACGTATGATACACCTTTTGTAGTTGCCCTGCAGTCCTTGGAAATTCTGTTCTGCTTTTTTTCCTTTGTTCTCTTTGCATTTCGGGTTTTGAGGTTTCCATTGATATATCCTCAAGCTCAGAGATTCTTCCTTAGCTGTGTCCAGTCTACTAAAAAGTCTGTCAAAGGCATTCCTCATTTTTGTCACTGTGTTTTTGATCTCTAGCATTTCTTTCTTGCTTCTTTTTTAGAATTTTCACCTCTCAACTTACACTGCCCACCTGTTTTAACCTGCTTTCCAGTTTATCTATTAAAGCCCTTAGCATATTCCTCATAGTTGTTTAAATCCCCAGTCTAATAATTCCAGCATCCCTGTCATGTATCATTCTGATGATTATTCTGTCTCTTCAAATTGTGTTTTCTACCTTTTTTCAGCTATGCATTATAATTTTTTCATAATAGCCAGGGATGACCTACCAGGTAAAAGGAACTATTGTAAAAAGCCTTCAGTAACATAATGGTAAGTTGTGGGGCAGGGTAAAGCGTTCTGTAGTCCAGTGGACTGGCTCTTGTGCTTTTAATGATCCTGCCTTTTGACTGTGCACTCACAAGTGTTTGGTTTTTGTTTTTTAACTTTTTTCTCCCCACTTAGGTAGAACAACATGGCTAAAGTGCCCAGAGTTGGATATTTCTCTTCTCCCACGTTGAAGACTAAAATTGGGAATTTTCTTTCCTTAGGTCAATTGTGGTAGTTTAGTCGCTAAGTCGTGTCCGACTCTCGTGACCCCGTGGACAGTAGCCTGCCAGGCTCCTCTGTCCATGGGATTCTCCAGGAAAGAATACTGGAGTGAGTTGTCCTTTCTTTCTCCACATAGGTCAGTTAGATTCTAGTAATACCCAGCCGGTTGGGCTCTGGTTACCTGTACCTACCAGGAGATATTAAAATTGTCTCTTAATTTACAAACTGAGAGCTCTTTAAGTGCAGAGGTCGTGGGTTCTCCTGACAGCAAGCCTTGATGACCAGAGCACAGTGCTCTGGCATAATTAAAAATGGTTCCTTTCCCCCACCCCTGAAGCAAACACAAGGGGATTTTTCTCAAATACTCACTGAGAGAACTTGGGCCAAGATTCTGGAGGTAAATCTCACCGAAGTGTGGATGGCCCCCTATACCTGCACCCTCACTGGAGTTTTTCACTCTCAGAATTTTGTACAGTGAGCCTCCAGCAATTTGTCAATTATAATTCAGGCTGTCCATCTCCAGCATTGGTTCCCACGTTGGTTTCTGATCGAGAGTTTCTGCCCCACTAAGTCAAGGCTGCCTGTATTCACCTGTTTCTCCAGTCTTGGAGGTAGGGGATTGCCCTGTATCCTGGTATCATCTTTAAAAATCTAAGAATAGTCATTGACTTTTCAATCTGTTCCATTTTTTCCTTGTTAGGACAGAGTAGCAACTTCCAAGTTTTTTATATGTGAAACTGAAAACCGGAAGTCTGATTCCTTCACTTCTTACCACACCCCAAGTCCTGAAATATTTATACCCAATGCTGTGCAGCTTCATATTTTCAAATTCACCTTCCAGATGATGCTAATATGATCCCAGGAAAATCTGAAACCACTGTCCCCATCTCTCTGCTTAGTACCATGTCACTTCCCTCCATCCCCTTCATGTCTATTCATATTCATGTGCTGTTTTATTATTTGTTGATTCTATTCCTTTTTTCCCGCTTTTAAAAATAATCTGCTCATACTGAACCCTTAAGAATCAGCTCAGGCAACACCTTCTCCAGGGAGCTCTTTTGATCCTTTTCCTCACTTCTCATCCCACTGAAAGAAAGGAAAGTGAAAGTGAAGTCGCTCAGGCATGTCGACTCTTTGTTTAGCTGTGTGGACTCTTTGCAATCCCGTGGACTGTAGCCTGCCAGGCTCCTCCATCCATGGGATTCTCCAGGCAAGAATACTGGAGTGGGTTGCCATTTCCTTCTCCAGGGAATCTTCCTGACCCAGGGATCAAACCCAGGTCTCCTGCTTTACAGACAGACTCTACCATCGGAGCCACTGGGGAATCCCCACTGGTAGCGTCATCCCACTACTCTCCCATAAAAGCTTGCCTCTACCATCACAGTGCTGGAGTCCATCACTGCACCTACCATGAGATACTAACACTGCCTCTTAATTCACCTGCTTTCACTACTAAACTGTGAGCTCTTTGAGTGCAGAGGTTTCTGTAGTCAAAGTGTTCCATATGATCTGTTGGTGCTGGGCCTGGCATCCATTTCCACCCACTTCATGCCCAACTAAGAGAGCAGGGCATGGAAGGCTAAACCACAGGAAACTTACCACTAGGGTTCTTAATAGGAGAGATCTATGTAAGAGCCACTTGAGTAAGATTTAAAGGACTAAAAGGAGGCGGCAGTCACCTTCTGCGCAATGACAGCTGCTAAACAAGCACCGGGCTTCCCTGAGGGCTCAGGGGTAAAGAATCTGTCAGTGCAGGAGATGCAGGTTTGATCCCTGGGACGGGAAGATCCCCTGGAGAAGGAAATGGCAACCTATTTCAGTATTCTTGCCTGGGAAATTCAGTGGACGGAGGAGCCTAAAGTACATGGACCCACAAAAGAGTTGGACACAACATAGCGACTAAATAACAACAAAAGCAAGCTCTAGAGGAGCAATTGTTTCCAGCAGTATCTGGACGTGATCTTCCACTTTCTAGTTGTCACTTTGGCAGGTAAAAATCTGCTGGGACATCAGTCAGTAAGAAGGTAAAGACATTTGTTTATTGACCTCTGAATCACATCTGCAGGGTTGTGACCTCAAAACAAGAGAGCAGTCACAGTCCTCCCTAATTCTCACTCCTCCTGCTCTTCACTCTCTGCATTTAAATCCACTTTCCCTTGAACTATCCAGAGGTTTCTGTTTTGCGCATTGAATGCTGATCCAGACTGTGCTTGATTCACCTTTATCCTACTAGTGTTTTGAAAATTTGTGTATATATGTGTGCGTCCCAGAGCAAAGCTAGATGAATACTTATTAAAGGAAATGGATCTTGATATTTATTATTTAATTAAGCCATATTCTCTGAGCTACAATTCCTTTATCTGCAAAATGGGAACAACATTTAATAGAATTGCTACGGCTAACCACTGGTGTTACACATTCAGCACACCTCCTCGGTACTAAGCTACCAAGTTAACAATCAACTCTCCCTTTATACAAGTTGAAGTGACCGTGGAGGAAATTTTATAATGTGGTTTACTGGGCAGCTGTTTGGCCTGAAATAACACTACAGAGTGCATGCATGTGTGCTAAGTTCTTCAGTTGTGTCCTACTCCTTGCGACCCTACGGAGTATAGCACACCAGGCTCCTCTGTCCATGGGGTTCTCCAGACAAGAATACTGGAGTGGGTTGCCATGCCCTTCTCCAACACTACAGAGTACAAAACAATAATAAAAATATCAAGAAAATACAATATGCTAATCATTGGCTCTGCTGGACACATTGCTGTTCGCTGGAGACAATGAAACAGGAAATGCTTTGCAATTAATGAGAGTAGGGCCAAAAAGGGCTGAAGAAAGTTAATAGAATTTCTATCCTCCAAGAGCTTTCGCCAATTCACCTGCTTCCATTCATTTTCCCTTGAGCAGAACACTTGGGCTTAATGCACAAACTATCTTGAATAAATTCTTCAGTTAGTGCAAACGTGACCCACTAAAGCTCTAGTGGAATTCAGCATCTCTGCAAGCCTCTGTAGACCTTTCAGTTCAGTTCAGTCACTCAGTCATGTCCAACTCTTTGTGACCCCATGGACTGCAGCACACTGGGCTTCCCTGTCCATCACCAACTCCTGGAGCTTGCTCAAACTCATGTCCATTGAGTCAGTGATGCCATCCAACCATCTCATCCTTTGTCGACTATAAACTTAAATAGATATCATTCTTTGGGAGAAGATGGATTTGGAAGCACTTCTATCCTGCAGTATGTGAGTTTCTTTAAGAGGTGACTGCCTTGACAAACAATTGCAAAACAAGCTCAGTTAAAGCAAAGCCTTGACCATCTCCTCACTGGCACAGGAAAAACTGTAGACACTGTAGACTTTGGCATCATTGGCACTGTATGGAGGAGTAGACATATTTATGGGGCCACCCAGGTGGCTTAGTGGTAAAGAATTTGCCTGCCAAGCAGGAGACACAGGTTTGATCCCTAGGAGGGAAGATCCCCTGGAGAAGGAAATGGCAACCCACTTCAGTATTCTCGCCTGGAGAATCTCATGGACAGAGGAGCCTGGCAGGCTATAGTCCATGTGGTTGCAAAAGAGTCAGACATGACTTAATGACTAAACAACAACACAATGACAAACATATTTGTATGCATCAAATATACATAACTGATTATTCACATATTTCTAGCAAAAAAATATGTTTGCTCCAAATATCTAGCCATTCAAGAAAAAGCTGGAGAATCTATTAGCATATTACTTGAATTTTTAAATCGATCTTGATGAAATATAAAAATTGTGTAATAAGATTAGTACTACTATGAATAAGCTGTCAGATTTAAGAGCATAATCAATATAATTTCTGGTATAAAGTCTGATGTCATAAATGTGAGGAAAATGAACTTTCTATTATTAAATCCAAAACTTTGGTCTTGTTTCACAAGTAAGACTAGTTAGAATTCCTAAACCACACTGTCCAGGATTCCTAAACTTTTCAACTGTGTTAAGAATTGTCCTCCATGTGAATATAGGCAAAAATTCAACTTGTAGTTCACCCCTTCAGAATTAAATCTATTCAGCTTTTTAAAATGATTTTCTTTTCATCTTTTCTTGCACTTTTCTATAGCACTTAGTTTCAACTACTAGATGTACTATGGCAAAATGCCTTTAGTGATAATGCACCAGCACCTAGAAATTAGATCTTTAATTCCATAATACTATCCCTAAAGTTACATCATAATAAAAAATAATACACTATTCTTTTATGATGTTTTTAGTATAAATATAAAACATGCTTGTTGCAGAAATTTTTAACACAAAATAAGTATAATTTTAAAAAGTCACTCATAATTTCACCAACCAGAGACAAAAGCAATACTCTAGGCATCTTGGGATATGCTTCCATTTTTTTTTTTCAGTTAAATTTTATATAGATGACATGAAATTCTATTTAATAGTCAGGAATTATGACAATAGTTTTTTTTTAATAATGGCATGTATGTATTCAACATATGTAACATCACTCTTTCTAAAAGTATGAGCAGATATAGAAAGTAGAAGGCAATTATTATAGCAACTGATATTACTGGTTCCTTAGGTGGGCTTCCCAGGTGGCTCAGTGGTAAAGAATCTGTCTGCCAATGCAGGAGACTTAATAAGAGACACAAGTTCGATTCCTGGGTCGGAAAGATCCTGAGAAGGAAATGGCAACCCACTCCAGTACTCTTGCCTGGAAAATCCCATGGACAGAGGAGCTCGGTGGGCTTCAGTCCATGGGATCGCAGAGTCGGACACGACTGTGGACCAAGAATACATGCACATTCGTCAGGCAGGATCATGTGAAATGAAAATATTTCCTGCCATATCAATAAACAAGAAATGTCACAGCCATCAGCAATTTCTGGCCTCCAAATGTGAATGAGGACTCCCAAAACTGTGATCCAACAGATGCTGTCACCCGCACATAGTAACTGCTGAGGAGCTGGGGAATGCAAGAGGCAAGGTGAACAAGGAAAGAGGATTGGTCCCAGATAGCTGAGGTTCATATGAAAGGACGGAATTCAGTGAGCGCAGAGGCTTGCATCTTCCCAAACATAGAATGTTAAATTCCTTAACTTGACACCTGATCTTTGATGTTCAGATTGCCTGCTCCCTTTGTTGCAAACTTGTATGTAGCCTGACTTCCCTTCCTTCCTTCTTAGAGCAGTTTTCTCAGAGCTACTGAGATGCTGTCTCTCAGACTCATAGTCCTAAACATTTCCACAAAAAAAAAAATAATAACTCTTTCAGGTTGTGACTATATTTTTTAGTCGACGGTCAACATTAATTTCCTTCAGATACGTTCAAACTTGTGAAGATTTCTTTGCCATGCTAACCACACCATGTCTTCCTAAGTATGTATACAGAGGATATCCTTTCTAGATGGTAAAATAGTGTCTTACTACCTCATATCCATCTTTTAGAATGTTCTATTAGCTATCTGACTACATGTCATAACCATCTTCAAGAAGGTTAAATTCCAGAATGAAATGTTTGTTCTAGCTCCAAAGCCTTGCTCCCATTCCCTAACACTGGCACCCTGAGCAGTGTCTGGGACCGAAAATTAGTTGTGATCCTGTATGTTTAGTGTCATCAGCAGTGGACAGACAGATCCAGGCAAGTCATTCAATTGCTTTCACAAGGGAAACAAGAATTTTTACCAAAACATTCCAACCAGTGCCTTCTGCCAAATTGTAAGAAGACACACAGGAAAGTATTTAATTATCAGCTAATTGGGATGTCTTTTTCTGTGCCTGTCTCATAACTGGTAATAAGCCATATGTAAATAAACGCAAATAACAAATTGAAAATGAAGGACTTTGACCCTGGTACAGAGATAAGAGTTTACATTGAAATTGCACACAGGCAGGAGGCTGCTTCATCTCCATCCTCTTAACTTCTAACTGTCCATTAAAACCTCAAGCTACCTAGGTAGGCAGACAATAGAAGAATTTGGTTGGAGGCAAAGAATTGTTTAGAAACAAAATTTCACCCCCAAAAAAGCAATTGCTCTGATATGTAGGTAAACAATAATGATTAACATTTTCTAGAATCAGTTTATATAACATTTAGAGTTTGTAATCAGAGAAAAAAGGGGGAAAAAAAGTGAATGGTTGAAAAAATTAATAAATTCCCGTTACAGGAAACAAGTCAGCCTTCAAAAATAGATCACACTGCATTTCGAAATAAGCACTTAGTAAAGCTTTTATTTGATGAGCAATCTCTGAAACAAAATGCATGTAAATTACAGATTTAAATTTTTATGATTCCTCAGAAAACAGTGTCTTAATTTTAATAAGTATTTTAAGAAACATGGATTAACCATGATGGATCATTTAAAAGAGTGATGAATAGGGTACATTAATTTTCCATTAATATGTGGCATTCTTTTAGAGTTAAAAATTTTTGAGATATGAAAATAATTTGAAATGACTTTGCCCTTCTAAAGGTTAAACTCTTAAATCCAAATATGTGTCAAAATATAACTTTCTATATTTTAAAAATATAAAATTAAATTTTATATAAGTACAATGTCAAATTTTAAATTTGTAAATTGATGCTCTTAGATTTGCATTTGCATACTTTATAGCATCTGTTTTAAGACCTCTGGCAAAGGTCAGCTATTGTTTAAAGTGTCTATCATGAAAAAAATTAAAAAAAAAAAATAAAGTGTCTATCATGAAAACAAGTGTGTCAACATGTATTTCTCTTAAGGGTGACCAATAGAATGTGCTGTACCCAAAGGCAAATGCAAATCATTTCTGACATTTCTGTTTTAAAAAATTCCACTTTCCTTCATCCTATATGCATCAATATTTGGCTAAAGAAGACATTATGACACTATGACTCCTAATAAATCTATCTTTTGCCTTGTCACTCTGCTTTTAGAAAATTCAGTTCCCATTATAGAGATGTGCTAGCTTTGTTCTTTTTCAGTTTTGTCTGAGGGTGTTTTCTTTTTTTAAGTTAATTAGAAATGATATCCAAGTGCAAGGATGTTGCCTGATATTCTCCTTTCTGGCAAACATAAAAGAAAGCTTAGCAGGATCACTGGAGGGCTGTATCTTCTCAATGCAAATAACTAGGAAAATGGCCAGAGAATTCTTAGGGATTAAATTATCATGTCCTTTAAACTATGAGTGGACATGTGCTATAGGGAGAGCAGGTCTCACACCAACATTTTGAAGGCAGAGGTATCTGACTGCATTACTCTGGTGGTTGTTTGCACTGAGACAATCTTCCAATTTCTACTCCAAAGGACTAGAAGGAACATCTCTGGGCCACCCTAAAGTCAGTGGTGGCCACGGGCTGCTCCAGCTCACAAAGCTTCAGACCTAGAGAAAGGGAAGGAGCAATCCTTTCCTCACCCAAGATGGTACATGATTATCACCTGCTCACATGAAAATGAGAATTTTCTGATGTTCTTATCATTGTTGTAATCTTAATATAGATCACTACTTCCCAATTTTTAATTTTGTTTTAAGAATCTTAAATATACTATAGTTGGCTTTCTTAAATCTATGAAGAATAACCATATCTCTTCTCTCACCAGTAAATCATCACTTGTAAATCATGGTTATACACTAATTCCACAGGAAAATACACAAGTGTTATTTCATTTTTTTCCTATCCTTGTTATGCTTCAAGCACATGTATTAAAGTAATCCATAATAATCTTGGCTTCCAGGTTCCAGGGATAAATCCACTTACCTATTAGGTAAATGTGTCTCCATCAGCAAAAGTCTCCTTGTCCCTTCCTCCCCAGCCACACGATTAGAATTATTAATATTAAAAAGACCAGAGGGATTATTATGGAGAGAACACCCATGAGATTATCTTATAACTTTGTGAACAGGGTCTCTGAAATTTGTGGGCGAAAACTAATTTTTCTCAAAATCTCAGGTATATTCTAATTCCAGGCAAATCATTCTTTTATTATTGTTTTCTTGTGCCTGCAGTTGATCATCTGATGCTACTGCACTCTGTGATGACTTAGAGGGGTGGGGTGGGAGGGGGGAGGGAGGCTCAAGAGAGAGGCGATGTATAATTATGAGTGATTCTCATTGTTGTATTGCAGAAACCAACACAACATTGTAAAGCAATTACCTTCCAATACAAAAGATAATAAATACAAAAGAAGAAAAAAATGACAAAAAAATAAAAATAAAACTTTGCTTCAAATACATCCCTTCCCACCCTGTGAAGAACTCTGGAACACAATGTTGGTCTATTAGTGCGGCTAAATCACTACCCCTAGATAAAACTCTGAAATTACACTGGTGACATAGTAACATCAACTTTGTATATGGAAGGGAATGTCTGAGTCTTGAGTACAATAAAATATAAGCAACATAAAGTGAGATATTACATAAAATATTCCTCCTCGAAAGAGCTCTACCTAGCTAAAAATATTTCTTAAAGTAAAACCAACACTGAAAATGAATTTGTAACATGTTTAGTCATCACATAACTGAATGAGCAAGAAGATCTCTTTCTCGTGAGCAGTTGGTATTCTCCCCAGCCACTTTTGCTGTCAGAGAAGGTCTGTGAAACAAATCACAGTCACAGAGCCTTCACACGAAGACACACAGCGTATGTGAGTTAGTCGCTACTGGTTGTACGCCTGGTACATGCGGGGGAGGCGGGGCGAGACAGCCTGGGATGGGACAAAAAGCCATTCTCACACCTCTTCACAATCCATCAAGTACCAGTTTAAATCAGATGTAACAGCAGGAGGGAGCCCAAGGTAAAAACTACTGCCACATAAAATGCTAGGTTCGTCTATTAACGCAAAGCAAAGGTAAGAAACAATTGTGCCATTTCTAACTAAAAGAGAATATATGGTAATTTTCTGTGACCTGTGTCATGAGTCTTGTGACTTCAACCTATACGCTAGCTGTAGCAAGACAGCCTTACTTTTACCCCTAGCCATGAGACCAATAACGCATCAGGTCTCCCACTTGACTTTTAAACTACTTTAGTAACACACATGCAGAAGTGCTGACGTTCTCATCTTCAAAATTGCCAAAGGGGAATGAAGCAGCAGAACTTCAGCCAGAGGAACTGAGAAGAGCAAATTATAAAAAGAATTAGGCAGAAGTCCTTAAGTGAATATTTTAGGTCACTCCTGCCGACTCCGGCAGGTGAAACTGCCCAAGATTGTTTAATGGTGAAATTCAATGCTGTAAAGCTTTGGCAAGACAGGACCTCTCATATTCTGCCAAGGAAATACAAACTGGTGCAACATTCTCCCCCAGTATCTCAAAGCATGGAATTTATTAATCCTAATACCACTTCTGGAAATAAATTACAAGAAATTTTTATCATTAATTGGAGCAAAATTTTTTGTACAAGAATGTTTTGTACATATTTTGTAATGAAGAAAACACTGGAATCAATTTAAATTTATTTAACAAAAGGGTGAATAAATGAATGATGTATTTGTAATATATAATACTAAAACAGTCATTGAAATGGCATTTTCAAAGAATTCTTAATGACAGAAAATAATCAAAATATAGTATGAAGTAATAAATCAGAAAAAATTTTAACAAAGAATATGAAAGACTTGGAAATATATATATCAAATATTGGCCTCGTTAACCCTGTGTAATAGATGGCTTTTATTTTATTCTTTGTATATTTTGTATCTTTCAAGAATTCTGAAATGACCATATACCACACACACACACACACACACACACACACTCTTAGAGAAATATTATTAAAAAATCAACACAAAGACAATATAGAACTAAGCATTGATTAATTCTAACAAATATTTACTGAAAAGTGCCCAAGCCTAGGAAACATCAGGGGAATATGAATGAAGCAGACTCCTTACTTTGAAGGGATACATATTCTGGTAAAGGGAACAAGTAATGTAAAATAAGGAAAGATAATGTCCACAAGATGTTATAAGGTTTAAAGGAGAGAAAGAATGATAGATTGAACAGAAATTGGAATGATGAGGAAAGAACTTCCCATAGAGGTAGCATCTGCAGAAAATCTTAGAATGTCCATGAGAATCCGGTCGCTGTGAACGAGGCAACCGAGCCAGGGGAAGAAGCATCTCAGAGAGGAGAGGTGGGACTAGAGACGGGAGGTGGGATCCCTTCAGGATACAGATGCCAGGACTGTTTGTCTGCAGTTGAGGCGAAGTGTGAAGAAGTATTGGCAGCACAAGTGAGAAGCTGGTTTTGAAGTCCGCCCGAACTGTCCAAGCTGTCTCACAGAAGCGTGTGTGTGTATCTCGCATTGGGCCTTCAGAGAAGAGAGGCAGGTTTCAGCCATGCTGTGGGAACACTTATCTAGCAGGACTGTGTAGCTTGTTATGGAAATTTGACGTTTTAATATTTATGCTTTAGCGCAACCACTTTGATGTAGAGACATTCTGTCTCAGGTTAAAAATAGAAAACAAGTGTCAGTTTTGTTTTGTTCTTTAATGACCAAGTGATGTGTGACACAGACATCCATCCATCACCAGGCAGAGTTCAAGACAGTGAGGGTTAGGGATGGGATGGGGCCAAAGGAAGACTTGGAAACTAATGGAGATAAGGGTGGAAGGAGAGTCCTGGGTGTCTCTGGTGCACATTTCTTAGAATATAAAACAGTGATTCTGTGGTTTGACCTGCCCAGTTCATTTAATGAAGAGCTGCAAAACGTCCCACTTTACTTGATATCAAGTAGGGAGAAAGGGAGGAAGGAGACATGAGGTCAAGGTTATTAGGACTATGCCAGTAAAAAAGCCAAATTCGAGTCATATGAAGGTGCTACCGATAAAAGGAAAACAAGGTATGCTCTCAGAAATACAGGAAGACAGACATTATATAACTGAAATGACTGGATGCAGAGGTAGCATACAAGAGAAGGGCTGAAAGCAGGCTGGTACATTTTAATCTTGCTTAGTTGAGAGACCACTACTTGTACTAGAAACTGAAAGAGGGAAAGGATTATATTTGAAGGGAAGTGTGATATGTCGAATTTCAACTGGCGGGAGGCCATGTGGAGCTATCCTCAAGTTTGGATAGCTCAGACTGGAGTAGAGACACAGAAAAGCAGAAAGGGAGCAAAAACTGGAGACTCGTGAGTACACTGAAAAACATTTTAAAAGGCTCCAGGCACTCGTATATCTTTAATGATAATAATTCCCATTTGTCTCCCTAATTGAAGTTCTTGACCAATGTCACGTTGCCGACTTGAGTAAGGAGCTGGAGAGAAGAGGTCACTGAAGCCAGAGTGATGTTTTCCAATCATTCGCCAGAACATTTTTAGCTCTACCGACTCCTTCCAAGACCGTGTGGGGTCCATATGGATAGTGAGGCAGTGGATTATAAAGATAGCTTGAGAGGGTCTAAAGATGTTCAGGCATGTGTCCCTCATGGACCCACACATGAAGGAGAGCACGGCCGAGGCTGAGGGTGGACGGAGCACATTCGCCCAACACTGCTAATGAGGAGCTCCTATTTGGTCTCTGAGTATCTTCTGCAAGGCCAAGGGTAAGGAGGATGATGCTTCAGTTTAGCTAATCTGGGACTATCCACTTTTTCTTACCTGGTAGTTTTACAACAGGAAGGAAGCAAGGGTATGGCTTGGGTTGATCACTCCCTCTCCAAAATCTGAAAACACGTTAATGAATGTACCTCTAAAAAAAAAAAAAGAAATTCTAACTTCATTTCACAGAGATTTTACCATGCTTTCCTAGTGTTTATTACAAAAATCAAAGGTACTTGTCAATTTGGTTAATTTGAGAAGATGCTAATTAAATCACCAGGAAATTCACATGGCCTGTGTAGGATTACCCTTCCTTTGCTTTCCCCCCCTGTGATTTTATTGGCAGTAATAATCATCCAAAGCTATTCCCTGGAAGTTTGCCTTCACACTGCTGCAAAGTCCTCTTAAAAATAAATCTCTTTGGGAAGTCGTATTCAACAAGTTCTTGTACCATGGTACACTTCTCTGGAGAGATGTCACTCATTGGAACTTACTGTCCCCTCATAGTATTCCTACACACAAGGGCTCCTTTCACTGTTGAATATTACAATGGTACTGGAGAGTTCATATTAGTTTTTGGCCTGCCAATGTGCATGAAAAAGATATGCAAACATCTCTATTTGTCCAAGCATTCATATTCAGGCAACCACACATCCTCTTCCCATAATTTCAATCATGGCATATAGATAAAAAGTAAAATAAAATTCCAGCCCAGCCACATAAAGTTGCATAAAACCCTCAAAAAAGCACAGGTTTCCTGAATAAAGAAATGTTATTTCCAATGATTACTGAACGCATGGATGTATGTGTTTAAAAAAGCTCCCAACCTTCACCTACTCCTTGCAATTCATGAGCAGAAGAAATTATATCCCTTGCCCTTCACCTGACCTTGAAATCTAAGTGAACACAACACTTGTGAACTAGTGACAAAGCTGGTAGATATCCATTTTATATAAGGTGTAAATCTGACTGGGGCAATGCATGTCATTTTAAAAACTGAAGTATGTGACAGTTTAGGCTGATATTTTGATTTGTGTAATTTTTAAAAACTCACACTCTAATCTTTTGGGCTTTCCTGATGGTTCGGATGGTAAAGAATCTCCCTGCAATACAGGAGACCTGAGTTCAGTCCCTAGGTTGGAAAGATCCCCTGGAGAAGGGAATGGCTACCCGCTCCAGTATTCTTGTCTGGAGAATTCCATGGACAGAGGAGCCTAGCAGGCTGCAGTCCATGGGGTCACAAAGAGTGGGACACAATTGAGCAACTAACACTTTCTAACCTTTATAATAGTCCATGGCTCAACTGTAACTTACAATTTAAGTAAATTCAAGAGATTTTGGAGACAAAACACCAAGAGTTACACCTCTTCTCTAACGTCAATACTCTCTCCACTGCATTCATATAGTTTGTCATTGGATCAGGTCTTGATCGTGTTCCTTTTTTTCCCTGCCATCCACTTACCATCCCTTCAACATGGGTCTTATCTGTGTTCATGTATGTATATATGGAAAGTTCCATCAAATTTATTTATTTGACTCTAAAAAAATAATCCCCAACTTCAGGAAAAGGCATCAAAAATTCCTTTACAAGTAAATATTATCACAAAGGTAGATTTTACATTGAAGTGTATTGCTTTTATTTCTCTAATAGTCTCTGTCATATAGATCTGATCAAAAACAAAACACAAAAAATATTCTACTCCTTTTAATGATGCAAAATAAAAAGGTTTTCTGAATGTTATTCTATGGTGTTGTTCAAAAGAGATAATAAAGGTATTTATTTCTCATTCACCAAGTATTTAAGTATAACATAATGCTGATGGTGAGATCCAGGCCATAACATTTTCACTTTTTTCACCACGTAGAAGGTACTTTGATCTATCTAGTCACTCACTGATTTTTAAATTTTTAATTATAGACTCACAGGAAGTCAAAAAACTGAAAGGAAGACCCTCTGCACCATTCCTGCACCATAGTATCCAGTGGGATACTATTTTACTAGAATAAACCATCAAAATCAAGAAACTGATATTGGTACAATCCACAGAGAATGAGATGGTTGGATGGCATCACTGACTCAAAGGACATGAGTTTGAGCAAACTCTGGGAGACAGTGAAGGACAAGGAAGCCTGGCGTGCTGCAGTCCTTGGGGTCGCCAAGAGTCAGACATGACTTAGCAACTGAACAACAACAACCCACAGAGCCTATTCAGATGATATCAGCTTTACAAGCACTCATTGGTGAGTGTGTACGTGTGTAACTCCTATGCGATATGGATCATCTGTGTAGCTCAGCACATTCAAGATCCAGAAAT
Organism: Cervus canadensis; assembly: GCF_019320065.1. Classification (NCBI taxonomy): domain Eukaryota; kingdom Metazoa; phylum Chordata; class Mammalia; order Artiodactyla; family Cervidae; genus Cervus; species Cervus canadensis. The sequence continues at coordinate 40,620,953 of NC_057405.1, forward strand.
CAGCTGTCACCACAGGGCTCCCACCCGCTACCTCTTCAAAGTCACATCCAACCTATCCGACGCCAATCCCACACCTCTGTAGCCACTGATCTGTACTCCATCACTATAATTTGTTATTTTGAGAATTTTATACATAAGTAGAAACAAACAGAATAAAACTTTTTGAGACTGGCTTTTCTCATTTACATAATGTCCTTGATATACTTGAAAACTTTGTGTATAAATAGTTGCTTTTTCCCCATTTTATTACTAAGTAGTGGCTTCCCTGATAGCTTGGGTGGTAAAGAATCTGCCTGCAATGCAGGAGATCTGGGTTTGATCCCTGGGTCAGGAAGATCCCCTGGAGAAGGAAATGGCAACCCACTCCAGGACTCTTGGCTGGAGAACTCCATGGACAGAGTCTGGCAAGCTACAGTCCGTGGGGTTACAAAGAGTCAGACACGACAGTGACTAATACACACACATGCCATCGTAGGGATATACCAACATTCACTCATTTAAGGACACTGGGTTATTTCCAGCTTGGGGCTATTATGTCAAGAACATCTGTGTGTAGGATTTTGTGTGAACCTGTTTTCATTTATCTGCTATAAACGCTCCAGGGTGAAACTGCTGGGTCATATGGTTGCATGTTTAGTTTTATAGGAAACTGCAAACTGTTTTTGAGAATTACCACAAGGAAGGTATGAGAGATCCAGTTTCTCTGGATCTTTACCATCATTTAGTATTTTCACTATTTAGCAACTCTGATAGGTATATAGTGATATCTCATTGTGGTATCTCATTGTGGGTTTTTTTTTTTTCAATTTTATGAATTGTCTGTGCTGGATCTTCATGGCTGCAAGCAGGCTTTTCTCTAGTTGTAGTGAGTGGACGCTTCTTCTTATTGTGGTGGCTTCTGTTCTGCTGAGCATGGGGCTCTAAGAGGTATGGGCTTCAGTCACTGCAGAACGTGGGCCCAGTAACTGGCGCGAGGGGTTGGGCCCACGTCCCCTGCAAAGGCAGGCAGATTCTTTACCAGGGGGCCGCCAGGGAAGTCCTCTATAGTTTTAATTGCCTTTTCCTAAAGGTATAAAATGCCAAATGTTGACCATCTTTTCTCATTCTTATTTGTCATCTGTATATCCTTCTCAGTGAAAAATCTGCTCATTTATTTTGCTCACTTTATTATTGGAGCTTTTTTTTGAAAATGTTAACTTCTTAAGAGTTGTTTCCTGGACAAAAGTTCCTTTTTTCAATATGTGGTTTGCAAATATTTTCTCTCAGTTTGTGGCTTGTCTTTTCACCCTTTAAACGGTGTTTCACAAAGTAAACATTAATTTTGATGAGACTCAATTTATTTTTTCTTTTATAGATTGTGTTTTCAATATCAAGTCTAAAAAAGCTTTACCTATTCTTAGATCCTAAAGATTTTCTTCAGTTTTTTAGAAGTTATAGTTCTGTCATTTACATTTAATTCCATAATCCATTTTAAGCTAATTTTTCCATATAAAGTTTGAAGCTTAAATTGGGATTCATTTTTTGCCTATGGATGTCCAGTTACTTCCTGCATCATCTGTTGAAAAAGCTATACTTTCTCCACTGAATAGCTTTTATATTTCTGCAAAAGATCCAAGCATAATTTTGTAAGTCTATTTCTAGGTTCTCTGCTCTATTTTGCTATGTGTTTACCCTCTACCAGTTCAACATTCTAATATTTATATATAATATTACTGTGGCTGTTTAAATTTGACACACACAAAAAAACAAAATCTACCTCTTCTAAAGATGTAAGTTAAAATTATTTTGCAAATATAACTCTATGCAGTTCTCTGAAAATTAAATAAAAATTGATTTTTGAGGAAACAATTCCATCCCTAGAAACAGCTGAAAATTAACTTGCCATTTTATGCCTTTCAATTTCATGGGCCAAATAGTGTTAGTTTGAAATGTTTCTGTTAAAGCGAAAAAAAAAAAAAAAAGATTAATATGCCAGTATGAAAAACAGAAACCCCAAAATCTCAAATCTGAATAAAAAAATACATATCAAAAGAGTGAAAAAAATTACTAGGAAAAAATATACAACTAAGAAATAATTAATTTTTTTAAAAAATCTCTGACATAGACAAAGAAACAACAGACAACAAATAAACTTTTGGTAATTATGATATACAGAACACCCATAGCCTCTTGGATACATCTGCTATTACATGATATGAATTTTATAACTGAAAAAACTGAGGCACAGAAAGTTCAAAGATTTTAAAGGACTAAATTTCTAATCAAGCTGTAGTTAAGGTAAGCATGGACTCTACCATAGTTTCAAGTCTACTTTTTAGTCCACTCTTAAAATTTTTTGTCTATTAGTTAGTGAGAAAGAGACAAAAATTTGAATAGTAGAGTTAAGTATCATACTAAGAAAATACTGCACATACTCCTGTAATGGTGACATTGCTTCAGTCAGACTACAGTCAACACCCACCTTCAAAATTTTGTCAGTTTAGGTGAAAAAGAACTTCACATTTTATTGATGACATACATATTCTTTCAAGGAACCTGTGTTAAGCCTCATTTTTTTTTTTTTTTTGTCATTCGCTTAGTGATGGTAAGAGACCATCCCTGCCACTCATGGATTTTGCCATTTAGTTGAAATAAAATTTTATACTCTATGCTTTATCAGAGAGCATTTTGGCAGCTTATAGCAATACATAAAATTATATGAAAGTAGATGAGTATTTTCTGATTTAAAATGACAGACAGAGCATGTGTATTTGTTTCCCTTACTCCTGAGACTTCATTAAAATGAGAAGGAAATTTTTTTCTGAGGAAATGAAACCATGAACAGTAAGAGGAGTGGAGGAAAAAAAACATGATCACATAAACTATTTCAAAGCATTTTTAGAATAGGAGAAGGATATGAAAGTCTAATGAATTAAGCAGAGGCAATACAGGCATGAAAACATGCAGGAAATAGATATTTTAATAAGAAACAATAGATTTAAACCAGAAATTCAGTGAAGAACAATCCAACATGATAGTCATGAATCAAAACTAGAAAGCTAATAGAAAAATTAGAAGGGAGAGGGACTGGGCTAAAAGAAAAATGCTTTTTAAAAGAATAAAAAGAATTTCATAAGTTAAGTATGAAAAGGTGACTAAAAGATACTGGCAGTAAATAGCGGGAAAAGGTCTTTTAATTATAAGCTCTTATATTTTTTATGAAGAAGTAGATATCTTGATATAATATTTTGGGGGCTTCTAAGTGGCTCTGGCAGTAAGGAGTCTGCCTGCCAATGCAGGAGACATAAGAGATGCAGATTTGATCCCTGGCCCAGGAAGATCTCCTGGAAAAGGAAATGGCAATCCACTCCAACATTCTTGGCTGAAGAATCCCATGAACAGAGGAGCCTGGTGGGCTACATACAGTCCAAGGGGTGGCAAAAAGTGCTGGACACAGCTTGGCAACTAAACAGTGAAAAATATTTTTAAATAAAATTAAATATTAAAAGAAGAAAAATAAGACCAAGATTCACAATAATGATAATGCATTGAGATATATGTACGTACTAGTGGACTACAGATATATCCCTGGGTGTTTTAGCAGCAGAATTTGGGGATGTAATTCCTGACAATCTTCAGGAAATGGTCACTTAAAAGTTTATCAGATTGGTGAACAGATATGTGAGCTGGAATTAGGACTAACATTTGCTTATGTCAAAACAAGCAGCGTTTACAGGTGGCCTAAGAGAGACCCCTAGCACAACAGAAGTTCACCCTTCCTCTACTCTGTGATGAACTGAATGTAACCTTGGTTTTTCCAGTAGTCATGTATGGACGTGAGAGTTGGACGGTGAAGAAAGCTGAGTGCCAAAGAATTGATGCTTTTGAACTGTGGTGTTGGAGAAGACTCTTGAGAGTCCCTTGGACTGCAAGGAGATCCAACCAGTCCATCCTAAAGGAGATCAGCCCTGGGTGTTCATTGGCAGGACTGATGCTGAAGCTGAACTCCAATACTTTGGCCACTTGATGCGAAGAGTTGACTCATTGGAAAAGACCCTGATGCTGGGAGGGACTGGGGGCAGGAGGAGAAGGGGACGACAGAGGATGAGATGGCTGGATGGCATCACCAACTCTATGGACATGAGTTTGAGTAAACTCCGGGAGTTGGTGATGGACAGGGAGGCCTGGCATGCTGTGATTCATAGGGTCACAAAGAGTCAGACACGACTGAGCAACTGAACTGAACTTTCAGGCAGGATTAAGATTCTCCTTACAAAAGTATTTCAAACCTGTCCGAATGCATAGAAACAAATTAGCAGATAAAGCCCTAAGATTTACTCCACATAGTTTGGCAGAGCAAGTTTTAGTGTGAAAAAGAAAGTACATGCTCTCACTGGGATCTGCACACCTTGATTCCACCCCAACATTACCTGGACAGCAAAGTCCAGTTTGGAGATATTAGAAAAAAACAAAGGGAAGCAGATTTAAAGAAAATGTTACTGAAGATAGGGCTGACCTTTATGCTTAGCCAGCAGACAGTGAGCCATTCTCCAAGCAGTCATATATGAGTCTGAACAAAATACAGTTTTAAGTGGCATAAAGCTTGACTTCAACATGACTCATTCCCGCTTCTCACTCCTGTAGCCCTGAGAACATTTAAACAGAACATGAGATAAGGATTTTGGATACCTGGGACTCCACTGCAGATTAAACATGACACCAAGATTTCAAGAATCCAGTCTCTTATCTGTCTCTTATAATAGCTCCATAAGACGAGAGATGAGATCAAAGATCAAGCACAGATAGAACTGAACAAGAAAAGACCTAAATTTACACACTTTTATTAACATCCTATTTCAAAGAAGTAAGAAGAAAATGACATAAAAGGAGATGTTAGGATAGCAAAAGGCAACAGTGTAATGGTGATAAACTCTTTAACTTCCTGTCTTTTTTCCAGTCGGCACTGCAGAGCTGGCACAGGGCTTTGACTTGGCTCTCTGCATGGCTCGCTAAAGGTCCCGTGTGCAGAGGTTATGAGCATTTCACTAAGGAGGGTGATGCATCTTCAGGTCCAACAGCGTTCTCCAGGTCAGATGATGCATGAGAACTATTCTCACGGCGCTTTTAGCAAGAACTGCCTCATCAATCTGTGTTTTCATACACAAGTTCCTTGCTACCTTTGAATTCCATCATCAGGCAGTGTTTACTACAAGCAGGGTTGATGATCTGCTTAAGTTAACCAACAGCATGTTGCAAATATTACAATGTTTGCCTCTGTCTAATCCATCCTTTATGACAGGCCCACTAGATTTTTCTATTAAGATCCATTTTTTCCTGTCAATTCAAACACTTGACTGATCACCCACAGAAAAAAACATTCAAACTCTAGTGCGACATTTATGACTTTTTACTATTAGGTATCAATTAACTTTTGCAACCTTATTTCCTACTTTACTTTTTCATGAATGGTAACATACAACTAAATTAATCTACTTTCTAATACCCATTATGTACATTTTCATCTCTATTTCTCCCCCAACTGCTCCTCAGTCTATAATGCTTTTAATGATGCATTTCCCTTCTCTCAAAATCCTTGCAGGGCCTTTTAAGAATATCTTTTTTCTTTATCTTTCCTTAAGTAAAATGTAACTGCCCTTTCCACTATCCTCTCTGGTATGTTATTTGCACTTTTACAGAGTATTTACAATTTTAAGTTAACATCACATCTGGCTATTTAATAATATCTTTTACTCATCATAGGCAATATTTGCACACTGATCTAAACATATATGGAGTAATTGTGTTTTTTTTATTTGGATATACAGTGAAAAAAAAATGTTTTGAATTTAGAAGAAGGCAACTAGAAGGATACACTATTTAGAAACTCTGTCATGAGAGAAAAGGATGGAGGAACAGGCCACAGGTATTTGGAGAAGAAAACCATAAAATAGAAAATACCAGAGAGCTTCAAATGCCCCAAGGAACAGACACTCTATGCTTCTGAAATGTTGTTATGTAAAAGGGCCACCCTACTAGGTGTAGTGGCATTGATACTATTTTCGTGAGTTGGTATAAGGACCTATGGGTGCAAGACCCAGAAGCAGATTTTAGCTGAAGAAAGGGCTTTGTTGCCACTCTTAAAGATGAAAAGTATTCCCTTTTGAGGTGCTGTGTTAGCAGGCTCAGAATGTGTATAAAGAGAAGCTGTAGGATCATCTCTTAATATTATCACAGAAGTAATTATTACACATGATCATCCGTGTAATGTCTATGCTTCCTTCAAATGCTAAGATTCTAGCCACATCTATGCTGAGCTTTTCATTGTAGCATTCAACATAGAATGTGCTCCTCTGTCATGGACCGCCTGAAACTAATTTAGATCTACATAAAATGGTCAAGAGCCCAGTACAGACTCATATAAAATACCAAGAAATAGCATAGCTACTAGACAAGAAAGATCACACTAGGATGCTCTCTGATATTTTAATATTTGGTTTTCCATTCATGTGTACTTAGTTACTAGTCCAGAAAGTCTACAGGGAAAAGAAGAATCCAGACATGAATCTGTAAATGTTAAACACTTAACATATGTTTATAATTTACCAACATTTGATCAGATTTTAGGAGAAGATCAATCCATTAAAAAGTCTTATAAAACAGAATGCATTTCCTTATAAATGTGAGGTACTTCAATATTACAAATATAATTTGTCATCATATCTTGAGCAAATGAAAGTATAAACCTTCTCAAGAAAAACTTTTCCACATAAGGCTTTACCACGACTAACAACTAATTTAATATTTTAAGAGTATCTTTAAATGGTATTCTAATTTAAGTCCCAAACTCTTGCCTTGCCAAAACCTCTGATTTGTTTCATTTAAGGTAAGCCTGACAAGCTCCGGGTCCAAGGAGCATGCCAGAACCCTTACTTCCTGTCTGTGCAAAAAGACCAACGTGAGCAAAGACATGAGGTGGGGCAGAGGGTCTGGTGACCAGATCATATTTTAGAAACACAACTGTGGTTTCCACATCCATGATGAGGGGGAACTGGATAGGGTACACTTGGAGGCAAGGCCCCTGTTTTATCTTCAGAGAAAACAAAGATGAGAGGAGGTAACAAAGATTTAAAGGAGGATAGGACAAAAAATGCGAATGGGAAAGAAAACAGACAAAAAGTACCCTCTCCTTCTTCTTCATATCAGTTGGCCAGTACAAATGCAGGTTTTCAGCATCTCTGGGCTGGGTTGCTATAAAAGTCTCCTAAATTCCCAATTTTCCAAGTTCTTTCTTTAAAATTAGTCCCACTCAATAGATACTTGTGGGTTGAAATCATGAACAAAAGAATTATGTCACACTAAGTTTTCCATTGGCCATCTTCCAAGATTTATTCTCTGACTTAAAATATTCTTTGATTCTCCAGTGATCATAAAATACAGTTTAAATTTAAAACATATCCCATTTTGACCTTACCCTATCAGATTTCTTCAGCATATCTTTCTTGCCTACCTTACAACAACTCATCACATCAGACTGCCTAGACTTATTACACATCCCAAATGCAATGTATGAATTTTCACCTCTATACTTAGCTGTGCTGTTTCCCTCCCTCTGTCTATATACCAACTCTTGTCGTCTTTGAAGATATGTTCAATCTTCAGCTCTTCCATAAAACATTTCTAGCATTTCAGTCCACACACATCAACTCTCTCTTCTGATCAATTAAACAACTTCTGTCTGCAAATTTTATTTTGCCACTAATAGAATTAACTTTAATAATATAAGGATATGACTGACAGGCAGAAATAAGAGGTACTATTTAAAAGCATGATTGTCTTTATTTTTTTAAGCCTTTGTTGAATTTCTTGCAACACTGCTTCTGTTTCATGTTTGGAATTTTGGCTGAGAGGCATGTGGAATCCTAGCTCCCTGACCACTAGGGACCAAACCTGCACCCCACCCCTTACACTGGAAGGTGGTCTTTATCACTGGACCACCAGGGAAGTCCCATGATTGTCTTTATAAGGTGTAATTTATGTCCTCTTTTTGTCTTTTACTTAACACATCCATGGTTATCGTATTCAGATTCACTTAAAATGCTTTTAAATAGGGCTTATTAATGGCTATTTAACAATCCCACTTCCTTTTCTCCTACCAAAAACTGGTTAGTACATACAGATATATTAGCATAATATTTGGGGTTAAATATAAGTCTGGTAGCTTCATAAAACATGCTTTTTTAAGCATTCCTGATCTTTAACTCCAAAGCATATTTACATTTTCACTGACTGGTTTCCTAGGTCTTGTTGTAAATTTCCTTTGTGCTCCCCAAATGTGATCCATCACAGTTATATGTGTTAGCACTGCATAATTTTCTTAAGATGAGCAGCTGCAGCTGCCTGATTCTACTAATTTTCTCATCAGACTATATCAATATCACTTTAAAATAGAAGCTAATCTTTTAAACATAGCACATTGTATACATATTTGTTAATTTCCTTTATTTTTTTTACTGTATATCATGGCTGCTTGAAATAAAATGTTTTATGATAAAAATGCAATGTTCCTAATGATAAAATGTGTAAAATGTAGAAAGTAGGAAAAAGAAAATTTCACCACAGTCTTACTACTCCCATACAATCATTGCTTAGATTCCAAAGCATTTTCTTCTTCTCTTTAACATATTATTAATGTAAATGTGATCCCATTTTGCATTTGTTTCTATCACGCACACCTAAGATTATTAATAATCCCATCGCCAACATTACCACAAATTCTTTGCAACCATTACTCCTCATTGTTGAAAGATCATCCATCATAGAAACAACTTAGGGTTGCAGAGTCCTTCTTCATGAGGATCTATACTCTCCCTTAGCACATGGATTCTGAGTTTGAAAACTGTCTCAGGTCAGGAAACTAGGCATATTATTCTAACTTTATATTCAGATATCTGCCTTCATTCCTTTTCTCTCTCTCTCTATTCTTTGGTTGAATATTTTAAGCAAAACTTATTGTCTTCACATCTTTCTTTCCTATAGGAACACCATATTTAATAACCATATCCATAGCTCCCTATGGTTGGATGAGATGGTTGGATGGCATCACCAATTCACTGGACATGAGTCTGAGCAAGCTCTGGGAGCTGGTGATGGACAGAGAAGCCTGGTGTGCTGCAGTCCATGGGGTCATAAAGAGTCAGACATGACTGAGCAACTGAACTGAACTGAACTGATAGCTCCCTAAGGGCCAGGCCCTTAGGATTGTCATTCCAACCTTGCGCCCCATTATAACAATTGCACCCAACATACTTCTGGTGTGTAAATGTCATCAACTGCCCAGTAGTATTTCTGAATCCAGTCATCCCCACTGCTCAGAGAACCCTGTCACTGACTTTCTCTAATGTACCAGCTTGCTTTACCACAGTCCTTTTGATTAGTAATTCCCCTGAAGTTCTCAAATGTCTTAGCTACTGAACTCTCCAGTGTATGCACTTCCAAGAGTATCCCATCCTATTTCACCAAAGGGGAAAAGTTTTAAGGATTGCAGGTCTTTAACACACTTTTAGTCCACCCAGAACCAGAGACATAATCCTCCTTACCGGTGCATTACTTAGCTGCACTAAATGTTGTTCTTTTTATTGAGGAACTCCTCATCTAGTTGAGTGAGGAGAGATATGTATAATAATCATGTAAAATATAAATCTCTTAATTATTTCAACAGAAAATATTTGTGATATTTCCAAGAGTGAAAAATCCTCAGTCTTACATCCTAAGAACAAACCAATGAGCTCCACATGTTATAAAACACAATACTTATTTCACTTATTATAATCACATTTACCCATTATCTGGGCATCCCAGGTGGCACTAGTGGTAAAGAACCTACCTGCCAATGCAGGTAGATATTAAGAGGCACAGGTTCGATCCCTGGGTCAGGAAGATCCCCTGGAGGAGCTCATGGCAACGTACTTCAGTATTCTTGCCTGGAGAATCCCATGAATAGAAGGAGCCTGGCAGGCTGGGGATTAATTATCCACTTAATTTCTTAAAAGGTGGATCATTTGCTGAATATCTAGGTGGAGGAAGACTTTCTTCCCACTTAACTTTAGTTGGAAAGTTTTGTTATGATCTACCAAATTAGGCTAATGACATTACAGAACAACCATATTTTGTTCTAAAGACGTAATCATCTAATTTCATAGTTTACTTAAACTATCTTCTCCAGCACAGTGCAGGTGGAAAGCGATGGGCAGGACTGACTGTAACCAAGTGACTTCTCTAACTAGATATCATGCCAATCTCTTTCATATATATTATCTTATTTACTTCTCATAATAACACTAGGTGGAAAGTATTAACCCCATTTTTATATGTGATAACAAAGCCTAGGATCAGTTAAGCAGTCTACCTAAAATTGAAATCTGGATGTGACCAAGACAAGATTTAAGCCCAGGAATACTTGATTCTAAAATCTGACCTATTCTAGCACTTGTCAGGAAGAGAGACAATTTTATTTTCAACTATATCCTATATAATTTTTGTCCAAATGACTCTTTATGAAGAAAGCATATAATCAATCCACCACTTTCCTAGCAATTTTCTTGGGTGAAAGAAGACAATCTCTTTCTTCCTTGCATGACCTTATGATGAAACACAAGTCACTGTGTCATTTCTCTTATCCTATATCCAACTTTGGAAAATCTTTTGTGCTTTTAAAATTAGAATATAAGTAACTATGGGAAGATTTCAAGAATAAAGCTAAGAGAGGAGATAGTTCTAATTCCAATGCCAATATGTGAGTTTCCAGTAAACAATCCCAAAAAGATAGGAGCTAAATAATAAAGGAAAAGAAGACTTAAAACCTTGGGCCACATGAAAAATGTAGCTGTGATTCAAACAGTGAATCATTGAAACTATGAGACTAAGGAATAATGAAGGAAATCTCTATTTCTGTGAGGACTGTGACCTATTCTAAGAGGTACAAGGCTTACTTTAGAGGCTGTGTGTGTGTGTGTGTGTGTGTGTGTGTGATAGTCATTCAGTCATGTCTGATTTTTTGCAACCCCATGGATTGTAGCCTGTCAGGTACCCTTGTCCATGGAATTCTCCAGGCGAGAATACTGGAGTGGGTTGCCATTTCCTTCTCCAGAGAATATTTCTGACCCAGGGATCAAACCCAGGTCTCCTGTATTGGCAGGAAGATTCTTTACCATCTGAGCCACCAGGGAAGCCCTTTAGAGGCAATGATGACCAGAGAAAAACAGAACTGCAAAGTGGAAAAGATAAACCACAGCAATGGAATTCAAGGAGCTCTCCGTGGTGCTGATATATTCAGCCTAAGCCTCCTTTGATGGTTTCTATGGGCTTCCCTGGAGGCTCAGATGGTCAAGAATCTGCCTGCAATGCAGGAATAAAAACCCAGGGTTTGATTCCTGGGTCAGGAAGATCCCTTGGAGAAGAGAATGGCAACCCACTCCAGTATTCTTGCCTGGAGAATTCCACGGACAGAGGACCCTGCTGGGCTACAGTCCATGGGATCATTGAGAGTCAGACACAGCTGAGCAACTAACACTATGCAACCCTGAAGTCACATTAGTTCTTCTTTGAGTTAATGCATGTTCCAGATCCAAATACTTAGGAAGCTAGAAAACAGCCTGTTATGATTTCCAGCAGAGTGCTTTTACTCTCCTTTCACTGAGTAAATTACATCTCTAAGTTTAGCATATAGTAGTAACCCACTCTGATGCTGATTATCTACTTCCTATTGAGACAGCAAGCCTCAAATATCAGTAAGTGTAGCTTGCTTACCAGTTCTGTAGTAATCTGGCACTATCCTATGTGGGGTAGAATGTTCTTTTCTTAGCCACTTTAGGAGAGATAATGGGTTGACTGGTAGCATTTCTTTGAGGCCTTCTTTTAAAGCCAAGTGATAAAACTGCCCCTCAGCCTGAATTACTTCTTTGTTGTGTTGGTTAGTCCCTCACTCATGTCCAACTCTTTGTGACTCCATGGACGGTAGCCTGTCAGGCTACTCTGTCCATGGAATTCTCCAGGCAAGAATACTGGAGTGGGTTGCCAATTCTTTCTCCAGGGGATCTTCCTGACCCAGGTCTCCTGCATTGCAGGCAGATTCTTGACCATCTGATCTACAAGGAAGCTCCAAATTACTTCTTACTTGCAAATAAGCCTGGTTTTCTAAGTTTTAGAGTCTTAGTTGCAAATAAACCTGGCTTTCTCAGCTTTAGAGTCTTAGTTCTATAATGACTGGCAAAGAATTGTGGGTCTATCTCTTGGAATTCTTGGGGGAGGGGAAAAAAACTTAGTCCATATATCATTCCAGAAATTTAAAGAACATAATAATACAAGCTATAACTACATAGAATAATAATAATTTATCCCTTAGATCCTTGTCTATAGACAAAAATGATGGCTCATGACCTTCATTTCTATTGTATTATGATCATAAACTATAAAATGGTTGGTTTTAAGGAGTTAAGGAGCTTCCAAGTCAATAAGGCACACTCAATAAGCACAATTTCCTCACCTTCCCCCACAAACTTAAATGACAGTAAATATTACAAACTATAATAAATTTACAACAGCATCAAAACTAAATGAGGCAAAGTAACTTTATTAAATCAGATATTGGATTAAATTTTTAAAGGTGAAAAATACATATGGTTGTAGCTTCCACTTCAAGAAAGGTGGAGGAATTATACTTTTCCCTATTCTTCTCATTAAGCATAACTAAAAAGCCTGGGCACTATACATAAGACAAGCATAGTTCAGTCACTCAGTCGTGTCTGACTCTTTGCAACCCAATGGACTGCAGCATGCCAGGCTTCCCTGTCCATCACCAACTCCCGGAGTTCACTCAAACTCATATCCATTGAGTTGGTGATGCCATCCAACCATCTCATCCTCTGTCATTCCCTTCTCCTCCCACCTTCAATCTTTCCCAGCACCAGGGTCTTTTCAAATGAGTCAGTTCTTCCATCAGGTGGCCAAGGTATTGGAGTTTCCGCTTCAGCATCAGTCCTTCCAATGAATATTCAGGACTGATCTCCTTTAGGATGGACTGGTTGGATCTCCTTGCTATCCAAACAAACATAAGAAGACTATAAATGGTGTAGAGAAGGAGGCAGACCAGCTGGAGACTTTGGGATCCAAAGAAGGAAATGCTGGCAAATTCCCTGGGTTTGATTTTGTTTCAAGTAGTAAGAGTGGTGTTAGTCCTTCAGTTGTGTCCAACTCTTTGTGACCCTGTGGGCTGTAGTCCGCCCTCCAGCATCCTCAGTCCATGGGATTTTCCAATTTTCCATTCCAATACTGGAGTGGGTTTTATCCAAGATTTATAGTTCAGGAAATTGGCCACTGGAAACTACGATGGGCACAGACCGGAAAAAAAAAGGCCCTAACTAAAGTTTCCTGTCACTGGACAGAGGACCAGGAAAGTTGCCTAGTAGCAATGCATAAAAGTTTTAAGTGATAACTGGTCTACTCCACCCAAACACTAGAGGAGATAAAAAAAAATGTGACCTCACTCCCACCCACACAAGCAAAGGATGAGAGCACCCTCACCAAGCTGTGATGAAGCATCCCAGCCCCCATCAGTATCATATAAGAGACAGACTGGGAAGCCTAGACTGTCACATATAATGTCCTATTATATGGATGTTAATATCCTGGTTGTGAGATTACACAAAATTTTTTCAAGATGTTACCACTGAGGAAAACATATATGAGACTTCTCTGTACTGTTTCTTATAACTGCATGTGAATTTAAATTAATTTCAAAATAAAAATGGGATAGTTTAATTTAAAAACATGTGATCCAGAAACATTATGGTACACAGAGGATTAAGTTCACAGATACAATGTCCGTACAATAGGAATACCAGAAAGGGATCAGAGAAAAATTGAAAGGAAAGAATCACAAAAATGTTTCTTTTTTTAAGTGAAGGATTCATTAAGGCCTGGTAGACACATAAAAGATTTGCTCCCAGACACATTCTTGTAAATGCCAAAGATGAAAAAAAGATCCTGAAATCTTTACAGACAAAATACTGGGAGCTACAAAGTAAAAAAAAAAAAAAAAAAAAAAGTCTGAATCCAGGCTTCTTGTCGGAAATAATGGATGCCTAACAACAATAAAATAATGATTTCAAAGTACTGAGGGAAATTATTTTGAGTCTATACTTTTATGTCTAGACAGAACTATCAACCAATGTGAAAATAAAAACACTTTAGAGAACGCATGTGTTCCGCAACTTTACCTCCCATGTACTCTTAGAGGAGGAAAAAAAAAAGGGGGGGAGAACTAAGAATTAAAGGACTTGAGGAAAAGGAAATCTAAAAAACAGTGAATATAACACAAGTGAAATTCTCACATTTTCTAGAATGACAGCTTAATATAGATTTAATAAACAAGAGGGGGAAAAAACATAACAGGAAATAAAGAGCTACTAGAATACATTCAAGAGGAAAGTGGATTCCTTACATTAATAGTATACAATATGATTGATAAATTAAGTACTGATAATATAATTTTACTTTGTTAATTTATGTGCTAAAATTATGTTGATGTTTTTGCATGTCTTGACTAGATGACTCAACAGTAAGTAAAACTTCAACTGGTATTTTTAAAGCATTTGATAGACATTGACAAAATGGTAAAAGTTGGTGGACTCCACATCTTACAGTCTGACACTGATTTTATAGTCTTTAAGTCTACATAATAAGACTTTATAGCGAAATTCTCTCTGTTTCAACAGCTAACAGTCTTTTCAGGGAGTTTCTCAAAGTAGGTAACCTCAAGTTATTTAAAAAATCATATTCTCACTTTATGAAAATTAAATCTCCAATTCAGAGGCTTTCTAACTTCCAAGGTAAAACAACAAAAGTATCACTATAGTCATCTTACATGCAGTCTTGAGACCCTAGAGGAATGATTTGCCTTTTTCTCCTTTCAAAATCAGGATCTTAGGAGTTTGGCTTTTCTTCTCCTTTTAAAACCAGGATCTTAGGGGCACTGAACTGATTGAATCACACCTGCGCTACCTTTGTACCAGGGATACAGCTAAGTGATCCAGGTACATAGAAACTGCCAGCACCCCTTCCTAGGCAAAGCTAGCTGGGTACAGAGATTCCAATAAGTGCATAGAATGAATTGTAGGAAAACTGCATTTACTCCTTTGAGCTTGAATGTTGGAATTAAACCTTCCTGAAACACTAATTATCACCTCTTCTTTTCAGAGGACATAAGCAAACATGCTATAGAGCTGACAGAAGAGTCATCAAAGTCATTTCAGGGAACCAGCCTTGCAACGAGGTGTCCACCATCCCTCTTCTTCTGAGGAGGATCACAGACTACATTTCTTCACCTCCTTTAGAGCTATGCATGTCAACTTGACCGAGTTTTCTAGCCAATGGAATTCAAATAAAGCAATGTACACTGTTTTCAGCTTTGGCCCATAGAAATGTTATCATACGTGTTTCTCCATGCCTTTTCACCTTATAGGGAAATGTAATGAAACTGGACAAAGTGACCTGGGAAACCACACATAGAAAACGGCAGGGTAACAAGGTGGAAGGAACATGGGTTACTGACTCAGTAGGAAAAGCAACATTCATTGATCAAAGACTATTTGACTTCACCATGAGATGGCTAAGCCAATGCACACATTTTTGTGTTACGGCAGCTATTACTACTTTTTGTAATTACCTCACAGTCACCCACATCTTAATATTCCGATGACTGAAGCCTTGCAGTTGACTTGAAGTCATAAAAACACACTATAATTCACTGTGTGTGAAATAATAGCCCAGGATAAACACAAGGAGACATTCCTCTTACAAGTTTACTGTGACTTCTCCAATTGCAGAAACTGAAGAAAATTAAGACCATTAAAAACAAATCCTCAGAACGATTATAATGAAGAATAAAGTGAAAGTCACTCAGTCATGTCCGACTCTTTGAGATCCCATGAACTATACAGTCCATGGAATTCTCCGGGCCAGAATACTGGAGTGGGTAGCCTTTCCCTTCTCCAGGGGATCTTCCCAACCCAGGGATCGAACCCAGGTCTCCCACATTGTGGGCAGATTCTTTACCAGCTGAGCCACAAGGAAAGCCCAAGAATACTGGAGTAGGTAGCCTATCCCTTCTCCAGGAGATCTTCCTGACCCAGGAATCAAACTCAGGTATCTTGCATTGCAGACAGATTCTTTACCAACTGAGCTCTCAGGGAAGCCCTGATATGAAGAATTAAGAGTATTTTAATTTCCAGATCAATCTTGAGAATATAACAAGACTGCTATTCATGGATGGAACAGAAGAATTGCTCACCTCCAAAATTCTGGCAACATAGTACTAGAATTTCAAAACATAAGAAAACAAAAATGACACCTTAATTTGTGATTTTTAAAGGTTTTGATTTAGAATCCAGGAGGTTACATTTATCAAGGGGAAATGACTAAGCATTTGAGAGATAAGCATATCAATTTTATTAACATCTGTAGGAAATCTGACGGCACATGGGTCTTAAACCAATTTTTTTTCAGTTTTACTAAGATGATTGACAAAAATTGTATATATTTAAGGCACACAGCATGACGTGGTATGCCACAATCAGGCTAACTAACAAATCAGTCACCTCACATAATAACCTTTTTTTTCAGGTATGCATGATAAAAACAGCTGAGATCTATGCTGTTAGCAAATTTCAAGTATACAACACTTTATTATTAATTATAGTCACCATGCTACCATTAGGTCTCTGGGATTTATTTATCTTATAACTGAAATGTTGTACCTTTGACCAGCATCTTCCTATTTCCCCCACCTCCTAGCCCCTGGTAACCATCATTTTCCTCCCTGTTACCAAGAATTTGACTTTTTAAATCCACATATAAAGGAGATCATGTAGTCCTTGTCTTTCTGTGTCTGGCTTACTTCACTTAGCATGATGTCCTCAAGGTTCATCCATATTGTTGCAAATGGCAGGATTTCTTTCTTTTTTAAGGTTGCAACTAAACTACTTTTTTGAAGATACACGAACATTCACATTTTGCCACTTTGCTTTGAAGAGTGAAAAAAATGTAGTTCTACTGGGAGAGAAGAATATATCAAGATACATTTACATTGCTAATAAAAAGAATAAGAAAGAACTTGTAGTTACTCATCTTCTTTGTTCTCCAGTTAAGGACTTGTCTAAACATAGCCAATAAAATGAAATGCAGAATAACTCATAGGGCTTGTTCAGTTTTTCTTTCTAGATAATGACTTTCTATCCATTTATCATTATCTCAATGACTCAAACAGAAAGATTATTTGCTTCCTTCCCTTTTGCTGCTTAAATTATTTGACTATTTGAAAAAAAAAATGGTAACTAGTCTCCTTTTCAGTGGCTGAAAGTGTAGAGGTACTAAATTTTATTGATACTTGCTGATATTCTCCACTTCAATTCATTAAGTGTATATTAAGTAAATCTAGAGCACTCATCTCTTCATCTTTTGTCAAGGTTGACAGCTACTTCCTATAACTAGATGTTTTAAATAGATTTAACTGCTAATATAAAAAAGCAGCAATTATAATGCAAGGAAAAATTGTGATATATATGCAGATACACATGTTTATAGGTGCATAAATGTGATGTGTGTGTGCATATATGTATATAGAATTAACCTAGCCTCTTAGCAAAGATTATATAATCCCTAGCCTCCTTGTTGAACTAAATATTATATATAGCTTTTACAAGCCTATTGTCAGCTTTTAAAAAGATTTCCAACATTCTACTTCTGGGGACTAAACCTCTCAATCAAACCACATTATCACACCATGAAATAAAGTCACTTTAGAGTTTTCACTTATTGGGTTTTAGGTTAAGAAACAACAGAGAGGAAACACACTTAGCTCAGACAGCGAAGCATGTGATGCACAAAATGTCACTTTTTTTATACACTGCCCTTGTCACTGTTTCTCAATGTGGTTCTGCCTGTGCATACAAAATGTGGAAATAAATGCTCCCACCTCCAGGCTGTCTGAATGAATATAGTTCATAAGGCCGTGTGTTCATTTTCAAAAAGATAGTTATTGTTTCAGACCTCTTCCATCAATGCACCATCATGCTGCCTTAAATTTACAAGGTAGCTTGCATGCAAGAGGTTTCTGCCATTGTCCAAAGTTAATCAGCATGAAAACTATTGGCAGGTTAACAACCATTGCAAAAAACAGTTGCAAAGCAGAGGCCTTTTGTTTTATTATGAAAGCCTAATTTACTCAAGATCTCACTGACTTCCTTTTTAATATTCTCTCATAACCATCCTACATGCAGACACACACACACACATACACACATACAGTTTCAAAGCTAGAAAGAATTGTGGGCAAGATCGGGAAGACTAAATAATCTAATGCAAGACTGAAGTTAATGGAGCTCTTCACCCGCTGGCCTTGGATAGGGATATTCCAAGTCATTAGCATGGCCTCTGCTTTTGGCAAGATCCCCTAGGTAGGACTGCGCTTCCAAACAGTTAGAGCCAGAATTTGTAGTGGCAGCACTTTCAGCCTTCTACATGAATGACCAGAGCTCTCAGAGCTAGCAGATTGGTGGTTGTTAGTAACACTGGACCCTTGAGTCAAAAGAAAGGGCCAGCACTAAGTACTGTGAATTGATTACATATTCTTTATTCTTTCACAAGTCCTGTTTATTAAGGGTCCTTACAAAATTTGGCACTGATTTAGGCACTTTGTGACAGCCCTACATCTGAGTCTTATGTAGCAATTCAAAGAGCTATTCAATTCCTTGTTACAGCCAAACCCCTTGCCAGCAAGCCACGTCCTGACTACATTATGTACTTTTTAGCAGATGGAGTTTGGGGATTCCTGTGAAATTGTGAAAGCAAAAGCACAGAGACTCAGCAGGACAGAGCTAACGGGGAATAGCAGATAAATGCATCCAAAAGGCAACAAACAAGAGAGTCAGGATATGTTTTTTAAAAATCACAAATAAGAGATTCAAGATTCACAAAAGAGTTTGAGCCCTTCATTACCAAAGAGTCTTAAGAATTATAATATTTTATGAGAAAAAAAATTAAGACAGAGCAATAGCAACCAAAAAATAGTAAAAGCATACCACTTCATTATAAATTCAATTTCAGCTGTTCCAGGTATTTCCAAACATTTCATGTTTTAATTGGCCTCCCAGGCAGATATCTTAGAGTCAACAAGTCACATCCACTTAATCTTCTATTGATTGTTCTAAGATGCTTCTTGTTACTATGACTACCTTAATCAATTAACTTCATGTAAGGTACAGACCATTTTCTCTTTCTCGTTTCTTTCCCCAAAAAAGCCTGAGTTCTTTATTTCCACAAAAAATATCTGATGCTGCCTCTTATCTGTTTAGGAGCACTATGTTGGTAAAAAAATTGCTTTATGCTTTTCATTTGAAAAAAAAAAAATGTTTGAAGATTCTGCAGAGAGAAAGCCTACAGAATTGCCTTGGATCAGTATAATGAGGGGCTTACCAATTTGTGGCCGTGAGGATAAAAGTTTTCTTTGGCTATCAGAAAAGTGCCTTGCCCTTGTCCTTCATCACAGGGAACTGGGAGGCTTGCAGTCACTCAAGGAGACCGCTCACTGGGAAAAAGGAAATAGTTCTGCCACTTGGTTTCCAAAAAGTACAAGGTCAGCCATTGGTGACTATTTTAGTCCTGTACTATCCCGATAAAGCAATTTCACCTGTGTGAAAATGTGAGGGTGTTTGGCATGGGGAGGGAAGTTACTGTAACCTGAGCTGACCCATGTTTTCTTAGGCAAAGTCTTGGAAACAACAGAAACATCAACAGGGGATGGGAGGCACAACCTATTGGATGTAAAATAAGCTCAAGGATGTATTATACAAAACAAGGAATCTATCCAATATTTTATAATAACTGTAAATGGAAACTTGTATAATTTTTTTTAATGTTTAAACAATAGGAACAACAAGATTCAGGGAAGATATTCATTCTTTGGAATCCAGACCACCTGGACTCAAGCCTTGATATCTGTTAAGAAATTTTAGGTAAGTGACTTAAACTGCCTGAAGTTTCATTATCTTTCCTATAAAATGGGATCAATATAACTACCTGTAGGGTAGCTTGGAGGTTCTCTATATCTAACCCTTCCTTCTTTGATCCCGGTCAATTCTTCTACTCGCCAGGTCTTTCCAAAGCAGAGGGATGACCAGGTCACTTTTCTATCCCAAATGTCCACAAATCTGGAGAACAGAGGTCAAACCACAAATCTTGCCTTCCTCCAGTCCAAAGAGCCAGGTCTCAGCCTGTCTTCCCCAGATCATCTCTGGTCACTCGTTTCATTTCTCACTCTAGCTACATCAAATCAGACTTACCACATACTTTCAATCCTTAATAACTGCTGCTGTTGTTTAGTTGCTAAGTTGTGTTTGACTCTCTTGCAACCCCCATGGCTTGAACCCCACCAGGCTCCTTTGTCCATGGGATTCCCCAGGCAAGAATACTAGAGTGGGTTGCCATTTCTTTGTCCAAGGGATCATCCTGACCCAGGGATCAGACCTGCGTCTCCTGCATTAGCAGGAGAATTCTTTATAGCTGAGCCACGAGGTAAGCCCTTTTTTGAATAGTTATATATTTGTTCAAATTACCTCCCCAAAGTTTCCTTGTCCAAGCTGTTCTTCCTGCCCTTATCCACTTAGCAAACTCTTGCTCATCCCTTAAGGTCAAAACTATCTCTACAATCACCACCATTTCAACTGTGCTTGGAGCTTCTGGCTAAAGAAACAAAGATTAATTTTTACCAGGTGAAAAAAAACTCATTTTTCCCCCTGGCTTTCAACAAGAAAAAATATATTATTTGGCACCTATTATGAAAATATCTAGATGCTATTTAACCACAAAGTGAAGCAATTTTTTAAAAATATAATCTTAGCATCTATAATCTGAGTATTTAAGACAAAGTATGATATTTTTTAGATTCGCAAAGTCAATCATCTTTAAGTCTTCACAGTCAAGGTAGTCACTGAATTGTGAGAAAATCAGCACACATCCAGAAAGAAATCCACTTGAAAAATGAGCTTATCCACATCAATTACTTTGATCATTAATATCACCTGCTAGGTGCAAGATGTATTACTTCTAATTTAATACTTTAAAATTGGTATAAATGAATAGACTGACATCCAAACAAGTTAAGTAATTTGCTCAAATATTTGATATGTGGCAGGGCTGCCATCCAAATCCAGGTCTGTCTGCCTCTATAGCCCATTCTGTCTCCCTATTGGCCTTGTACTGTGAACAGGGGTGGATATTATAGCAAGAGCCTACATATTTTATCCAAAGTATAAGGCACTATCTCCAGTTGAGTCACTCAAAATATTTGAGAAAAAAGGGGATTGGTGAGGACAGACAGGTTACATAGTACCCTCAAAAAGATGAGAGATAGTTCCTCTTCAAAACATAGTAACATCTCATTAATAATATACATCATTAAAATGAGTTTCCTCCCTAGCATCAGACCCACCGGTAGCTTTTCTTACTTTGGGTTCAATTCCCTAGGATATTTTTTATGCTTGATAAAGTAGGCTTCCCAAGTGGTCCCACCTGCAACGCAGGAGACGTTTGATCCCTGTATCAAGAAGTTCTCCTGGAGAAGAAAATAGCAATTCACTCTAATATTCTTGCCTGGGAACCCCATGAACAGAGGAGCCTGGTGTCATATGGGGGTCCATGTGGGGTCCATGAGGGTCACAAAAGAGTTGGACACAACTTAGCAACTAAACAACAACAACAACAAATAAAAGTAGCAATATTATAGCAGGATGATAGCATGATATAAATGATCACCGAGTTATTAAAAATATTTTTACCTTAGTTTCTCCAATTCGGTTAATCGGAAGGGGTTTATTATTATAGTGTTGGTGATGATCTTACTGATAGTGATAATTGTGTTTAACAATCAAAAATTGTGTATATGTATCTTTACTTCAAATATTTTATGATCTTATGTTAATCTCAAAAGAAGTTTATTCAAGTTCTGCATGAAACACGTCTCATTATACAATAGTATTTCTCACATAGTAAATGTAAAATAAAACAGAATCTTAATTAGAAAAGTCAGAAAATGTTACTTTAGTATGTAAAACTGAGTATGAAAGCACACATGTCACAATGGAACACTTTTAGCACATCTTACATTCCTATTCAGAATCACCATTGTTTACAGATACCAATATAGACACAGACACAGATATAGATATGGAGCATTTAAAATTAATCTGAGGAGCAGCTACCACAGTGAGAAGCCCGCACACCACAATGAAGAATAGCCCCTGGCTCACCACAAGTAGTGAAAGCCCGCATGCAGCAATGAAGACCTAGTGCAGCCAAAAAAAAGATTAAATTAAAAAGAAATTAATTTAAACCAAGGAAAAACTGAATTTAAAAGTAGTAACATGCCAAATTTATTCCCAGGGGGAGTTTCCCTCTTTTAAGTGGCTTCCCAATCAGCAACCAGGAGGAATCAAGCCTGCTTACGCAGTCTGGGTCCCGGGAACAAGGAAAGGGAATCGGGAGAGTGATGGGGGACAGAGACAAGGAAGTTCAGTAGAGGTCCCTGCGGGGAGAGGGGACCATGGCCCTCTCTAACACAAGCACAGACGTTGAATCTGACCGTAGCTCTTGCTGCGCTGACTCTCAGCACTTACAAAGTCCTGTTTGGGGCCCTAAGTCATGGGAAGATCCCAAATATGTCCAAGCTCCCAAGCATGTTTTTTTCTCCAGTGACGACTTATTACTACTAAATGACTCCATAAAGTGTGTAAATTAGCAAAAACAAGATACTAGGCCTATCCTTGAGGTGGTTTTTTTCAATCTTTTGGAAATAATAGAGTTCTCTAGTTCAAGTGCTGAAGGCCTAGCCTTTGTTTCTTGCCAGCGAAATTGGGATCACAATAATCAAAGGCTAAGTTACCATTCTGTGTTAAGTAATATGCCGGCAGTAACTAATTTTCTCTGTGAAGAACACTTTATATGCTGCTGGCAATAGGGCAGAATTAGGACTGATTCTACCTGATACACACATTTCCAGGTGTTGCCCTCTCTCCAACCCATATTAACTATTTCTGTGGAGTTAAAAAGAAAATGTTGTTCAAGATAAGGTAGGAGCAAGGCTGGCTCACCAGGAGCAAGTCAAGAAGCCTGCATCAGGAAAAACACATTCAGATAAAAAGATCACTGTTTTTTATTCACTTCAGACGCAAAACCCAAACTGTGAATTCAATTTGGTTAAGATGCCCTGCTGCTTGAAGAAGTGACCCTATTTTAGAGGGTCATCATCCATCAATTTAGGTGCCTATAGACACAGTCAGAAATTATTATGAAGGCAAGAGGAGAAGGGGACAACAGAGGATGAGATGGCTGGGTGGCATCACCGACTCAATGGATTTGAGTTTGAGTAAACCCCAGGAGTTGGTGATGGACAGGGAGGCCTGGTGTGCTGCAGTCCATGGGGTCACAAAGAGTTGAACATGACTGAGCAACTGAACTGATTTGACATCTCTAGAAAATTTTAGTTATTTGATTTAAAGAAAACTAACATCCTGGCCTAATGAATAACAAAGATAAAATAAGTTATTTTATGATATTTTCATTCATAAAGTTACAAAAATTTAACTGCTGCAAAATTTTAAAACGCACATTGAACACACTGAGAATAAATACTGAATAACATCACTTAAGAATTAATTTGCAAATCTTTTTAAGAATTTAAATTTTATTCCATAAATATTATATATAAAGTAGCAGACAGCAGAGAGTAGAAGAAAGACATCCTAAAAGCTAAAAAGAAATTGTCAATATTAGGTTTATAACATGCCACTAAGTAATAATTGATCTTCTATTTCATAATCTGCAACCAGGTAAATGTCATTCACTAGAAGATGCACCATTCCTATGTCAATTCCACATGATGGCCCCTCCACAAAAAAAGAGCAACAAAATTCCCAATTAAGTCTAAAGAAGTAATTCAAAACAGCGATTCCACATCTTAGGCATGAAAATACATATTGATTGATTGGCTTCCCAACAGTTGTTGGACTACATGAAGATATTGCTAATCATCCCCCAAATTCACCAGGTTAAATGTAATAATGAAGCAAACATTTAGCTAATTAACAACTCTACACAGAAAAAGAAAGGGAAACAAAAACCTAAATAGCTAATAATTAAAATCCAGATTTTGTTCTGATCATCAAGATAAAAATCTCAAATTATTATCCACTTAATGTTTAGACATAGTGAAGGCTTTTGCCAAGTACCACAAAATTCCCTTCATTGAAAGGCCCACATCTTCTAGCTTTTCTTCTATGACCCTTTGTCCCGTTAGTTTTCAGTGTTTGTGTTTAAAAACTAGTTTTTAAATTTTATTATTATTATTTAAAACAGACATCTTGTTACTCTACTGGAGATAAGCCAAACATGGGAGACTGAGAAACTGGGTCATCTGTAAATCATTACCTGAAGGCCTTCGATAGCCAAGCGCAGCATGCTTGGCGTCAGTTTAGAAGCTTGCTTGAAGGTGAAGTTACTCCAGTCTATGATCAAAACAAATCCATTCACCTGAAGCTCAGGATCTTCAATCATGGCTTCTAAAGAAAGTAAGATGGCACGCAAAATATCCACCAGCGTGTACCTATCAGCAACAGAGAAGTACTGCATTAAATCTGACAACCGCCATTTGTAGAAACTATGGAATGTCTTTAGCATACTGAAAATTCCCTTTAAAATACCTCAGAAAGCTTAAGGAAAACATTTTGTTTAAAAATCTTCTAAGATGAAGTTTACATTATTCACTATACTCAGGGGACATATTAGAATTTAACATGCATTCTACCAAAACAAATTCCAATGCTTTTGAAAATTCTATAATTTGTTTCATATTTTACAATCATTCCTTTTCCTTGCAGGCCCTCTTATAACTTTACAAAATCTCATTTTCAACAAATGTTCCATTCCCTAAAAACTAGGCATGGTACTTTTCAATAGTTCAGGAATGCTTTTAAAAGGACTGACATTTCTTATCTTCACAGGTGGAAAATTTGAGAATGAGATTTGAAGGAGTTTCATCAATAAACAACACCATGTGTAAACAGTTGTGGTTGAAAGTGTCAACCAATTTTAATTACTTGGACTGAGTTTATATCATGAAGATAAAAGAAAAGGAAAGGTGGGATGGACAGAAAGAAAGGGAAATCAGTGAAATCAATGAAAATAAAAGGGAAAATGTATCTGCCTGTTATTACATAGGCCACCCAAATTCAGGAGTTGCATCTTTATCTTTTTCTACCTTGCAGCTTAGCACAGTCCTTGATACACTATAAAAATCCAATAAATGCGCTTCCTTTCTTGTAAAATGGAGCTCGAGTGCAAAGACACTAATTGTACAGGAAGGCATTGTCTCAACAAAGCAGTGGAAGTAAGAAGAAAAGAAGCCAAATTTGAGAAGTATGTTTGAAGTAAACTTGTTAAAATTTAATCCTTAATTAGATGTGGGGGCTAAGATTGAGGGAAAAGATGACACGCAGATTCTAGCTTCAGACCCTTGCCTTTGACAGTACCAGTAAGCTATCTAAAGTAAATGGTACTTTAGATTTTACCATCTATCAAATGGTGAAATCTTTCATCAAAATCAATAATGCAAAAAAAGGATGCAGTTAAGGATGGCTGGAAATGTAGAATTTGGAATAGAATAGATTGTACTTGAGAAACAGGTAGTATACCCAGGAAGATATATCAAGTAAACATCTAAGAAAGTAAACTTCAAACTCTGGAGAAAGCTCAAAATTGAAAATTCCAGAATCAAAAGCATATCAATCCCATGTTCACAGAAGTGAAGGAGGTAATGCAATCAGAGCTGAGAGGAAAACAAGGTAATTGTTCTAAGAGGGAATCCCCACATTTCAAGAGAAATTCGTAAATTTACGGAAGATGTTAACAATTTTCCTTTTTTAGCACCCTGCTTTCAAGTTTACTTTTCTGCTCATTCAGGTGGAGGTGTCCAGGAAAAGATAGAGAAAGAGATCCTGATATCAGGGGAGAGGTGAGATGGCAAGGGTGGTGGATTAGGAGTTGAAATCATTGGAATTTAGTGGAAGTGATGGGCTCACCAGGAAGACGTCTGAGACAATGAGCACATGTGAGGGAGTATTTCTATTTTTATTTCTAAAAACATTTGGAGGTGAAGGGAGAAAGCATAGTAGTTCAGACAGGAAGGAAAAATCAACAGTGAAACCTCAGGCAATTTCTCACTTTTTCTGGGCCGCATTTCCTCATCTGTAATATCAGCAGTTTGGAATAGAATCTCTTCAGGGTCCCAGCATTTATCAAGCAAAGGGCCTGGTGTCAGAAGACTTCAAGATGGAATCTCTTCATTGTTCCTCATTAGCTGTGTGGCCCTGGACAAGTCAATGATTTATCATTCTGAGGCTGAGTTCCTTAAATGAGAGTATCTGTGACTATCACTGCATCTCACTGGCAGTCGCCAGGTGAGAGGAGGGGGAATGGGAAGGGAAGTCAAAGATATGATTCAGGTGAGAGCATGTGAGCAATGCTAAAAAAATGCAAAAGAGCATGTGAATGTGTGTTCAAGAAGGGTCTGTTGGAATACACACATAACACACTTTTCACTTTAGTGGTAACCACACTCACAGTGCACTAAGCTGGGTGTAATCAGAACTAAAGAATATGTGTTTGTAAATTTTACTTAAAGATAACCTTTAGATAGCTTACTGCTACTGTTAAAGGCAAGGATCAAGAGACTATTTTTAAATCTCTGGCAAGTATACAGGCTATGTATAGGCCTAAGGATATGGCATCCCAAAACACTACGTAAGTCTATAAGATAAAACTTTTTGTAGAGCTCTGTCACTTATTTGTCTTAAAACTGTGAAATATGAATGACTGAACACCTTTATCAGTCACTTCATGGCTGGCTCATCTCCTTTTTAAATATAATGGCCTAACACAGTACTATGACCAGAAGCCTGTGAACTTACACAGACTGAAAAGTTTGGAGCAGGAAGACTGTACTTCTGGTTACAATTTAAAGTGAAAAGTGTTAGTTGATCAGTCATGTCTGACTCTATGCAACTTCACAGACTATAGCCCACCAGGTTCCTCTGTCCTTGAAATTCTCCAGGCAAGAATACTGGACTGGGTTTGCCATTCCCTTCTCCAGGAGATCTTCCCAACCCCGGGATTAAACCTGGGTCTCCTGCAACGAAGGCAGATTCTTTACCATCTGAGCCACCAGGGAAGCTTGGTTAAAATTCAGAGCCCCCTCTAAAAAAATACTCACTTTAATTTTTGAAATTCATAATAATAATGGTTGAAAAAATTAAAAATTAGAACAATCCAACTTAG
The DNA here is from genome assembly GCF_019320065.1 of Cervus canadensis. Classification (NCBI taxonomy): domain Eukaryota; kingdom Metazoa; phylum Chordata; class Mammalia; order Artiodactyla; family Cervidae; genus Cervus; species Cervus canadensis. The sequence continues at coordinate 40,648,370 of NC_057405.1, forward strand.
AACTTTCTCCTGTTATGATCATTCTTAGATTTTCCTGTGAGAATACCAAATAGGATTAAGAAAAACTTGAATTTGAAATCAGCTTTGAAAGAATGATGCACTGTATATAATAATAAACTATTACACCAGTAAGGGCTGAAAATAAGAGGCAATTTATTTTAAATAACACATTTTAAGTATGGTTTTCAAAAACTGTGTCAAATCAAGAGAAAAACTTACATACATATCATTATTCCAAAGGAAATAAAATAAGGTAAATCCCAGGATCATCAATAGAGTAAATCTAACCAATGGGTTTTTTTTATTTAATATCTTCTTCCAAAGAGAGAATTAAATGACCTTTATATAAATTATATTAATGTATGTGTGTGTGTGTGTGCGTGCACACACTCAGTCACACAGTCATGTCCAACTCTTTGTGAGCCCATGGACCTTAGCCTGCCAGGCTCCTCTGTTCATGGGCTTTTTCAGGCAAGTATATTGGAGTGGGTTGCCACTTCCTCCTCCAGGGGATCTTCCCAACTCAAGGATCAAACCCTCGTCTCTTGCATCTGCTGCATTGGCAGGTGGATTCTTTTCTGACCTGCCCTTTGAATGCAGTTAGCTTGGGGTGTTCTTATATTTCCTTTATTAGAAGTATATGTTATATACTATACATTTAATAGAAGAAATATAAAAACACTCTAGCTATTAATAACGGCATTCAAAGGGCAGGTCAAAACCACTCTTGATGTTCCAATCCTCTGTTGTCAAACATGTCACATTACTACCATTAGCACCTCAGCAGGTTATTCCTAAGCAGAACATTAGTACATGCCAAAGTCCATAAAATATCTTCTGAAGAAATGGAGTATTTTATGAATTTTCTGTCTTCAGGAATCTGACTTTCACTATTCTCATTAAAACTATGTTCTAACTGCTGTACTTCACAAATTAGATGTTACTACAGTAAGTATTTCATAAGTTCATGTTTGGAGTTTACACTCCAATTATAGTAGCTCCACCATAGCTATTCTTCCCTTCTATGTTGAAAGAAAGCCATAAACAATAAACCAACATGTTCATGGAGCTCGACTCCTAACAGCTTCCCAAAGCAGCATCAGGTAAAGTCTGCATCAGAAATTGACTTGGAGATGATGAAATAATGACACCAGTAAGGAATTTCACAACTTGGGACTATGTAAGCCATTGCTGTTAAATCAAAGCTGCTACAATATGTTTTAAAAAAAAAATTGTCCTTTTTTTTTTTTTTTTTTTTACTACCTGGGTGATCAAGAGCAGGGAAGCCTCTTCTCCTGCCTCGGACCTTGCAAGATTTGGGGGAGTTGCCTGGCCTGTGCTTCTCTTCTGGGGTTCACAAGATCTCATCCCCTACCAGAGCTGACCATCAGTGCAAAGCGCAACACAAATCACAAACAGTTCATTTCATTCCTTTCCTTAGCCTGACAAGGAAAAACTGGCATCTTGGCATCACATTGAGCAGCACAACAGCAAGCAGCTTGCCTTGGTCATTAAATCAATCAGCCATTATTAAATTCTTCATTAAGGCTGCCCCCAACCCTCAGCTTTCATTAAGCCACATTTCCTAATGTCTAAAGCACTTGTGTTAGAAAGGCGCTAGAGGGAGAGACAAAGGAGCTGAATTACCTTCATTAATGCCTTGGGGTATCATTGGTGCTAAAGTTGATGAATCCATCAAGGTGCTTTATATTACTGAGTGGTAATAATAATATCTCTATCTGTGTAACCATTTAGGATTTCCAAAGCAATTTCAAAAGCATTATCTTAATCTCAAAATAAGCCCAAAGTCTCTGTGCGTGGCTTAATTCCTATTATTCTGAAGATGAAGACACAGAGGAGGTCTCAGAGAATTGAGTTTTTCTGAAATCACTGTAAGAGTAAATAAAACTGGAAGCCTAGATGGGAAGCTCGGTCTTTCTGACACCACAGAGTGCTCCACTCCTTATGGTGCCAAGACCTAGAACAGAGTTTGATGAAGAGCTGCTCTGTGTTTTTATGTGTCAGTGGCATAATCTACATCAGAAGAAGGATCAGAAAGTCGATACCAACATGGCACCAGGCCAGGTATCAGGGCAGCTCCAGCGTGGTCCCAGCAAGGGGCTTTGGCAGAAGGAAAACATCAAGACATCTTGAGTCAGAATGGGAAGATGCTAAGTCTACAAACCGTGGAGGCAATATGAAATCCAAAATCATCACATCATCACTAGGCATATGAAGCCGTCTCAGCCTTGCTGAGTGTTTTCCAGTATTTTACTGCTATGGAAACATAGGTGAGTGAGAACAAGAAAATAACTGGAAATGAAACATCTAGAGGAAAAATGTCTTTCTTTGGAAAAAAAAAAAAAAAGGTTACAAATGTGCACCTACTGCCACCAAAACGAAATAAAACAGAATGAAGTCATGTTGGAAAAAAATACAAACATTGGAAAGGCAACTTTTCCTCAGGGCAGAATACTGTTTACCTAGCTGCTTAGTACAGTCTTTGTCTTAAGAATATTTACTCTACCAACTTAACCTCCTGTGCCTAATTGTGTACATTCTGATGTTTAATCAAGATTTTCTAAACCATAGATGGATTTTTTAATTATCAGAGCTAGCTTTTTTTGGTATATTTGTTTTTTCCCAGATTTTTGTTGGCCCACTATCTGCACACACAGAACAAGTTTGACCAATTCACTTACTCGTTGTACAGTTCTGGGTGAAATACTTAGCTGCTCTGTGCCTCGGTTTCCTTATCTGCAAAATGTGGATGTTAACAGGACCTATCTTATTATGATTGTGAAGAAGATTTAATAAATGAATGTTTATAAAGTGCTTAGAATAGTGCCTGACACATATAAAATATATATGTGTATATAAAATATATGACATGTGCATATATATATATGTGTATGTCTGTGTATATAAACATTGTATATAATATACATAAAATATGACATGCTACAATATGTCACACTACTATATGAAAGTGTTTTAAAATGAATGAATTAATTAAAATGAAAAAATAAAAGGTTGAATTACATTGCCCAAACAAGTGATATTCTTTCCACATAACACAGAGCAGGCTGCTACCGCCTCTGCCTGGACTTTCCAGCACTACCGAGCAGTATCCTCATTAAGCACTCACTATTTCTCTGACAGTCATTTAGCTTTTCATGTTTTATCTTCCCAGAGAGGCTGTATGTTCCTTGATGGTACGACGAATGTGTTATGTGTCTTTTTTTTGCCCCTAGCACCTATTAAAATTCTAAGTATGTAGCAAATGCTGGAGAAAAGTGTACTTTTTAAAACACTGATTTGAATTAAGTACTATTCACTCAGCTTACTTGATGTTGTAAAGATCCAACCAACATACAAGGACATCTTTTCCCTCACATCAAGAGTGCCACTACTATGTTAATGACTATATTAACTATGTTTTTATATATATATATATACATATATATATATATATATACACACACATATATATATATAGACCTGCCTTCAGTGGTGTAAAAGAGCTCAATCTTTTTCTCAGAATGGAGGAAATATAATAATTTACTAAGGATAATTTGTGAATTTACTAACTATTGGCTCATGTTTTAAAATATCTTTAAAGATTTCTTTTGAAGATTCAGAGCACTATAGTAACACCAAATCCATTGCTTCTTTCCAACTTTGTTTAAAGTTGCATATTTGAAACATGAACATGGCCTGGTTTGGGCCAGACCCAATCAACGTCCTAGTGAAGTTTGGTGCTCCTGGTCATTGCTGTTATTTCAGGATTATTTCTCTAATTACTGCATAATTGTCCTACTTTTTAGAGACTGTCCTATTTTGTTCAGAGATTTGTTCCAGTATTTGGTAACATTTCTCAGGACAATATTTTTTCTCTTTCATTTTTCATGGTATGAACCAAGGGCATATTTTGAAATAAGCTGCAGTTCCCAGAATATTTGTTTAAAAAGCATCCTTCTACAAGGAAGCAATACAGAAGCTCTGCTGGGACAGAAACCTCATGGAATCCATACCTGCCATTTCTAGGATTGACCTAATCTTATAATCAGGCTTCCCAGGTAGCTCAGTGGTAAAAAAAAAAAAAAAAAAAAATCCACTTGCCAATACAGGAGATGCAGGAGATGTGGGTTCAAATCCCTGGGTTGAGAAGATCCCCTGGAACAGGAAATGGAAAATCACCCCAGTATTCTTGCCTGGAGAATCCAATGAACAGAGGAGCCTGGTGGGCCACAGCCCGTGGGTTCACAAGAGAGTCAGGCACAACTGGTTACTGAGCACAATCTTAAAATCAGCCGTAATACAGCACAGCAGTGTCGCTAGGATTTTGAAGTTAAGGAATCCTGACCCTCCCATGAAACAGAAAGTTGAGAAATATTTAAATATTTTAGTAAACAGAGCCAGGAAGACTTGAAAAATCAGTCCAAAAAATTAAACCTCTTCTTTGGCTTGCGTTTTGCAAATTACCAAGTAAGAGTGTTTCTCTGTAATTATCTAGTTAATTGCTCTTGTCTATTTTAATCTATTTCTAGTTATTTTATAGTTACTTTATTTTATTGCACTTTCATAGAACAGTAAAGCTTTGTGGCTGAGAATAAAACAAATATGTGTAGTCTATGGCAATTTTTTAAAAAATTTTAAGCTACCATCATCATAATCTTCGTTCATTTTGAAGGTTGGCCACATAATTTTCTTTGGGATCCCATGGACTGTAGCCCACCAGGCTCCTCTGTCCATGGGGATTCTCCAGGCAAGAATACTGGAGTGGGTTGCCACGCCCTCCTCCAGGGGATCTTCCCAATGCAGGGATCGAACCCAGGTCTCCTGCGTTGCAGGCAGTTTCTTTACTGTCTGAGCCACCGGGAAGTCCAATAAATTACAACATAATTCATAATTCAAACTAAAGCTTCAAATAGCTGGCCATTTGTATGTTTTCTTTTGTATGAAAAAGCCATACAGTGGGAACAAACTGACAATAGTACATTTTTCAGGCAAATTCCAGGACAGGTTAGAGGATCTTAGCATGGTCTCACCAATCAGTCTTCCAGCCCTTTCAGACTTCCAGTACTAAAAGTGATAATCAATATCCATTATGACAAGCCAAACATGGTGCAAGATGGTCAGTGCTTTCCGGATTGCCACTATATTAGAATCACTAACTTCACTGTACTTAATTGTTTTCTAGAGGTTGTTAATCTGATTCCAAATCAATGGTTGTCTGCTGGATTCAATATGGTATCACCAACTCAATGGACATAAGTTTGAGCAAACTCAGGGAGACAGTGAAGGACAGGGAAGCCTGGTGCGCTGCAGTTCATGGGGTTAGAATGAGTCAGACATGACTTAGCAACTGAACAGCAACAAATGTAAAATACCACTTACAGACTAACTGACAAATTATAGGCCAGTTATCAGAATGTATGTCGTCATTATGTTTTGGGTGACACAATTTACTCATGAACATTCCCCATCATCACATGCCAGTGAATTTCCACCTCTCAGATATCTGCTCTCAGGCTCTAGGGTCTAGACTGCAATCTACTTTCATTCCAAACTTCCTTTCTTAAGGTAGTGTAATCTGCTCTAGCTTCTTGGTACATTAGCGTCACATTCTGTTGATGAAATCAGTTGGAAAATGTGAAGGTGTTGCTGAGTCCTAAAGCAGGGTACCGTCACTCAGGAAAGCAAGACACCGTGTAAGGCATGGAGGATACCGCATCATCGTGCTGCAGGGTATCAATTCAATCGCTTTTAATTTTGTGGAATCTACTTTTGCTTTCAGAAATTATCTTGGACAACTTGAAAGAAAGAAGATAAGATTATGTGAATCTTTTCCAAGGATAGCCTGCTCAATAAATGTAATAAATCATCTGAACCTGTTCTATGATTTTTTTAAAAAAAGAACCACAGACCACACTGAAAGTCATTTTGACATTTCAGCATTTCGATTATTTTTTTATTTTTATTAGGTGGGCACACTGTAAATATTACATCTTCATCTTACCAACAATTCCATATTTCTTGTAAGGCTTTGGAAATGGTCCAGTTATTTGCAATAACCTGAAACTGACCTGCACTATATTGCAGTAGGAAGAGACACTATTTTATTTATAGTCACCATCTCACATGTATTTACTGTCTCTAGTCTCCTGAGAAGCACAGAAAACTGTCCTAAAAATTTAATATAGGAGAAAGTATATATCAGATAACTTCCTACTTAGAAACCTTTTTTTTAAAAAAATGCATAACTCAATTCAACTCAACAAACATTTACTGAACATTAACTCTAGTTTAGGTGCTGTTGTAATATGAGGCTTAGTTTTGTTTTTGTTTTTTGTTATACAGATCAATCATTTCATGGGTCTTTACCAAGTTTTTCAAAATTCACAAAGAATATTTTGCTTATCCCCTTTGGGAAGCTGGAAATAAAAGAGGAGGGTGAATTTTCTTCTACTTCATTTCTAGAATTTCCCTATGTAACCCTGATCAATTCCCACCTATTCTTTCTTTAAAAACAATGCTACTTTGTTTCTTCTAAAAATGTTTTTTTTTTTTTTTTTTAAGTTACTGAAAGCCAGACAACTCACTGAAAACTCAAGGAAGATGGCTAGAATTATGTTGAGATGTGCAGTCTTCTCCAGGGACCCAGGTTGTTTGGACTGGAGGGATCAGAGCAGGAAGATGAGAACACCCAACTCACAGAACAGGGGAGGGATAAGGAGCAAGAGAATCTGGCACATGGTATATCCTGCTAACAGAAGAATCATAAGGCAAACATCTAGGGAAGGTGGCAGAAACTTCTGAAGGAGTCAGGTCAGATAGGCCCTGAAGATGTATAGTGGAGGAAGAGGATTCAGGCCGAAGGCAGGAAAAGGGCTGGTGACACCCTGGTACAGTCAGAAAGGCAGCTGTCCTGCTGGTTTCAGAGCAGGGCAGAGACAGTCCTTATGCACATGTCCCCATGATAAAGCTTCACAGAAGATGCCACGAGGATGGACCTGTTTATCCCCTGCTGCTGCTGCTGCTGCTAAGTCGCTTCAGTCATGTCCAACTCTTTGGGACCCTATGGACTGTATATAGCCCTCCAGGCTCCTCTGTCCATGGGATTCTCCAGGCAACAACACTGGAGTGGGTTGCCCTGCCCTCTTCCAGGGGATCTTCCCGACTCAGGGATTGAACCCACGTCCCTTATGTCTCCTGCACTGGCAGGTGGGTTCTTTACCACTAGTTCCATATGTATACTTAGATCTGGGATGGGGGTGGCAGGAGACAAGGAGAAGGAAGGGGGAACTTTTTTTAATGAATATAGGAGGAGGAAACTCAACTGAATTTTAGACAAGCTCTAAATACCGTGTACACCTTTTGACCTTGAAGTACTATTACTTGATCATACCTATTCATTTAAACCTTAGAAATAGAATTCACAATTATTAGTCTATAGAACCTGTAAGGTATTTTTACAGGGCATAGCTTTTCATTTTAATGTCCCATATACGTTAATGTCACATATGTTGATTTAAACAAATAATTCTATATATCAATTAATAAGTCCCCTCCCACTGTAGATTTCTAGGGAGATATATTTTGATTACTAGCAACTTATACTTTATATGAAAGCATGAGATAGACAACTAAAACATAGTTACTTTAGTAAATCCAGAATAATCACCTTCTCATATGGGTGAGAACTACAAGTGATTTTCAACTTAATTAGGTTTGTAAATCAATGTGAATATTAGATCACTTATAAAAATAAAGGAAAATAGGTCTGATGTATATTCATGTCTCTAAGGGCTATCTGCCTCCCTAAAGATATCTTTAACAGACTCTGACACATATTTAAACATACCATTTCCACAGCTCCCATTCCATGGTAGCTCAATAAACTAAGTTCCTGCCTAACTGACATATGAAATATTAGATTCTTTCTTGAATAAATTTTTTTGACTTTGATCTACACAATAATTAGTTTGCATAAATCTTCAATGTACTTCTTAGATGAAATAAAAACTTTTTAAAGAGAAATTGTGGTCAAAGAATGGCATTTCATGAGACTTTAAACTTTGCTACCTGATAAAAAGTAGAGTAAAATCTCTATAAATAACCAAAGTAACAAACAGAAAGAGAACTTCATTTCACCTCAATGGCTAACTCTTTCTATGAGCATCTTAGCTTTATGATTCTTCAGGCAGTAATTTATCTTTTTATTTACCTAAAAAGGAATTAGAGTAGTTCTCAACCTAAAGTTAAAGAGAATAGGAGACCAATCGAAGGGTTAAACACCTGTTAAAAATATTAATTTGCATTCTAAAATCCCAAGACTCTGAGAAGCCATAGGAGATCTAGGAGATCTATAAGGTTTCCCAGTAACTATAAAGTCTTTCAAAATTGCTCCAGAGATGGTTTAAACTAACCAGATGCATCAAAAATCACGGTTCACAGAACTAAAAATACACTGATGTTTTAACAACAGGCTTCCTATGATTCGGAATTCTGGTAACATTTTTAAGTTTCATGAAATTTATTTAACTTCGAACTTAATTGAAACTACCTTCCACAAGAGTCTTTTATAATTTCTTATATCTTTCAATCTAAGAAAATAATTCCCCTGACTGAGGAAGTAGAAGTCATTGTCTGTTATTTTCTATTGTCATGTAGATGAAATAAGAATATTAGTTCTCCTCTATTAAAAAGAGAGCTCAAAAACATCTACCAACTGACAGATCTGAACATTTTTCACTTCCTTACAAAAGATGAAAAATCACATCAGACAGGAAACACATTCTTTAGATTAGTGACAGGTGTAGAACATGCACACCAGTCAGCCTTTATTTTCAGTGTCAGCAGCATGCTCAGCAACAGAGGGGACAACTCTTCCTTTTTATTGAAGTGACACACATCATATTATTCCTTCATCTACACATCACCAAGCAGAAAAGTTCCCAAGCAATAAAGCTACTTGATATTGGTTGAATGCCAGGCTCTTCTTTAAAAAAAAATAAAATAAAATTGCAGTGCTAGAGAGAGAGAGATGAAAAGGAGGAGGAGGACATGGAGGGGAAGGAGGGTGGTGATGATGAATTTAGCTTAAGAATTTCTTAAAAAAAAAAACACAAGAATTTCTTTAGGGAGGAAAGAGGGAAAGTTGTCTCTATTCTCAAACTCATTTCTCCACAGAACAGTAAACTTATTCAGGAGCTGATAAATTTAGCAGCTTTATTTAGAAGCCAAATGATTTAGACTACACAGCACAATGATATGGTTCAGGATATCCTTAAATCTCCAGTAGAAAAAGGGTGCTAATGAAGTAAGAGTTTCAACTGTAACAATAAAAGCCCCCGCCAGCCCCCAGGGCGGCCACCAAAAACTCTTTTCTTAGTTCCGGTTTCTCTTTTTCCCAGGAGCCAAATTAACAGTAACATCAAAGCAGGAAAACGGTGACACTGCTCAAGATACATTCTGAAAAATGGGAGAGTAAAAGAAGATCCAGCACAAGACTGCATTTAGGACTTACCTGCTCTGATCCCAGTTGGCAGCGAAAAGGACTAGAATCTTCCTGCCATAGTGGTCCAGATTGGCCAGGCCCCCAGGGAAACCATCCTTCAGTGCCTGCTTGATGCCAGGGTCAGTGGCCTTGAAGCTTTTGAACATGTCCAGGTTCTGCTGCCGGTACTCAAAGTATTGGGCCAGGAGGCGGAAGGCCTCAAAGTGATGAAACTTCCTAGCCCGCAAGAAGCGTAAGATGAAGGCATCATCTGTGCGGAGAAAGCCAATGTCCGGCCTAGTGATGACCATGTCCCTCACCTCCTGGATGTCCTGGTGCAGCGTGTCCGGATTCTCGTTGAGCTCCAGGCGGGCTTTCTCCAGGGTCTCAGGAGAGAGACCCGCTTGTAAATGAGTCATTGTCCTGCGTGTTCCTGAGCCTTGCCTCTCTCTTGCTGACTGTCCCACCACCAAGCTGGCCCTGGCCACCACCACACTCCGGCCTCCACACCTCCCTGCTGCCTGCTTCCTCTTCTTTACAGGAAATGATTTGTCTTGGTGTCCAATCAAGTACCCTGTTGCTCCTGCTTTCCTGCACCTTTTCTCTGAAAGATAGGAACTTCTTTCCCCACCCCTCCTTAAAAACAATGTCCCGCTTTGGTTCCCTCTTCCTTTTCCTCCAAAGAGATGCGGCCCTCCGGTGGCCCAGGACCCCTCTTCTTGTCCTCTCTCTCTCTCCTAACAAAACACCCCTAATTGCACCCAGCACAGGGGGTGCTGATCTTGGTACCGTCCTCTTCTCTTCCGAGATGGAACAAAAACAACCCCCACGCACATCTCAGCCCCAGCACCGTGATGCTTCTGCGGTCCCTACTGAACGCTGCTCCTGCCAGGGATAACGATGGAAATTCTGATTAATAATAAGGTGGCTCTTCAGCGCGCTGAGCTCGGGGCGGGGGAGAGAGAGCGTCTTTGCCAGAAGGAAAAAGAGAGAAAGAGAAAGAGAGGGGAACGGAGCTTATTTCTCCTACTTATTCAGAGATGCTATTTCTAAGACATTTGTGGGATTCCGTTGAAAACGATTAGGGTCCAATTAGGTGGCGACTGCAGAGAGCGCACCTTCCCTCCTCCCCTCCTGGATACACCGTGATCTCTTAAGGCACCAGAAGGGTTTTCAGTGGCGTTGGCACCCGCGTGGGCGCCCCCTCACCCCACCCCCACCAACTTCTGCCTGCCTCTAGCCCTTTATTTCAACGGACTTGCTGCGGAGGGGGGTGGCGGGGAGGGATATCTCTCTGGGAAGGTACATTTCAAAAGCGAGGCTGGGGGGAGGAGAGGGTGGGAAAGAGGAGTGGAAGATAAAATTAAAATATCTCTACCTTTTCTACAATGCCCCAAAGCAAGAGAGAAGAAAGAGCAGCCGGCTCCTACCAGCAAACCCGGAGGCGGGGACGCTAAGCAATGCGGCACTCCCTGGCATCCATCAGCCGCGGCTTCGGAGGCGGCGGCGGCGGCGGCGATCGCAGCATCAACTCCTCTCGGTGGGATGGAGCGAGCAGAGAAGAGGGACGGCAGCGGGGACCCTGGCAGAAGACGCACTGGGGAGCAGCCCTGACCACATCGTCGGCGAGCAGCCGCTTCCTCTCCCCGCGGGAGGGGTGGGGGGTGGGGGGAGACCAGAGCTAGGGCTCCCGCTGTCCCAGGTCCTCGCCCGGCCCTGCCATTCTCGCCTGCCGGAGAAGAGAAGGAAGCGAGCGAGAATCGAACGCCTGGATGGAGGAGGCCACGCGGGCAGCCGCCGCCTTTGTGCGCTCGGAGCCGCTGGGGCCGAGGGTGCGGCTGCTGCGGGCCCGGGGGCCCTCAGCCTGTGCGCGCCCGGGCGGCCGAAGTCAGACGCGCCCCTCCGGGTGCCGCCGCGGCCCCTGCCGCTGCCGCTGCCGCTGCGGCTCCGGCTGCCGCTGCTAAAAGAGGACTCGGCTCAGCCCAACTCCTAATTATCCCAGCACAGATCTCGCTGCGACGTAAGCACTCACTCAGCTCGCGCACGCACTCCGCTCCTCTCGCCCTGACTCGTTCGGATAGGACCGCAATTTCCGTGGCATTCAGATATCCCGAGCCCCAAGTTTAGCCCGCTCCCGGTCCCCCGACTCCCGGGCCGGCTACTCGGGACGGGCGTCGCGGGGCCAGGCGGGGGAGCGACGCCCCGCAGCCTCCCCACGCCCCTCTCTCACCCTTTGTGTGCAAGACCCCTGAGCTGCCCGGTGGCGAGTGGCTGTTGTAGATGGTAATTCAGCGACACATTTTCTAGTTCCTGTAGGAGGTAATTTTGATGTGGAAGAAGTAGGGAAACATTTTGTACTTTCCGCATTTGTAGTTGACAGAAATGTTGAATTTAGAAAAGACCAGAGTGGTTCCACAGCATTGGGCTGATGATTAAGCCTCCGGGGGAACTTATATGAATAGTATTTCAACCACTCTGGCTGCTAAATTCCTATTGAAGAGGATGGAAATGAGCTCGGGGTGGGGGTGGAGGGACACGTTTTCAGAGGAAGGAAAAACAAGTACTCTTTGACTTCTCATCTGATAATAAAACACGTTTCTGGAGATGCGTTTGATAGTTCCCTCAGTTTGATACATCTGTATACTAGAATCATCATGAACAGAAGTCTTTGAGGTTAAGATGACTGTCTAAGGGTTTGAGAAAAATGAATTTTCAAAGCACAGCATGTATTACTGAGCCTGTCACTTTATAAACTTTTGGCTTATAAAATGTTGAATGGAGTCCTGAGTTCAGATTGACTCAATGCAACAAATATCTACTGAGCTCCATTGGGTGTGAGCCATTGTCCTAGAGTCTATGGATGGGTGGTCTTGAAGATAAGAAAACATTATTGTATTTGATGACTATTAGAACCTTCAGATTAAAAAACAGGCCTTCTGTTATTGCTTTCAAGGTGATGGTGGTGACAAAGAGAAAGAAGAGGGGTGGCAGACCTGTATACCACTTTATTAATTAAACCAACGCAAAGTGAAGCAAACCAGAATAAGAAAAATTGTATACATACAGATAGTCATTATCCTCAAAGAATAAGGGAGGTGGAAAATAAACCATATATAAACACACACACACATCTATATGTATATATATGGGCTTCCCAGGTGGTGTTAGTGGTAAAAAAAAAATCACTTGCCAATGCAGGAGACTTAAAAGAGAGGGTTAGATCCCTGGGTGAGAAGATCCCCTGGAGGAGGGCTTGGCAATCCACTCCAGTATTCTTGCCTGGAGAATCCCATGGACAGAGGAGCCTGGCAGGCTACAGTCCATAGGGTCACAAAGAGTCGGATACCACTGAAATGACTTAGCACTACATATTTTATATTTATGCATTATACATATATACATATATATGCACTATATATATTCAAAGTCCTTCTAGGACTTTATGTGTTTATGATTCTCAAAAGCATTCTGAGTGCAACATGAATTGTTAAAATATTTGGGTTCCTATTTCCAAAAAAATTGAAAAATTCAGTGTAGAACAGTATTCAGCTTTCAGTTTCTGAGGAAAATGATTCATATCAAATGCATAGAGAGGTTTTAACTATCACCAATAAGGAGACACAGTTCTCATGGGTCTCATGTTTCTTCATGTCTTATGAGCAAGATACTAACTATCCTTTTTTCGAGACCATCTTTTCAAGGCTGTGTGCATAGTGAGCAACTTTGGAAGAGCCTTAGAAGCTGCAGATGGTACTTCCATCTGAAGGAAGGACTGGTTTGCTTAGGGCTTTAGAGGAAGAGAGATACTGTCTCTCTCCTGAACAAAGGGCAAGCCGATTTATTTGGTTTCCTTCAACTCAAGAGTTACTATCCTGTAACACCACCCACTGGGTATGCAAATGTAACTCTTCTCTTAGGCTTGTGGGAATTGGGCTCAGAAAACCAGCCCCAAATATGCTGATGCTCAGACTGCTTGCCGAGTCTGAGTCTTTCATCTGTAACCCAGGAGTTTTGCATCCGTGAAACTGTGGTCATCTAACTTGTTCACTTGCAGGAAGGGTTAAATCTCAAATCCTTCAGGGTGCTTAAAATTGCTTAATTTTGTTCCCCGAGATGGAAATATTAAACTATGTTTTTAGAGAAGAATTTATAAAATAAAACCTGTTGGTCATTGAAATTGTATAACCCATGTTTAGTGATGTTTTCATTATATATCAATAATACAGTTGCCTCAAAAAGGTTCATTTCAATGTATCAATATATGATATAGATCACTTTTGTCATGCAGTAGCATTGTTGGAGCTGGTCAGTTAGTTGTATTTACAAACTACTAAGTCCTTCAATGACTGTACTTTTATTCTGTCTCCCTTGTACATTTGAAATCAGTTCTGAAGCCAAAATAAATATGTAAAGCCTTCTAAAAATGAAACAAGATGTTTATCCAGATGACACCAGAGCATTTAATTCTCATTCAAAATTAACTCACTTTGACAAATTAATGGAAAGTAATGTAAAAACTGTTGTTGTGCAGTCACTAATTCATGTCTGACTCTTTGCCACCCCATGGACTACAGCAATGTAGAAACTGAATATGAAAATAAATTAAGCAACAGGAATAATTAAATCATAATTGGAAAATGATTAAATTAAGAACTTCAGGTGTTTTCAAGCAACCAAAAGGACAGTTGGCTTTACTGCTGTATTGAAATGGAGAGAGTGGTTTTTGTTTTAAAGCATTTTATCCCATTTGTTGTCCAATAAAATATACATACCATAAGAGGCACAAAATGAGAAGCACAATTCAGTGACATATTATAAAGTAAACACCCACCAAGGTTAAGGAATAGAACATTGCAGGTACCCAAAAAAGCCCCCTTATCCTCCCCTCATAACTACTGGCTTTTCTTCCCAAAAAATGAAACCATTCTATCTCCATTTTGAAAATAATCACTTCAAGTCACTTGTCTTTCTTTAAAATTTTGCAAACTAAGTAACTATGCCCTACAAATTAGTCTTTTTTCTTGAGTTAAATAAATATAGTCATTCATATGTGATTTTGTGATTGGTCACTTTCTTTCAATATTATGTTTCTAAGATTCACCTAACTGGTTGCATGCAGTTAGTTCAACCATAATCAGTGATGATGCATAGAATTCCATTTTACAAATGACATCCTTATCCATTCTCCTGTTCATAAAAAGTGTGTTGTTTTCTCTCTGGGACTATTAGGAGTCGTGACGTATGAAAATTCTGGTACAAGTCTCTTAGTGCATGTGGACATAACCTAGGAATGAAATTGCTGGGTCATGTGGAATATGCATTTTCAAATTCAGTTGTTATCATTGTTGTTTAGTTACCTGGTCGTGTCCAGCTCTTTCTTGACCTCATGGTCTGTAGCCCGTCAGGCTCCTCTGTCCTTGGAATTTCCCAGGCAAGAATACTGGAGCAGGTTGCCATCAACCCGGGGATGGGCCCCGTGTCTCCTGCATTGGCAGGTGGATTCTTTACCGCTGAGCCACCAGAGAACACCATCAAATACAGTAACAATGCCAAACTATTTATATCCCAAAGATTGTGCCATTTTACCCTGCCTCCAACAGTATGGAAGGTTTTTCACCGTACCACAGTTCTCATAGGTTCTTACTATTGTCTATCATTTTAACTGTATTTTAATTAAAACCATGTTTTTATTTTAAACAGGAGAATTTCATAGTGGTTTTCATATATATTTCTATGATTGCTAATGAGGTTATGAAGTTTCCATACATTTGACCATTTGTATAACCTTTTTTGTGAAGTATCATTTTGAGAATTTTGCCCACTTTTAGAGTGGATTGTTTATTATAGTTATAGTTCTTTATAGATTCAGAATATGAATCCCTCGTCAGTTATATTTGTTACAACTATCTTCTTCCAGTCTGGGACTTGTTTTTTTACTCTTTTTAATAGTGTCTTTTGATTAACGTAATTTGAAATTTTAATGTAGTTTAATTTTTTTCCACATATAGCGTTTTTGTGTCCTGTTCAAGAATATTTTAGGTCACTGAGATATTCTCTGATATTACCTTTTAGTTGTTTTATTCTTTTGCCTTTCACACTGGGACCTCCTGAGACTGAGTTTAGTGCAGGGTGTGAGACTATTTATTGAGACTATTTATTGAAAAGACTATGTTTTTCCTAATGAGCAGAAGAGCTACCATTGTCACAAAATAACTGTCCGTATATACATTGATTTTAACTCTATACAAATTTTAAACCCCACAAGATATCATTGTTTTACAACCAATATTTCTCAGTGTTTCTCAAAGTAGGTGCCCCAGGCCAGTACCATTAGCATCACCTGGGAAGTTGTTAGAAATGTAACTTCCCAGCCCTGACATACTGAATCAGAAATCCTGGTGAGGGATCTAACTGTCATCTGGACAGCCTTCCAGGCTTTAATAATTTACACTAAAGTTTGACAATTGTTGCTCTAGATGTACATACCTATTTATCCTTTTCATTATTCTTCATTCCACATTATCATGTATAGTCTCTATTGTGATAGTTAATAGGCAAGGTTCTTTCATCCAGAGGTTTATTTTGTTTTTTTCTCCCTCTCTCTTTTTTTCCTATATAGGTAGTACTACAGATAAGGGTATGTATGGTCTTTAATAGTATTGCATAGATGAGGTGTTGCAGAAGTAGTTGACAAATTCTCATTTCACCTTAGTATTGTATTACTGGTAATATCACACCTTCACAGAAACCAGTAATGGGAAATTGATCCAGCTATCCCCTTGATGAACAAATGCTTCCCAGAGACCCTATTTCATGCAGTCTAGGTGATTGAACTGCTCTCTCCCTTCTTTCAGAGAAGTAAATGTACTCAAGGAGGTGATTACATTAAATTATTAGCCTGACAGCTTTTGTCAAATTCATTAATACATATTATACATAACTATTTTAATTATTATCTCATATCACAGATCTATATTAAATTAATTTCTTAGTTATTTTATTTTACTTTGCAAAATTGTTTCCTACTTTTAAATAAGAATTTACTAAAAAGATTTGCCTGGATCACTTCATTCTATGTGTCAATAGTTCTGATATAGCTGTGCAGATGAAACTAGATTAAAATAATCATTAAGGACCACCTCAAGGAAAAATATTCCATAAATGATTTAAGAGGGGTGTGTGTGTGTGTGTGTGTGTGTGTGTGAAGGTCTGGATGGATGTATATGAACCTCAGCTATTTTTAACACAATCACCAACTGAATGCTCACTCCCTGGACAGCAGTTTTTAATAAGCAACTCTAGCCCCCAAATGAGTCCACCCCAAATACAATACTAAAGAGTCTGTCAAACTGAAGCTACTTAAAGAGAAAAACATGTAGAAAACTAACGTTATGCTGAATTTCCCAGACTTGTCACTCTGTAAATAAAGGCAACATATCCAGGCTTGTCCATGGCAGTGAATATGTTTGTGACTAAATGTCATCCTGTTGATGATGTCTCATCAGTAGATAAGAACAATTTCAGTTCTGCTTCATTGCTCTTACTTTGAGGAATATAATTACAGTTATAACATATTTTCATACCAATTGCTCAAACTTGAATCTTTCATTTTTATTCTCCAAAATATTGAGAATCCTGTTATTGCGTCGTATCTGTTACCAATCAGTTAATAGGACCTAGGTTTGTTATAATGGAACATAATTAGCTAAACTTCATGAAAGTTTGAAGTAAATTTTGTACAAAAAGCACATGGAAGTCATATATATGTTTGCCCTGCTTATAGCCCCAATGTTCAGCACACATTAAATGCTCAAAAAGGCCACCATTGAAACAAGTGGAAGAAAAGTAAAACTTGTGGAGTTAAAAAAAATCCCTACACGTTCCAACTATAAGTGAGTATTTTTAAGTGGAAATAGACCACATAATATACCAGTGAAATATTTTAGATTCTTGAAAGCAATTGTTTTTGACATTTGACTGTATGTTATAAATTGGTTTTCTAGGATTTCTTTTGCAGTTCAGTTAAATCATCCTTTGAAAGTGCCTTCCTTAGCTATCCATTGGTTCGCTTCCGTTTAGGCTACAGTTACAAACGTTCAAGTGCCTTTCCCAAACTGTTTATCTTCTGGCTTACTAGAGAGGATTATGTAGTAGAAGAAAGTCTTGAAACTGTCCAGCTGGATCTGTGTTGACAGATTATTAAGATGACACTCTTACTGATACAAAGATTACTTTAAACATCATTCTAGTAAGTCATGGACAATCCTCGGATGAAGTTTGAAAAAAACAAAATGTTTTTTAAGATGGGAATGCAGTTTCAATTCTCTGAAAATTCATTTATTCTTTCACCAAATATTTATTGAAAATCAATGTAGACCCTGTGCTAGGCAACTTTTGCTTCCTTTTTAGCTCACCACTGTATAATATACCGTAGCTAAATTATCTGAACTATTAGAGGATTAATTTGCAAAAGCCTCATTTTTAGGGTTGTTAAGGTCATGTTTTCTGGTTTCAGATTGGCACAGGTCTATAAATTCAAACAGAATCCTTTGTGATAGTGACCATTACAGGTGATACTGTGACTTTTCAAACTGTAACCTAAAGGGCATCCTTTAGCATCTCTTTAGGAGCACCTAAATTTCATCCAAAACAGGTTTCCTCAACCTATTTAAGATATCATCCAATGATCTCATAGGTAAGATAGACCTTTGGGTGTTGTGCAATCTCTGGAAAGCTTGCTTATCTAGTTTTCTTCCACTTAAATAAGTACAGAATACAACCTGGAGTCCTTACAAAATGTGTCTGTTCAGTTCAGTTCAGTCGCTCAGTCGTGTCCAACTCTTTGTGACCCCAGGGACTGCAGCATGCCATACTTCCCTGTCCATCGCCAACACCCGGAGCTTGCTCAGACTCATGTCCATTGAGTTGGTGATGCCATCCAACTATTTAACCCTCTGTCATCTCCTTCTCCTGCCTTCAGTCTTTCCCAGCATCAGTGTCTTTTCCAATGAGTCAGTTCTTTGCATCAGGTGGCCAAAGTATTGGAGTTTCAGCTTCAGCATCAGTTCTGCCAATGAATATTCAGGACTGATTTCCTTTAGGATTAACTAGTTTGATCTCCTGCAGTCCAAGGGACTCTCAGGAGTCTTCTCCAAAACCACAGTTCAAAAGCATCAATTCTTCTGTGCTCAGCTTTCTTTATAATCCAACTCTCACATCCGTACATGTCTACTGGAAAAGCCATAGCTCTGACTAGATGGACTTTTGTCAGCATCAGAACAAGACCCAGTTTCCTCCACAGTCAGTCTCTCTTGTCAGGAAGCTTCCATAAGCCTCTTATCCTTATCCATCTGAGGGCAGGCAGAATCAAACCACAGTCACAGAAAACTAATCAAACTGATCACATGGACCACAGCCTTGTCTAACTCAGTAAAACTATGAGCCATGCTGTGTAGGGCCACCCAAGACGGATGGGTCATGGTGCAGAGTTCTGACAAAACATGGTCCACTGGAGAAGGGAATGGCAAACCACTTCAGTATTCTTGCCTTGAGAACCCCATGAACAGTATGAAAAGGCAAAAATATGTGTCTGTTGGTTCCCTATAATTAGGAGCAACTGACCTTGGTTTCATCAATTGACATGAAGCTTAGCTAGTTTCTGTGTCAGAGTAACCAGACGTTTTTGATAGTGGTTCTGATGACAGTTTTCCCTTTAGCACTGTCAGCAGCTACTTTACCTTCTCTACCTCTGGTTGATCCAGCTTCTCACAGCTGGATCCAATCTGCTTCTGAAGATTCCAGCCCTTCTCAGCTTCCCAGGTCAATCAAAATAAAAGTCAGGTGTCCACCAGAGTTTCCAGACTCAGATGGCATTAGGGACCCCACAGCTGGGTATCTTTTTTTTTTTTTTTTTTAATTTTTTTATTAGTTGGAGGCTAATTACTTCACAACATTTCAGTGGGTTTTGTCATACATTGATATGAATCAGCCATAGATTTACACTTATTCCCCATCCCGATCCCCCCTCCCACCTCCCTCTCCACCAGATTCCTCTGGGTCTTCCCAGTGTACCAGGCCCGAGCACTTGTCTCATGCATCCCACCTGGGCTGGTGATCTGTTTCACCATAGATAGTATACATGCTGTTCTTTTTGAAACATCCCACCTTCACCTTCTCCCACAGAGTTCAAAAGTCTGTTCTGTATTTCTGTGTCTCTTTTTCTGTTTTGCATATAGGGTTATCGTTACCATCTTTCTAAATTCCATATATATGTGTTAGTATGCTGTAATGTTCTTTATCTTTCTGGCTTACTTCACTCTGTATAAGGGGCTCCAGTTTCATCCATCTCATTAGGACTGGTTCAAATGAATTCTTTTTGACGGCTGAGTAATATTCCATGGTGTATATGTACCATAGCTTCCTTATCCATTCGTCTGCTGATGGGCATCTAGGTTGCTTCCATGTCCTGGCTATTATAAACAGTGCTGCGATGAACATTGGGGTGCACGTGTCTCTTTCAGATCTGGTTTCCTCAGTGTGTATGCCCAGAAGTGGGATTGCTGGGTCATATGGCAGTTCTATTTCCAGTTTTTTAAGAAATCTCCACACTGTTTTCCATAGCGGCTGTACTAGTTTGCATTCCCACCAACAGTGTAAGAGGGTTCCCTTTTCTCCACACCCTCTCCAGCATTTATTGCTTGTAGACTTTTGGATAGCAGCCATCCTGACTGGCGTGTAATGGTACCTCATTGTGGTTTTGATTTGCATTTCTCTAATAATGAGTGATGTTGAGCATCTTTTCATGTGTTTGTTAGCCATCTGTATGTCTTCTTTGGAGAAATGTCTGTTTAGTTCTTTGGCCCATTTTTTGATTGGGTCATTTATTTTTCTGGAATTGAGCTGCAGGAGTTGCTTGTATAATTTTGAGATTAATCCTTTGTCTGTTTCTTCATTTGCTATTATTTTTCTCCCAATCTGAGGGCTGTCTTTTCACCTTACTTATAGTTTCCTTTGTAGTGCAAAAGCTTTTAAGTTTCATTAGGTCCCATTTGTTTATTTTTGCTTTTATTTCCAATATTCTGGGAGGTGGGTCATAGAGGATCCTGCTGTGATTTATGTCGGAGAGTGTTTTGCCTATGTTCTCCTCTAGGAGTTTTATAGTTTCTGGTCTTACATTTAGATCTTTAATCCATTTTGAGTTTATTTTTGTGTATGGTGTTAGAAAGTGTTCTAGTTTCATTCTTTTACAAGTGGTTGACCAGTTTTCCCAGCACCACTTGTTAAAGAGGTTGTCTTTTTTCCATTGTATATCCTTGCCTCCTTTGTCAAAGATAAGGTGTCCATAGGTTCGTGGATTTATCTCTGGGCTTTCTATTCTGTTCCATTGATCTATATTTCTGTCTTTGTGCCAGTACCATACTGTCTTGATGACTGTGGCTTTGTAGTAGAGTCTGAAGTCAGGCAGGTTGATTCCTCCACTTCCATTCTTCTTTCTCAAGATTACTTTGGCTATTCGAGGTTTTTTGTATTTCCATACAAATTGTGAAATTCTTTGTCTAGTTCTGTGAAAAATACCGTTGGTAGCTTGATAGGGATTGCATTGAATCTATAGATTGCTTTGGGTAGAATAGCCATTTTGACAATATTGATTCTTCCAATCCATGAACACGGTATGTTTCTCCATCTGTTTGTGTCCTCTTGATTTCTTTCATCAGTGTTTTATAGTTTTTTCTAATGTATTACGGTCTTATTGTTTTTCTTTAGTAGATTACTCTAAGTATTTTTATTCTTTTTGTTGCAATGGTGAATGGTATTGTTTCCTTAATTTCTCTTCCTGTTTTTTCATTGTTAGTATATTAGGAATGCAAAGGGATTTTCTGTGGTGTTTTAATTTTTAT